>NW_008343963.1:826128-833429 GCF_000622305.1 Nannospalax galili
ATATATATGTTTTACTGTTTTTTGTTTTGTAATTTCTTTTGTTTATAGGAAGGGTAAGTTAATTAGTTTATGGACATAAGCACATTATAACATAGAACATGTAAGAGTTGATAGAAAGAAGTCCAGGGAGATGGCTCAGTGGGGAAAAGCAGTATCAGTGCATGACTGACAACTCAAGTTTGATTCCTGAAACCCGCATTAAAAAACAAGATGCAGTGGTATGCATGTGTAATTTCTGCAGTCCTATGTCAAAATGAGAGGTGGAGACAGTATAATTGTCCAGAAGTTCTCAATCCAGCTACCCTAGAATACACAGTGCAACAATAGAAACAAGAGAGACCTGTCTCAACAAGATAGAAAGTGAAAACCAGCCCTGAAAGTTGCTTTTGCCTGCCACAAGAGCACTGTGGTATGTATACATCTGTGTGTGTACACACACACACACACACATACACACACACACACACACATGCATGCACACACACAATTAATCAACTGATAAAAATAAATAAAGCTAGTGGCTAGAAAAACATCTTGATCCCAGGAATTGTTAGATAGCTAGCGAAATTTTACCAGACATAAGATTCTGTTAGGTTCTGCAATGGACTCTTCGCTCATAAGTAGTGTTAAGTCTCAACTATATACCCAGTAAACCTAATTTTAAGAAACAGTAAAATATCATAATATTGCTCCCTAGAATGCAAAATGCCAAGGAAAGGAGGGTGCAGCATCACAATTGCACCTCAAGATTTAAGCCATCATGTGCGAACAAAGAGAGTGGAGATACTAAACTTTTGTTGAGACTTGTTAAGGGACCGTCATTCAGTTATTTCCTTCCTCCTCGTATGACACGGTGCTTTTATATCGTTCATTGTTTGTATTTATTTAATTCTTTTCAATCTACTCCATTCCATGATCTTTACTCAATAGAATGGGGTCTAAGTTTTAGTGCTGGCTCTGGGTAGAAGCGTGGCTTTCTGGTAAAGGATAAAGACATTCTATTGTGTCTTCCTTTAAGAATTAATCTAAATAACTCTGTCAGTCACCTGGACAGGAAATTGCCTCTCAGGAAGGTTCTCTGTTCCAGAGGTTTTTGAAAATAGTGCACAGTCTACTTTAACATTTAGGTTGGCACAGTGGTCTCTTTGGCCATTGTCCACTTTTACAACATGATTGTTTTCCTCCACAATGGTCTCCCTGGCTATTGTCCACTTTCATCTCCTAAGGGTATTCCAGTTTATTCCAGTTTATTTTGTAATAAGCTCTGCCTACCCTCTACCCTATGCTGTGTGTGCATCTCATTTGAATTCATTCAAGGGAGATGTTTGGTTTTTCTTTGGGAGACATGAACAACCTCTTTTCACTCCAGACAGGGGAGTGAGAGAGAGAGAGAGAAAGAGAGAGAGAGATTCCACTCAAGTCAAGGTTAGTGAATCAGTGAGTTTCTTGTGGTTGCATATTGGAGAACGGGTATGAGAATATAGTCATATGGATGACTCAAAGGCAGTTCTCTAGCCCACTCCAGCCAGCATGAGGAATGAATCCCAAAAGCTGTGTCCCTGGAGTTTCTTGCACAACTTACAGGCAGACCAATAGAAGTCTCACATCCCAACACTTATTTGATTCTTATATAACCTTGATCAGTGGTCTTATGAATCTTGTAAGTCTCATGAGTTTCCTGAGCTTTATAGGTTTGGTCAGCTTCCTGAATTTTATGAGCCTGCCTCCTCCCTTCAGGAGGAAACATTTCAATTCTGAAGACATGGCTATATAACAGGAGATCACCAAGACTTTGAAGCTGAGAGGAGGACAAAGTGAGATCCCTGGGAGAGAGGATCATTCAATAATACAAAGAGAGCAGAATCTAAAACTTCACAATCAATCATTTAGTTTTGGGATCAGCCTGGGCACTACTGTAAGTGACTTTATTTTATGTAAAACAGTGATTTTTCAAGTTATGTCTTGTCCTGAGTAACTATTTTATAGGCAGCCTTTGAATTCATTTTGAGGCTGGATTATGACTGTGAACCAGTATGGACACTCAAGTAGGAGCATCTTTCGGGCACCATCCATGTGGCGCATACTACTAACACATGACTTATTCCTAGGAGTTTAAAGAGTAACTTGGGACTGTAGGGAAGTGTCATATCAGAAAAACCAGGCTCAAGAATTTATTTATCTCTTTTTCCTGGACCCCATAAAGCAGTAGACCTCATAACAGTGATGATGTCCACTGATCTGTCATTTGACCTCCCATTTTATGCACCAGAGAAGTACAAGCAGAGAACTTTAGATTATCCCAGGGGTGTCAGCTCTCTTGGTCTTGACTGTTGACCTGGCCTACTTGGGTTGTCATCTATTCATCTCTCTGTTTGTCCATCTGGACTTGCTGTCCATCCAATTGCCCTGTTGTGCATTCATATGGACCCAGTCCTATCCTTCTCTTCAGTTCTCCACTACAGCTCAGCTCTGATCCTATAGCCCAACTTAACCTCTGGCAGTCACAGAAGTGTCTCCAACAAGACCTCGAGCTCCATTTGGTTCATTCTTGTATTGATACAGATTCTACTTACATTTCTAGGTGTCTCAGAATTCTAGAAACATCATGAATTCTGCTGCCATCTCTTCATCCATTATAGTCATTCTGAAACCCACATATATACATATTGATAGGTATATTGACTATGTGATGTATAATGTGTAATTTGACAGGTGATATTAGTAGTTAAGATGTGAATAAAAGAATATGTATTCAACTTAGTCAGGGCTATCAAAGAACAGTGGGAATATCTGATGATTTGCTGCAGTGACCTGTCATACTATGTTAATTTATTACTAATCAATAAATTATGATGCTGGGGTTGAAGAGATAGCTCAATGTTTAAGAGCCCTGGCTGCTCTTGCAGAGGACCTGGATTGGATTCCCAGTACCCACATGGTGGCTAAGAACCATCCATAAATCCAGTTCCAGGGGATCTGTCACTGTCTTTTGACCTGCACAACAAAGTTGCACCTACCTACATACAGGCAAAACACTTATACACACAAAATAGAAATAATAAATAAAATATTAAATGAATAAATTCTGATGTAGAAATATACAAATGTGTTTATGTGTGCATCTGACATAGTGTGCTCAGGACAGTTAGTTAAGTTAAACATTGAAAACACCTTTGGATGGTACAATGCAGTACCGAGAACCTCTTAAAATATTTGCCTGTATTTTTCTCCACTTACAGGAAAGATATGATAAAGAAACTCTGGGAGGGAAGGGAAAATGGAGAGGGCAGGGAGGTAGTGCTTACATGTAGGTAGTAAAGGGAAGGGGAAAGAATTTCCTTTCTCTCTTGTAGACAAGGCCTCACTATGTAGATCTAGCTGGCCAGGAACATGTTACACAGACTAGTCTCGCCTCAAAATTGCAGTTGTCCTCCAGCCTCTGCCTCCCAAGTGCTGGGATTACAGATAGGTACCATCACACATGCTAGACAAAAGTGTTGAAAAGGTAAAAGCAAGGTTCTTCTAGAGACCCCTCCCCCAGCTGAGAAGCTTTCTAAACTGGTAAGAATAAGTTCTGATGTCTACACAAGTCTAAAAGCAGCTTTCTCCTGTCTCTTCTCTACACCCAGGGTTCCTATAGGCCAAGAGATGGGGTGAAATAGCTCACAGCACAGCCTACCTGCTGTAGAGACTCTTACTGGTCTTTAGCCCAGTTCAGTGACATACATGCATAATCATACATTCTCAGGAGAAGTGAAAAAACAACTGGGGGCTTGTGAACAAAAACATGTCCAAGGAAATTCACATAGAAGATGGTAAGAAGGGAGGGAGGGGGGACAGAGAAGGACAGAAAAAAGAGAAAGGGGAGACACCTACTTTGGCGTTCAAATCTGTTTGTGAGTATTTTAAACAATTCTAGCTTTTAGCTTAACGTATTCCACCCCCTCATTATCGCTTTTGGGGACTAGAAGACAGCTCTAGGAGCAATTCAATCCAATTAGAAGGGAAAAGAGAGATATTTTCTGGCAATTGCTATGTAAATGTGTATGTCAGGAATGGAAGAGGTGACACCAAGTGGCATATTTAGCTGTTGACAACAGAATACCTCCTTATTTTCCAGTGCATTTTAAAAGCAACTTTCACCTAATAGAAAGATGTGCTAGGCAATCCTGCCAAGGTCAGTGGCCACTCTACCATCCCCTGCAGAAGGGGAAACTGGGTCAGGTAGAAGTGCCTGGAGGCAGCTTCCCGGTCAACATCATATCCAGTTGTCCTATTCATCTTTTCAGTAACAGGAATTGCTGGTGTGTGACACTTTTTGAAACTCTTCGTATTGTGGGCTTATAAAACATTTCAATGGGTAATAGTGTCAGACAGTAGTAATTAATCTTGGAGGAGAAGTCTGTTTCTGAATTGGAACATTGCTTAAAGGTATGACAATTTAGTGTCTACTCATTAAAAGTTATGCTTGAGCTTCCTCCTCTTACCTACAATTTTAAAAATAATTGTGTTAGAAAGGCCTGCACAATTGGATTTTCATTGTTACGAAACACATACTCTTAGTGGTTCCATCTAAACTTTTCTCAGCTTGGTGCCTGGAGGTAAGAGGTGGTGAAGAAAGGGTACGAAGAAAAACAGAGAATTCAAAAGGTTAAGGGTAGGTAGGTAGGACCTTGGAGATCACTGAATTTGGAGCAAAACTGACTTTCCTGAGGCCATGAAGCCCAGGGAGGTTAGGGACTTATCCCAATCAGCTAATTATTTACAAACGGGGAATCCAAGGTCATATATTTTAATCTTATTCAGCCTTGGGGCAAATTTACTATTTCAGTCCTGGTTACTTCCTTCAAAATCAGTCTCAGAAATAAGACAGAGAGTTCTTGCACATGCATACAGTGAATGGAATAGTTCTAGCACAGAAGGGCCACTGTTGTTTCTATAAGTTGTAGACATGGGGTGGGGAGGACAAACAATGACTAAATTAAATATTTAGTACTTCCTCTGAACCAGGTATAGAGATGAAGTTCATTGTCAAGTACGAGAAACAGATTGAATACGCAATGATGTAGAGTTCTGTTAAGATGAAGACAATTTGGCAGACTATCTATTGAAGAAGAGTCAGCCAAAGGGGGGAGTGAAGGTAGTCACAAAATAAACAAGACCATGCATTTGCAAATGCACAGCCAGCTTCATGGAATTTTTTATGATGTTATTCTAATTATTCTGATACTGTAAGTATTAAAGTGAAAACAAAGAGGTATGATGTCTCAGTGCCTTGATGCTGTGCTCTAGTTGGTGGAGGTATGCATGTAAGTTATTTTTCTGAGCCTCATTTCATCTTAACTTTGCATGCTTATTTACGAGAATATATTTCTAGAACACACTGTTTAGCTCTTTGATTTATCAAATATGTACATTTTGTATTCTGCTAACATGTTAGAGTATGGTCATAAAAACAGATCAGTTCAATCACTCCTTTCTGCTTCCCTTACTTATGCTGTGAAATATTTTGTTAGTGCAAAGCTCTTGACAACTGAGACTTCAAGAAAGGACAATTTTACAGAACTCTGTAGCTGACAATCCTGTTGCAGGGGAATCAGTCCTGGGATTCAAGCCCAACATTTCTTTACAGCAGAGCCAGGATACATAAGCAGTTCAAGTGGGCAGTGAACAGGCATGGAGGATGCTGGTGGTGGGAGCTTGTTTTTACCAAATGCAGGTGATTTTAGCCAGAATCTGGCATTTAAACACCAGCCAAAAAAGGAAAACATCAGAACATAGAATCTACTTTGATTGATACAATTACTTCAGAGCCTAGATCTTTGACAATTTAGCTTTAGAACAAAGAATAATTTGTCAAAACTTTAAAAACTTGTTGGTTAACATATATTTTCTATCTATTTTTATAGCTATGGCTATATTGGATTATTATTG
Source organism: Nannospalax galili (assembly GCF_000622305.1). Taxonomy (NCBI): domain Eukaryota; kingdom Metazoa; phylum Chordata; class Mammalia; order Rodentia; family Spalacidae; genus Nannospalax; species Nannospalax galili. The sequence goes on from NW_008343963.1 coordinate 832,063, forward strand.
GAATCTTTTATCATCAAGGCACAGCTTTTATACAGACTGGCTCACAGAAAATCTTTTGACATATGGGACAATTTTATAATATTTTTAGATCCTTGAAGACTATCTTTTAGAAATGTCTTATGCATTATTAGCTGTTCCTCCATAACTGCATTAAAAGAAAATAGTCCCAAGCATTTTTTTTTACAGTTTATGTAAACACTTCTTTACTATTCCACCATCAATTCATTTATTTTAGGTAAATTCTTAAAAATGAAAATGCAGTGAAATTATCAATTGATGTGTGTGATTCAAGCTTCAGTTAATATAATATTTGACAGCATCTTAATTGGCTAGGGGTCATTATTTTGCACAGCAGTGATTCTCATACTGCATTATGTGTATAAATCCCAGTGGATTTGTCAATATCCTGATTTGGATACATCAGGTCTGGGGTCAGGTGATGCCGCTGCTGCTTTTTGTAATGCACTTGAGATCTTGGAAAACAAGAGGTAAAGGTTCTAGCTTTGATTTACTGTCTCCACAATGTCAAAGGCTCTTTGCTTTTTTCCATTGGCAACACAGTGTTTGCTCCAGCACCAGACATCAATTTGCATTCGGGAGGCAGGGAAGGGCTATGCCAGGTGACCTCTCTTCCCATGCTGTGTATATATATTTTTTAACGTGAATTCCACTCTCCCCTTTGTTTTGGAGGAGAGGGGTGTAAAAATGAGGGACTAAGGTTTCCATGACTAGTGTTGATAAGATACGGTCCTTCACTTGGGGCTGGGCGCAGTGCTGTCCTGAACAAAATCAGGGCTCTCTAATAAGAAGGGTGAATGGCTAATAGGCAGCAATTTACAGTGATTGGCAGAAAACATGCAGTAACGGGGAAAATCCAAGCTTCAAATAGTGTGGATGATATACAAAGAAACATTTATTCTTTTTTGTAGTACTCAGTACTCTTTTCTAGAGGAAACCACTTAACCTTTTCTTGGTGTGTTGCCTTAAAATTTGTCCACACACAAGTAGATATCTGTATACATTTATATTTTCTTTCAAAGTTCAACAGATTTCAAAACAGCTTTTAAAAAGGATCTAAGGTATCCCTTTCTTTTTAATAGACTTAGCTTTGCTTTTTAAATAGTCTGTTTCTACAGTCTCTACTCAAGGATTTATCACCTTCCTCTTTTTAGATCTTTTGAGACAAGATCTCGCTATGTAGCCTAGGCTAATCTTAGCTTACGATCTTCCTGCCTCAAAGCCTTGAGTGATGGGGTGAAAGGGATGTACCACCACATGGGGCTCCTTCAAATGTTTCATTATTCATTACTTGTGTCAAATGCTGAGGAAATCTCAAAAAAAAAAAAAAAAAAAAAAAAAAAAAAAAA
>NW_008343963.1:833454-834524 GCF_000622305.1 Nannospalax galili
CGCTATGTAGCCTAGGCTAACCTTAGCTTACGATCTTCCTGCCTCAAAGCCTTGAGTGATGGGGTGAAAGGGATGTACCACCACATGGGGCTCCTTCAAATGTTTCCTTATTCATTACTTGTGTCAAATGCTGAGGAAATCTCAAAAAAAAAAAAAAAAAAAAACAAAACGAAGTGAGACCTCCATCCACTGTTAACAGATTCTATAACAAAGAAAGAATTCAGAGGTGAGGCAGCATAAGGAATTGTGAGGAAGTTTATTACAGGGCAAAGGTACACATGCCAGGCTGAGTGCCTGCTTCTCAAACGTCTCACTGTGGGATTTGATAGACAAGTTGTAATGGAGAAGAAGATCTTTCATGACTTCAGATAAGGAAAAGGTGAGTGACTCCAGCAATGGGCCAGGACTTTCCCCTGGTATGCTCCCATATTTTTGCCCTTATGTGAAGTTTTTTGGACAAAGCATATTGTCAGATGCATGATGGGAGAAGGAAGTTTTGCAAGGCTGATGATATGGGTATGTCATTATAGTGAAGTAAAGGACACGTAGCTGTTGTATTGGTCGGTTCCATCTGGTTGGTGTGGTCTTACTGTACTACAATTCTGTAAGAGCATTAACTTATAGCTACTTGGCATTTCATCCTTTGTTTTCCCTGTACTTATTTAGCTTGCTTCATTTTAATGCATAATTGATGTTTTTCTGCTTCCTATGAAGGACTGTGGTTTCTTTTTCATTTCACTCCCATATAGCTCCTTCCTAGTTAGACATTGCTTTATTTCCTGAAAAAAAAAATGTTAAAAGACTTAGAAAGCTGATGAGAGAGAGAAAGCAATCATTGGATGAATGGCTGGGCTTTGAGTTTAATAGATACTAAAGAAGATTCTCAGAGCCATTTCAAGACTTCTCATGACTGAGATGTTTTCCTAAAATTCTTTAGACCTGAACCAGAGCCTCTTTAAACTAAAGTTTCTTACACTTTTTCTATTGGTGACTGCTTTTCACCTGAGAATTTTTCCATGACCGCGGGTATATAGATATGTAAAAATGGTATACAGATCATACAATGATTG
>NW_008343963.1:834592-835348 GCF_000622305.1 Nannospalax galili
TTATAAATAAATTTATTTAAAAATTCTTTTATAATATATAACTTTACCACATAATAAAGAAGAAAACAAATGTTAGTACTAATGAAAGGATAGGATTATTAATTTTTTCTTAAAAAGTTTGAGCTGAGGGGCTGAAGAGATGGCTCAGAGCTTAAGAGCACTTAGTACTCTTGCAGAGGACCTAGGTTCAATTCCCAGAATCCACAAGGCAGCTAACAACCATCCATAATTTCAGTTCCAGGGAAATTTGGCACTCTCTTCCTTGGGCACTGCCAATTTTATAATTGATAATTACAAAATCAAAATATATTTATGTACATACATGCAGACAATACACACACACATAAATTAGTGACTAAAATACTTAAAAAGCTTGGGCATAACATTTGATAACATTGCATGCAAAATATCTTTGATATTTTCAGACTTGACACCAATTTTTTTTAAATGATTTATTTAATAACAACATACTTAGAAGAAGCATATCATTACAACACAATTGACATATTCAATAACGTTTTCCTGAGGTAGGATGCATCTCTTTCAAATTTGGCTGTAAATTTTTAGGTTTACAGTTGAATTATTACAGTTATACAATATTGTACTCAGTATAAACCAACAACTACTTTTTAAAGTACCTTTCTATATAAGTCTTCATGTCATTTACAAGTCACAGATACATCAATAAAATCCATTGCAATTAGATTACTATAAAAGAACATCAATTGAAAAGTTTATTTTTAATACTGTGAATAA
>NW_008343963.1:835993-843406 GCF_000622305.1 Nannospalax galili
CCAACAACTTGACTGAAGGTATCGCCTGTCTGGCTTTGTTGTTTGTCGAGTAATTTTTAGTTATGTATATGTATGCTCTTATGAAATTATGTTGGGCCCTTTAATCTTTGGTTATACTTCCCTTTTGGGTGTTTAAGGACATACAATTGGACCAGATAAACTGATTTGTTTTTACTCTTGAGGTCGTTAGAGGATTTGTTCCTCAGGGGTCCCATGGGGTTGGGAGGAGCCCCTGGCTCCTTTCTTTTACCAGCTCCATCCATGTGAGGATAAGTCAAAGGTCCTGCTCGACCATTGTTGGCTCCTCTTGGAAGCATGGAGGAAATGATTCCTCCGTGTTGACCCTCCTCTTTATAGACTGGACACTGGCTCAAGTCCATCTGGTGGGGTCTCCTCGACTTCCTTGATCAAGAGGCCAGATGACCCACCACCATTTGACACCAATTTTTTATTGTTTTGCTCTTTTTGAGACAGAGTCTTCCTGTGGCCACATCTGGCCTGGAACTCCTGTGTAGACCAGACTGGCTTTGAATTGACAGAAATCTGCATGCCTTTGCCTCCTGGATGTTGGGATTAAACCGTGTGCCACCATGTCCAGCTTCAGACAGCAATTTTTAAAATTAAACGTTATAATATGACACCAATTTTTTATTGTTTTGCTCTTTTTGAGACAGAGTCTTCCTGTGGCCACATCTGGCCTGGAACTCCTGTGTAGACCAGACTGGCTTTGAATTGACAGAAATCTGCATGCCTTTGCCTCCTGGATGTTGGGATTAAACCGTGTGCCACCATGTCCAGCTTCAGACAGCAATTTTTAAAATTAAACGTTATAATAATACAATCTCAAGCTATACTTATTTTATGCTTACATGATGATGAAGGATGATGGGAAAATATCTAAAAAGTCTTTGTTTTCTGTAATTAAACCACTATGTTTCTATAGGAGTAGAAAACTTTGCTATAGTATTTTATTTATTATTATTTTTATTTCATGTGTATGAGTGTATTCTTTGCCTATGTGTAAGTTCACTCATGTCATGAAATGCCTGTGGAGGTCAGAAGAGGGCTTTGGACCCCCTGAAAATGGAGTTACAGACAGTTGTTACCACTACGTGGGTGCCGGTAACTGAACCTGATCGCTCTGCAAGAGCAGCCAGTGCTTGTGATGGCTAATCCTGGGTGTCAACTTGACTGGATCTGGGATTAACTGAAGTGAAAGAGATCTTCTTGTTTGGATCATCTGAAGCTGGAAGACACACCCTAAATGTGGGTGTTACCTTCTGATGGCAGCCCGTATAAAAGACCAAGGCAGAGGAGAACGCCAGGCTTCTTGCTGCTTGCCTTCTCTCTTGTTGGTGAGTTCATCTTGCTGCTGTAGACTGAAGACCAGCTGATCTTTTCGAATTCATCAGACCTTCAGTACCAGATTGGGACCACTGAGACATCTAGCCTTGTGGACTGAGCGACTACAGATTCTCAGCCTCTCCAGTGTGGTGCAGCCATTGTCGGACTACTCGGACTCTATCCTGTGAGCTAAGCTGATAAATCTCTATACATATATTTTCATTCTACCGCTTCTGTTTCTTTGGAGAACCCTGACTAATACAGTGCTTTTAACTATTGAGCCATCTCTTCAACCCAGGATTCAAAAATTTTGTATATCCAGTGAAACCACTGCAGTCCATAATCCTCTCTGAGGTGTTCCAGGCAGTGTTAATTGATATTCTGTAATGTGAGGGCAGGCATAGTGCAATGCACACACATTTTGACAATCAACGCTAAAATGTCACGTGATGCAACATGGGTGGAAGCTGATTCAAACACTGGGTTCCTTATGCATTTGAGTTTGATTTTATTTTTGGTTCTTCTATGTTCAGAAACTTTTTACTGTTGCTAACTTTTTCTTAACTTTCACACTCAGTTACTGGATCATGGTCTGCAGATTAGGAAGCTGTGCTTCCAAGGGCTGCTTGCAACACTTTTTTTTTTTTTTTTTGAATCTGGCATTCACTCCTGTGTGCTTGCTACAAGGTCTCAACATCTCCCTTGGCTGTCCTGTTGGACAATACCTACAACCCACCCCTCCTTTCAGCGAGAAACTTACCACAAGAAGTATTCAAATGCTACTTACTCTTAGAAATTTGGAGGTTCATGACAAACTGCACATTTGTTTTTATTCTTCAGGTGCAGATATGTTAAAATTTCTCAGATGTGAATGAGGGTCAAGTGCTACATGACTCCAACCACAAATTGCCCTTAGGTTTCAGATGCAGGAGTGTAGTAAACACTTCTGATTGTTCCCAAATTTGCAGGAAATCCTTCCTGTTAAGTCTTTGACCACTTTTGATGTCTAACCTACCTGGGACTAGGGAAATCATGTAACTGGTTTCTGATCAATGATCTCATAATCATTATACTTTGGAAATTGTCTAATTTGTCTTCACGTATATTGTATGGTTTCTGTTTTAGCATCCTTTTCATGATCCAAAGGGCTTATTACATTTCTAGTGTTCTTCATGCCTTTGTACAATCCATATCTCAGTCGATATAATTTTCTTCAAGTCTTAAATATCTCCTCAGAGATTACTTATCATGGCAATATACTGGTGGTAAATTTTTTAGACATCTTCGTGTTTGAAATGCTTATTATTTCTCTTAGGTTTTGAAAATTAATTTCACTGGGTATAGCTTTCTAGGATGGTAGATTGTTTTTCCTAGTACTTAATCCACCATATTTTGAATTTCATTATTTCAATAAGAAATATACTCTTGTTCTTTCTCCATCTACGCAGAAGAGATGCTTTTAGGAATTTTCCTTCATAAGGAATCTGATTATATCATTCCTTCAAGTATTAGTGGTTAGTGTGCTTTGGAGCAGTATGTTAATGACTTTTATGAAATTAGGAAAATATTTGACTATTACTTACGCAGATTTTTCCTCTTTTGTCCTTGTTACTTCTCATATGCACCGTAGATTACCTAAGCTGCTCATAGCTGACACTTTCTTTTATTTTTTATAGTAGTTTCATTTTTATCAGCATTTTGTATTTCATTTTGAGCTGTTTCTGTTATCATGCCTCGAGGTTAACATTTTCTTCGGCAGTGTCTAATCTGCTGATAACCTTAACCAGTGTATTTCTTTTATTTCAGACACTAGTTTTCATTATTGGAAATTTCATTTGGGCATATGCCTTGGCATGCCTGATTTCCTTTTACCTTCTAAAATATATTTAGTATAATGATTTATGAACTGTTTAAGACTGCTTGACTGTCTAACTGTTTTTATCACCTATATAATTTCTAAGTCTGTTTCTATGAATTTATTTTTCTCCTATTTATGGGTATTTTCCCAATATATTTTTATGTTTTATAATATGAGATTGGATACTTTTGGATAGCAATGAAAATTGAATCTGGCATTGTGGCTTCTGGATATTTCTGTGTTCCTTTAAGTAATCTTGGGCTTTCATCTGGGCTAAAGTTGTGATTCTTCTGCATCTTTTCAGACCTGTTGGGCAGAACCAGATATCTGTGTTTTGCTCTAGTTGTAACTTTTCCCACTAGTGAGATACTCTGTTACCTTGTGACTCAGAGAATTTTCTGTCAGTGTGATTGGTGATACAGATCATTCTTGGTTTTGTGCAAATTATAGAGGTTGTTCCCTATAGTCTGCTTAGTGACTCTTTTCCCAGCCTCTAATACTTTCTACATGCTCCTGGTGTGGGTTAAGACTCATCTTAGGATCCTGTCTCTGTTTGCAGCCTTTTCCTTCCCAACCCCTCACCTTTTACTCTCTTGATAACTTTGTCCCAATTGATTCTCAACCTTAAGAGCACTCTTTCTGTCACACTTGCCAATACAGTTTGGAAAAGTTTGGAAATGTTTAAGTCAGTAAATGTTATGTCAATTTTTAAATATCATGCTACAGCATTTTGTTTTGCTATTTTCTTTTTGGGACAATCTACTGACTTTAATCATGTTTTAATTCACCATGGTTTGAAAGATTTTAAAATTTCAAGCTTTTTCGAATGGGTAGTGAGGAGAATTCAGGATTGGATTGGTAGGAAATTGCCAGGAGCCTTCAGAATGGCGAAGCATGGAACAATGGTTATAAGCGCAGAGCTCCACGGCACTTGTTCTACATGCTCCATCTGCAAGGCTTTTAAAACACCAGAATTATAAAGGAGAGCAGGCAAAAACCAAGCTCTCATGCCAGATGCATTGCTGAGATAGTTTGCTACTATGCCAGTTGCTAGAAGGATATTAGTGTGGAGGGAATTTTGCTAGGACTGTGAAAGCAGGGAATCCTTTAGCATCCCTAAGAAGCTTGAGCTTTGAGACTCCTTCCCTGTGTTATAATAGATGGAGTAGTGAAATACTGTTGTTGTTAGTTGCATTAAACATTTGATTGTTTTTATTTACTTATTTTTGCTTTCTACTAAACTGAAAGGCTCTAGGCATTAGACTCTGGAGATCTTTAAATTTATCTTCTCAATAGCCAAGGACAGAACCTGGCATATGGTAGGCACTTGATAAATATTGATACACACTTGCTAAATGAACCAAATCAATACATTTTATTTTTTAGTTTAATCAGATTGAATTTTTTTTTAAAATTATTTTTAAATATGTACATGTGTGGGTTTCTATATGGGAGTGCAGTGCCCACAGAGGTCAGGAAAAAGTCATCAGATCTCTTGGAGCTGGAGTTACAGACAGGTGTGTGACTCCACACCTGGGTGCTGGAAAACTGAATTTGGTTCCTCTGGAAGAGTAGATATGCACTCTGAATTGCTAAGTCAACTCTCCAGTCCAAATTCAGTTCATTTTTATGTAAAATACATTGTTACAGAATTAATTTTTAAATATCTTTTCTATGTATAGGATCATATCTCAAGAATATTGTTTTTCTACAGGTTAGGCTTTATTTGACTTTTTGTGCATACTATCATTTTTTTCTGACCACAGGAAATTCCTCTTTGTCCTAAATGTTACATTCCTTAGAGGTAACTTTAGTCTGAACAGAGCACCCTTTCTGGAGTCCTTATTATTTAATTTTCCAAATTTCAGTATTTGCCTTAAATTTTACTTTATGATACAGCTCTAATCTTATAATAATTAGATTATAGTATATTATAGTATATGTGAAGGGATGTTTCCTTACAAAGAGAACCTTTTTTCTTGCTTTTATGATTGTCCTTTTCATACTTTTATGACTGAGAAAAGAGAATGCTAAGCACAACAGCACTGGCCATGTGACTCTTGCCTACCATCCCAGCATTTGGGAAATTCATGAAGGAAGGTTAGCTGTTCAGGGTGACTCCACTACACAGCAAGTGTGAGGATAGCCTGGTTTACATGTGACCCTGTCTCAACAAACAAACATGCCTATAATTGTTGATTTATTTGATTGACTGGAAATACATTATAAGTGATCCTTTTTTTTTGTTTGTTTGTTTGTCAGTAGGTTAGTTTTGAGATAGAGTTTCATATAGCCCAAGCTGGTCTTGAACTCCTGATCATCCTACCTCAGCCTCCCTAATGCTGAAATTATAGGTATGAGTCACCACAGGACTTAGAAATGATTCTGTAGTGCCTAAGATGTGTGTGGCTTTGTGTTGGATCTCTATGAAATACACACACACACACACACACACACACACACACACAAATAAATCACAGAACATAAATAAATAGAAAAGAAAAAAATGGAGACTCCCTTAAAATTCACCAGTAGATTTTTGCTGAGTTAGGAAAGTGTTATCCACTTCAAAGGATTCCAGCTTCTTCTGCAGTAGGAGCCCCCTGGATCTCTAATAACATATGTGAGGCTCTCTTTCTGAAGCATCCTACTGTTAGAACAGATACTCAAACCTTATTCATAAGAATCAGATTAAAGAAAGGAAGCACTGGAATTGTATTGCTGACTAACAAGGTGGAAATAGAGCTTTCCTTAAGACTGCAATAGAAGCTATTGTCCCTAAATAAAAGTAGTACTGAGCAGAGCTTACAGAGGCCAGAGACTTGATCCAATTTAGAGAATAATAGGTTGGCAGCAGGTAGCTATGTTTGCTTATCTGGATGATGAAAAAGGTGAAAACCATGAAAATAAGCTTTAATTACCATGAAGAAAGAGTTAAGTTTCCAGCCTATGCAAGTATTTCTACACTGGTGTCTGTTGTCAGAAACACAATACTAACAAGTAGATGGAGGAGTTCAATAGGACTGTTCATAAAAAGGTTTATTCTTTATCCTTTTTTTTTTCTTTTTGTGAGAGAGGTAAAGAACCAAAGACCCGAGGAAGAATGAGAGGAAGAAAAGTTAAGGTAGGAAAGGACGAGATTTAGGGAAACTAAGTGAGGAGGAGCATTCTGAGTGTGTCCAGAACCCAGACTTAAGATGGGGAGACCAAACTTGTGAATTGAAGCACATGGACTTGTGGTTTTTGACAGGTCTATATTTTAAATACTGGTAATTGTATGTAGACCAACCTAATAGATTACAATTGTGCACCATTTCTAACAGCAGTTGGCAGGGGTTGACGTAAATGACCCCAGAAGTCCAAATGTGCTAGTAGTGTAAGTTGTAATCCTAGAACTTGGATTGTAATCCTAGCACATTCTGTCATATACATTCAGGCCTATCTGGTCAAACATTTGTACCCAGACATCCCTAGTGCAAGTTCATCCACTAGAGTCTAGACAGCCTATCTAGAGTCACTCCCTTAAAGAAGATAACTTTCTCTCACCCTGCAGTAATCAGTTGCCAGTTGCCAATAGTTCCTTGACTAAGGTTGGGGCCTGCTGCCCATTTCCCCAGTTCTCTGCTGGGTTTTTATCTGATTGAGTTGGCCTGTGTCTTGTGCATGTGATTGAGGCAGGGTCTTTCAGTTATTGCTGGGGCTCAGTTCCCAACTTGTCTAGCTAGTTGGTTTGTTTAGGAGATCCCCTGTCTCCATTTTCTGAGTGCTGGGATTATAGGCAGGCCCCCAAGATCACCAGCATTTATGTGAGTCCTAGGGATCCAAACCGTGGTCCTTGTGCTTATGTGGTAAAGAATTTATCTATCAAGGCATTTCTCCAGTCCCAGTTTAGGTCTACTCTGCACAAAGAAGCTGGTTCAATGAAAGCATCATGTCAGCTTTTTATTTCTGATTTTACATGGGACACACCCGAGGTTTATGTGTCAGTGTTTTTACATGTGTTAGGATAGAAAGGAAAAGTTCGGCATTATGAGTTTTTATTTTTACTTTGTACATTTTCACAGTAAAGCAGGGATGGTAACTCAGTTCCCTTGACCTGTATCTTATCCAGATTCCTTCTTAGACCATGGATCACCAGGTTATAACAAGCCCTGCTGTGCATCAGCATTCTCCTACTACCATAAATTAACAAGAAAGCTCCATCTGTAAAT
>NW_008343963.1:843479-879159 GCF_000622305.1 Nannospalax galili
TATATATCTCTACTTTATGACAGGAATACTTGAATAAATGTTGTATTATTGTATTTAAATGGTTTTATTTCCTCTTCTTGACTTTATTTTCTTCAGCTCATAATAATTTCCAGAGAAGAGGAAAGATTTAGAAGGTGAGAAAAACTGATCCTGTGTAAACGAAGGGATCTCCACATAGCTCAGAGAAAATCAGTGCCACAATTAGATGAGAATCCTAGGAACCAAAATACAAGATTTGGTGATAACAAGAAAAAGGTTGAAAGGTTAGTTAGTGTCTGCTAACTTTTCAATGACATTTTAATTAGCATATTTAGCTTAATGCATTTAAAGTCAGCAGAAAATGAATTAGGAATATTATTTCTGTCTTTGATTTTTGTTGTTTATTAGCTTCTCTGGGTCTAATTAAGATGAAACAATTCATATTACTACCATAAATGTTGATATTTAACATTTGCTGTGTACATCTAGGTAAATTGATAAACATTTAAAGTACATTATCCCTTCAAAATTTTGCGTGACAGTTATGCATAACTTCAGCATGTAGTAGCATCTTTTGACAAGTGTCAACTCAACATGACAAGCAGCATGAAAATAGATTTGAAATCCGGAAGAAATATATATAGGAATCAATGACGTCTGGTGGCTGCAGTGCACTGCAAAGGCCTCCATGCTTGACAAGTCCATGTTTTATGCAAGAGAAAAATAGTTGAAAAACCCGTTGAGAATACTAAGCTCAAAGTAATTTGTAATCAATGAAACAAGAGATGTAAGAATGTGGTAAACAGCATCAGAGATTTGTTCCTGGGGACTTTAAAGGTTCTGTCTATCAGTAGACCCAAAGAGAACTTTCTTTCTTTTCCCCATACACACTGTAACTAAATACCAAGGGAAAGGAACTATATAGACCAGGCTGATCCTTGATAAAATAGGAAATTATTAGTATAATTTTTGCTCTTTCTTTCCTTTATCTGAAGTCCTTGATCTGTTTTCCAGCTAAAGTGCCAATATGGGTATTTGTTTGTTTTGTTTGAGACAGTTTCCCTGTAACCCCAGCAGGCCTTGAACTTTTTATGTAGACTAGGCCAGCCTCAATCTCATAGAGATCTGCCTGTCTCTGCCTCCCAGTTGCTGGGATTAAAGGTGTGCACCACCACAATATGCCTATTCTTGGATTTTAATCTACTGTATACGTAGCATAAAATAATTCTGTCTGATGCACTGAAGGAGAATGAAGGTATCCTCTTCCTGATAAGAACATGAGGTACAATCCCCTCGAGGCTATATGCTTTAATAGAGTGGATTACTGGAGACAGAAAAATATTCATAACTTGAAAGACCAAGGAAGAGTGGTCTTTTGTGGAGTTCATACTGAATTTTATTTTCTCCCTAACTTTATTATTTTCAAATTGCATATCATTTGTTTAATTTGTGTTTCCTCTTTGAGTCTTGGATTTCTCATTTGTGAAAGTAGAGTGACATTCTTTTCAGGTTTGAAATGAAAATTAAATAGGCTTCTTATCAGGACTTCTAGTGTATGCCCCCCCTCCCAACAAATAGTGAACAGGAAAAAACGTGACTGCAGTTTTTCTCTAAAATTTGAGATAATACATGACAACATTAATCACAGAGAGCAAAACAAATGCAGTACCCATTCAGATTTCACAGTGTAGCCAAATGATTCATAAATACCACCCTTCCTATGTCACAGTACTCGGAAACTAGCAGACCTTCCAGACATGCTTAAGGAATAAATAACAACTTTGACTCTCTTAGACTTTATGTCAAGAGTGAGCAGGTGTAGCAGGAAACTGCATGGCCATTTCCCAGATAAAAGCCACCTTATATTTCAGCATCAAAAATCTGCAGAAAAGCAACCAACCTTGTCTTGCACAAATATTATTCTTCTGATTTTGTTTACATAAACATTTTCTGGAAGTCAATTTCAAAAGTAAATATTCCACATTACTGCTTAGGTTCTTGAGAGACTAAAGTCATACTTTAACACAGAAATGTTAAGGTAAGAACTCGTTTCACATTTATTTAGCAATTTAGTGTTAGGCATAGATTACTGAGACAATGTTCCTTTTACTTTAAAGATTTTGAAGCTCATCGTTTTTCTGCACAAGCATCTGAGATGATCATTCACCACACTGGCACCTACCCTACACCTACTGGGTCTGTAAATTGAGATAAATTGATGGTGATTTTTTTTTCTTGATATGAAGCATTCTACTCAGACTGTCATTTATTGCTTGGGGTCATGGTTCTATTTCTGAATCGTATTTCCTTAAGCAGCTTTTTTCATTTGTGACCTCTCCTTCGCTGTTATTCAGGAAAAAAAATCAAGACTAACACACTAAATCATAGTAAGAACAGCCTATCACACTATTGAAGAAATCTGTAAACAAAGGTGAAAAATGGAATCGGATACTTTGTTTCTCATATAATTTAGTTTGGGCAGGATATTGAAGTAAACTTGGAATTTTACTTAGTGGTTATTGATAAAATATTAGTGAATCGGGACTGGAGATGTTGCTCTACTTGGTAGAGTGTTTGCTTAGCATTCATCAAAACCCTGAGTTCAACCCCCAGCGCTGTATAAACTGGGCATGGTGTACTCTGGAGGTCTTGAAAGCAGGAGGATCAGAAGTTCAAGGTCATCCTTGGCTACATAGTGACTTTGAAGCCAGCCTGGGCAACAGGAAACCATGTCTCAAAAAGAAATAGTAAATCAGTAAGAAGTTTATACTTCAACAATTATGCCAATGGTAATTCTATGGTGAATTTGTAGTTAATTCTGATATATAATAATATCTATTTCAAGTTTTAGTATTTTCAATGTGGGAAATTTTATTCTACTGCTGGTGTAGGAAACACAAATGCTCAGTACTTTATTAACATGAGAAGACAGTATACTAACTTTCTCTGTTCACTTTTTATAAAATCAAATAGGAAAAGATAAAATTAATGATAGATTGTAGTGACCATATAGAACTTAGTCAAACAGTAGTAAAAGTGCACAAAAATATGCACAATATCCAACTCTTGAGAATTGGATGGCTAGGGATGAGAAAAGGACAATGAAAAACTGACTTTAACACATGATTTAAAACTCTCCTTGTCACAGACTGATTGGATGATGGATGATGTTACTGTGATTGACAGAGGGTTTGAGAAGGGGTGAATTACTTTCAACAGTTGTAGTTCAGGCTCAGATTATCTGTGAACGAATTTGTGTTGTTGTTCCTTAATTCTATATATTAAAAATTCAACTCTGGGAACATAAATTATTTGCATTAAGCACTAAATTTCACCTTACCTTATGCTAGCAGAGGCATGATAAATGCTATGTTACTAGTTGTATTGGTGGTCTGAAATCCTAAACCTGGGGAAGAGTATATACTTATAGTCTCCAGTAGTTCTTCACAACATTGGATTTTGTGAAGTCCATCTGTGATGCTTCTTCAAACTAGTTGTTCATCAGGAAAATAAATTATTATCTTATGAACCTGATGACTTATAAAAATATCATTACTTTGCTCTCATTGCTGATAATTCCAATATCTTGATATGAATACATTCTTTTGAAATGGGGGAAAAAGAGTGTCTTAGTCTCATTCATAAAAGAATTTAAGAGTGGACCAAAACAGAAGCTTTAGGACATTTTTACTAGAATTTTAACGAAAATCCTTAGGGCAAGTGACATGGTAATATCGAAAGATGCCTGGAGGAGGAGAATGGAGAGAGAAGGAAAGAAAGCCATGAAACTCTAAGCCTGCATGGTGGTCAGACACACATGGTTGGCTGGCAACCACATGGCTGGGAGAAGGAAGCTACAAAGAAAAAAATAGATATGAGATGCAGGGCAGCTCAAAGTATTAAAGAAAGCATGTTTAGAAAAGGAATATGAAAAAGAAAAGGAGCGAGTTTGCTTTTCTGACGAATTCAGAAAAGTGGTCAGACTTACAGAGCTACATGACTGTGGCTCTGCACTAGAAGGCGGGATTCCAGGAAGGAAAAGCTCCCTGTCTCATTAATGCACTAGGTATTCCACCCATCTACTGAGCTAAACTTAAGGTGAACCTACCTTCCTAGGTGTGGTCCTGTGACCAGGTGATTGACCAGTGAGACTGGAAGGGTGGGTCTTCCAATAGATAAACAAGGGCTTTTATAGTCTTGACCAGTTACTCTTAAGGGGGCTATTTGCTGCTAACACTTTCATAGTCTCCATCTTGTTCTCACATGTTTCAGCTTTATACTATGCTGAAGGGCATGGAGGCTATTGATGATTCTGTCTTATCCCATTATCCCAGTGTGATCTGTCCTGGAGAAAAAGACTATTCCTAGGAGACACAAATGGAAGCAAACACAAGTCTCTGTGGCCGTCTCCTACATAAGACCAAGTTACAAAACTCTGACCTGTGTACCCCTAAGAAGCTGAGAATGGACCCAGACAGAAGCATCTGCATCACACTGTGCTTTGTACATCTGTTACCATGTAAACATCCTGCAATGTTTCTGAATAAATGAATGAGTGAAATCATTTAGAAGCTACAGGGCAGAAATAATTTAGCTTTATCTTTCTTCCACACTTGTAAATCAGCACCTTCATCTTTGTAGAAATACTGCTGCTTCTTCATCAGGCCTACAGTCTGGTTGATAATAGAGCAGCAGCTATTATGTGCTCTTCATATCCTAATAAAAATGGACCCTAACGCTTCTGCAGTTTAAAGAATTTTACTTAAGGAAATAAACATTTTCTTTTTTTTTTTACTTATTAATTTTATTTTATGTGTATGTGTGTATTGCCTGCATGTAGGTAAGTGCACCCGTGTTGTGCAATGCCCGTGGAGGTCAGAAGAGGCTGATCCCCTGGGACTGCAGTTATGGACAGTTGTTAGCTGCCATGTGGGTGCTGGGATTCAAACCCGGTCTTCTGCAAGAACAACCAGTGTTCTTAACCACTAAGCCATCTCTCCAGCCCCCATGAAATAAATGCTTCTAAAATATTTTTAATTTTATTTTAAATTATGTTCATGTGTATTTGTGCATATGGGTTTGTGCACTTGAGACTAGAAGCCAGAGGTGTAGGAACTTTTTGGAGCTGGAGTTAAAGGCAGTAGTGAGCTGCCTGTCCTGGGTTCTGGGAACAGCACTTGGGTCCTCTGCAAGAGCAGTATGCATTCTTAACTGCTGAGTCAGCTCTCTACTCCAAGAAATCAAGCTCTGCCTTTCAATGTTCCTTAATATATTTGATCTTCATTATTCACAAATTCTGTATTTGCAAATTTGCTTACTTACAAAAAGTTATTTTAAAGTGAAAAATCAATACTCCCAGAACACTCAAGATCTTTCATAAATATTCAGAGAACTACAAATTTGAGTCGCCCCCTAAAAACATTCTTAATTGAGACTGAACAGGGTGTAGTGCACCTTCCATGCCTTTCATATTGGAACAAATGTCCTTTCTTCTTTCTGTGCTCAATTTGGTGTGACAGTTTTTGCATATTTGTGCTTTGTGTTGATAATTTTGCTATATTTTGAATGTCCCCAGAGGTTAACTAAGCTAAATGTCTGGTATTTCTAAATACAGAAAGATTTACTGAGGAAAATAAATGTGTGATAATCTTTGATTAGACATACGTGTTATTGACTTGAATTCAATGTGACCAAAATATTATGTATTCATTGTTTCATGAAGTTATTGTGATACTCACAAACCTAACCCTGAATTTTCTGCAGAAGAAAAGGTTCAGTTTTTGATAATTCAGCATTCATAGTGACTTTATAGAACATGTTACTATGAATAATGAGTAGTGATTATAGTTGATAGTGATATTTTAATTCTACACAAGAGAAGAGTCAAATCAGAGAAGAAAAGGATGGTGAGAGATCATATTACCAGAGGGGATAACTAAGGTAGTGCTTCTTAAACTATCACAAATCCTTGTGTGTGTGTGTGTGTGTGTGTGTGTGTGTGTGTGTGTGTTGAAATTCAGGGATGTGACATTTTTTAAAATCCATTTTTTGGTCTTTTTGAGACAGGGTCTCCCTGTAGCCCCAGGTGTCCTGGAACTATGTAGAAATCACAGAGGCTGGCCTTGAAATCACAGAGATCTGCTTGCCTCTGCCTCCTGAGTGCTGGGATTAAAGGTGTGTACCACCACTCCCGGCTAATCCATTTTTGTTAAGCTTTACAAAAACTTTATTGAGAATTTCATACATGTATATAAGGTGTTTTGATTAAATACTTGCCAACTCCCTCCCCTCCAACATTCCTCCCTTTGAAGAGGTAACCCTAAAATCTTTTAAGGATTAGATACAAATTCCTAAATACTTTTGACATTTTTGGCTTTTGGAACAGATTATGTTGCTAACAGGCCCAAGGACATTTTGACTTTCAGCCAAGAAACTGGCTACTTTTCTTTGGGGTCTTTTTTACCCTAACTGCCTAGCAAATTCCTACCTCGTATTCTTATCACACCATCCTCAGAAAGGGGTTACCCAAATTGGCAATAGGGAATAGGGACACCAACTGCTCTGGCTTCTTCCATGCTGAACAGGGATGCAGGGTAAGGCATTTGGAGTACTCCTTCACTGGGTCTATCTTAAAGACTCCTAAATTGCACAACTCTTGTCTCTAAGGGGAAAAGAAAGTCCTTGAATCAGGAAAAGGAGGTGTGAAGGAGAAGTAAAGCCAAGACTAATTAGCATTACAAGTTCTAGACAGGAAACTAGAAAAAAGTCAGAATAGGGAAATTTTCAAATATTCATATGAGAGTCCACTGGAGTTTCTTGACAAGTGCTTCCAAAAGCATCCCTCTATTGAGGATGAGGCATCCTTCTAATGAGGATCCCTCCTCATTTTTCTTTTGTCTTCCAAGGCTGGACTAGTCGGCTGGGAAGAGTGGCTAGATACTCAGGTGAGGGTCCAGTGACCCTGCTTGGCACTCCTTTAATGAATGAGCACAACCGTGAACAAGTCCAATTGTGACTATGTTTAGCGATCAGGCTCAGATGAAATCGTGATGATGGTAATTATTTCATGCAGAAGGTACTGCTGAATAGCATCATCTTATTAAAAGGACCTCGAATTTAAAAGGATTTGGAGCTAGGAGCCACATATGAGGGAGCATATATGTTGTTTCTTTTTCTGAGTCTGTGTTACTTAGTATAACAGTTTCTAGATCTATCTATTTACCTGCAAATTTCATTATTTCATCTTTCTTTACTGCCGAATAGAACTCCATTGTGTAAATATACCACATTTTTGAAGTTGAAGAACAAAATATACCATATTCTATTAAAAATAATGAATAGGTTAAACAGCTAGTATTATTTGGGTAAAGCTGAGTTAATATTTGCGCTGAGATTTTATGCATTTTGGCTATGAGCATTGACTAGTCCTTAGATTCAAAATCTCTCTTAAGATGCAGAGACAGGAGGTTAGGCTCTGGAAATATTTCCATTGTGGCATTTTCCATGGCTTCCCTACCAGGTTCATTTCAAAGAACAAATAGGTTGTAACTGTACCCAAATATTTTTCTTTTTTTGAATCTATAATTCTTTCAGTGAAAACTCATCTCTGTATACTCATTTTCCTTCACACACAGGGTGATAGATAAACATATCAGCCTGTGGGTGAAGTTTTTTGAGATGAGTGCTTCAAGGTCAGAGGGTTTGAAGAAGGCATATTTTTCTGCCAGCTTGCTTGTTAGGGTCAAGACTTTCCTTGGTATGATAAAAACTTAGAAGGCAATTAAGCTATGAACTGTTTGACTCCATTTGGGTGTCTGTAATCACTGGGTCTGCCTTGTTAGATAATACTCATGTGGCAGATGGTGTGTTAAGGCTTCCTGATGGTAATAATTTGATACTTCCCATTGCATTCATTTTTAGTTTAATAAGGCTTTGGTCCTTGGGGGGGGACAAAGGGTATGCACAAAGGAAGAACACATTGCAATTCAATCGCTATTGAAGATCTGCTCTATGGCAATTTTTGTACCATTTTTGGCATACTCTTATGAGTATGTTCTTTTGCTGGACTGAGAGATTTCTATAGCAGTATTTTTAAGACATTAGAACACAAAGGTAATGATTTCTTATATAAGTATTGATAGCAATAAGAACTGGAGGAACTAATTCCAAAGCCAACCTGATACATGACTTAGGGTGTTTTCATGGGCAAGTTACTCAGTCTAACTCGAAGATTCTTCATCTATAAAATGGGATCATATTGCCACCTTCCAGATCTTTTGTGAGGACTAAGTTGAGATATAAATAAAAAGTTCTTAGCATGGGACCTTCCACCATTTAAATGTCTCAGTAGAGGTTTTATGCTATCAATAACTGTTATCTTCAGAGTTATAAATGAGAACAGACTGGAAGAGGAAGGAACAAGAGCTTGGTTCAGCTTCTCTTTACCATGGAGATCTTTTAGCACTCCCCCAGCTTACAGGTATGAAGGCACAGAGCCTTTCATGTGCCTCTCATGTGCCACTGCAGTGGACAATGTTATTTTATTTTATTCATTAAATTTATACCTGGTGTCACTCTTGATTGACTTGCTTCAGGTCATGGCTGAAAAGCACAACACTTGCATTAAAATACAAAGGGTAGAGTGGTAGTGAGAGTTGGAAATTGTCACATAATCAGCTCTGAGATACCATCTCAAATGCTCTCTTGGCTTCACAATACATATTTGCCAATTGGAGTTCTGTTGAACCCTGATGGGTGGTCCTTTTCTAAGGTAGGGACACTGTAGGGAAACTTTATGACTCCTAAGATCTATAGGTAGA
This sequence comes from Nannospalax galili, assembly GCF_000622305.1. Taxonomy (NCBI): domain Eukaryota; kingdom Metazoa; phylum Chordata; class Mammalia; order Rodentia; family Spalacidae; genus Nannospalax; species Nannospalax galili. The sequence continues at coordinate 852,278 of NW_008343963.1, forward strand.
CAACTCAATTACATATACTGCAGCCTGAATTATAAATAGACACCGGGATTTTCTTCAATGTACTTGAAACCCGAATTGGAAACAAATAAGAAAAGCAAGGGAGATTTCCTACATTCAAGTCCAGTATTTTAAATGACTGGAAAGTTAGAGGTTATTTTGCAGAAAGGGTACCTATAATGTCTTATGGAACTATCTTTGTACAATAATCCTGGCCATGACATTCCTGTCCTTCAATTTTACATTTGCTTACACTATGACATGTCATGCACACTTCCTTATGGGTGACTACTTGTTACTCTCTACCACTTCCCTGCAACCCTTTTCCCCACTGGCTCCTTCTGCCCCAGCCTTCCCTATTCTACTTTCATATCACCTGATGGCATTATTATTAAAAGAGTGAAAATTGCAAACAAACAGCATGAGTGTAAACAAAATGACTCATACATGACATGGTTTTTTCTAGGCAGCTTTCAGTCATGAGGCCTTTGTTTGTGAGCACAGTTCCAGGAGAAATCTGAAAGAGCAGGTTCTCAGAACAGTTCAGGTCTCACTTTTGGTGAAAATGGATGCTAAGATTCAGGCTGTGATTATTCATAGTGTGGCACCACATACTGCCGCAAGAGCCTTACAGAAAAAATAAAGGAAGACGTAAGCTAAAATTGTCATTGAATGACAAGAACTGTCACTGGTATTTGGTTCCCATCTCCATCCCCCTTTCTTCCTCCTACCAGTAGAGCAGGTGATCTCTTCTCAGCTTGTCTCACAGCTAGAGCTGACTACAAGACCCAGGTCTGGTCCATGGGATATAAATACAATTCTTTAAAAAACTTTTGGTATAGATTTGTGTTTCCCTATAAAAGAGATAATTATTATTTCCTGGTGGTGCTGCTTCTCACTTCTTTCCTTCTTGAACAAGCATGTAGTCACTGATCCATGCTGGCCCTCTTATTATGGAAAAGGTGACCACAGAGAAGCCTGGGGATTTGATGACATCATTATGTTACCAAAAAGATCCAGACTTATTAAATAAACAATAATTGTGTTCATTGTTTAAGTGTCTGGTATTTGGGTTTCCTGTTACTTCTAGACTGAAGTATTCCTCACTAATCTAAGTTCTGAGTTCCTTAAATACCTTATCTGGAGCTTTAGCACTTTTAGGTAAAGTATTATTGCAACATTATTTTGAGAGTCAAAAAATGGAAAAATATATTAAATGCGATTCTCAGAATCAAGCCCTTCCATTGGGTACACGCTTACTGCTGAGGATCAGCTGAGGTGAAAAAAATAATCAGGCAAGGAAATTCTTAAAGACTAGAAATTGAAGTTTATAGAGAAGTTAACCAGGGGGAAGAGGAAGAGATGGAAGCACAACCCTATAATCTTCCTCTTAGAGATGTTCGTTTTGTTCTGTGATATTTTAATGCTGGTGTATATTTATAGCAGTGAGGATATCACTTTAGTGCCTATTTCCATTTACACAGCTCACATGAAGCAGACTCACAATGATGCAAAGTTGTGCCATGGGTTGGAGACTAATGAAGATGATTATGCCTAGCTCTAAAACTGACTCACTACCTGACCTCAGGCAAGTCATTCCATCTCCCTGTCTTAGTTTCCCCCATCTGTAATACAGGTTGATGATTCTTGCATGAAGCTTTCCTTAAGAGGGCTGTTCATGAATGGTGCATTGAAATAATATTTGAGACTGTTGCACCAAAAAATCTACTTTCATAAAGTAGGATTCCTACTCCCTCCAAGGAATAGAGAGAGAGAGAGAGAGAGAGAGAGAGAGAGAGAGAGAGATTTAAAAGCTGCCCAAGGTCTTACAGGGCCTGTTAGAGGTTCTCAGAAAAGAGTGATCTGGGAATAGCATCAGTTACTGGCCTTTCTGATCACTGTTTTCATCACAGAGCAGAAAATCTGAAGATGCCCTGCTCCAGTGCTGCACTGTGGGGAGCAGGTAAACAGAGTTGTCATTATGGGCCTGTCCAGTGGTTTGTGGAAAGAAGAAAATGGTAACTTACTGCTGTGCATGAAGAGATGGCTTAGCTGTTTAATGTGTACACTTCAATTATCCAATCATTAAATAGCTAATCAAACAAAGTTTTGTTATAGGTATTTTATGAGGAGGATTGAGTAAAATTGCATATAGGTGGTTGGTCAGGTTTAGTCAGGTTCTTACTAATTATTTTTTTTGAAACAGGGTTTTATTATGTCTAGATATCTTGTGTCTCTTCATTATCATACTGGCATCACACTGCTGCTAGGTTTATCAATTGTAAGGCATCTCAATTTAAAAATTGTATCATCTACTTTTAAACGTATGTTTACCCTTTACTTATTATCTAAGTGTAAAGGGTGTTTACCCTTTATTTATTACCTAAGGACAAACTCTGACCTAAACATTCAGACACTTCTCCAACATGATGCACATTCACTGTTCCATATATAAAACATAAATTCTCTAATTCTCTGCTTAAATTGTTTTAATTTATTTTGTACATATGTTTTCTGAAACCCAATCTTCTATTTATTTGGTTTGTCTATTATTTATTATTTATTTATATATTTATCTATTATTTGCAGTGTAAAGGGAACCAATGCATACATCTAAGTGCATGCCAAAAGCTGTTATTCAGGTCTTAATGAGATGAGTCATTTTCTTTGGATTTTATTTTCCCAGGTGTTTCTTGTACCACCTCATCTTGTGTGTGTGTATGTGTGTGTGTGTGTGTGTGTGTGTGTGTGTGTACATACACACATGCACGTTTTGGTTAAATTACACTGGATAGGCATCAGTGTATATTATATATATGTATTATGAAATGAAACATCGAATTAAAACGAGTGGAAATGGATGCTAAAGTGTCTTATTTTCATTTTGGTTGATTTACAGCGAGCCACTGTAAAGTCATACAGAAGGGAAGAAGTCAAGGGTGTGCAGGGAAAGGTGATACTCCTGTCCACATGGATACCTGAACACAGTGCCACCTAAAACGTTATAGCTTGGAAGCTGGAGATAATTGAGCAGAAATTTAATGTAATAGAGGAAAACATTGCTATAAGTACAAGAAGCTAATATTTTGTTAATAAAAAGGTCAACATTTTGGCAAATGAAAACAGTTAATAGATTAATTAAAAGACTTTCTAAAATAAGGAATAATTAATAAGCAGTGAACTTTTTCAATGTGACATGCTGTGTTTTAAGTGAATTGCACATATTTTATCTCCCAATCCCCCAACAACCTATGAAGTAGGTATTCCTTTTTCTATTTTATAGTAAAGGAAACTGAGGTTAGACCACTGACCTGGCAATCGGTGGAGTTGGGAGTCATACCTGTCAATCTCACTCCAAAGCTCCTGCAGAATTTTATCCTCTTATATGAGGGCTAAGCTTTCCTATACTTCTGAAACTTTAATAACATCTAGGTTGGAACTAAGAAACGCCTGCTCAAGGCTTGTCTGGTAAGGACCAGAGAGAGACTCATGTAGGTTCAAGGTGAAGCTCACATTCCCTATGCACAGTGCCAGACCAATGTTTCTGCTTGATAACACAAGTGAGCTCTCATTTCCTGTCTTCTAGTCTAGATGTCCCAGATTTCCACTGAAAAAAAAAAAAAAATTCAGAAAAGAAGATTGGAATTTAAGGTTAAATTCAGGCAGGAAGAGATGAAGTTTAGGGATCTTTGTATTCCAACTAGGAATGGAAAATGAATAACCAGGAGGGAGAATTCTATGTTCAAGGGCTTATCTATAATGCCTGGGAATAAAGCTTTGAGTGAAACAAAAGTAAAATTTAAGAAAAGCGGGTTGGAAATTTTGAAAAATACTTAAAAAAATCAATCCATTTCAGCCAAGATGACATCATTATGCAATCATTGAAAGCACTTTGTTTTATAGAATCAGAACAAACCCTTGAAATTGACTTCTAGTTCCTTTTTTTAAAGGAGATAAATTGGGGCTCGGAGCTGCAATGCTAATATTCAGCCAGATAAGAAGCGTGTTTGCTTCGTGACAGACCCCTTGAAATGGGGTTTGTTAAAATGAATGCGCCGCATTCACAGCACAGTGGCGCGGCCGGGTCCTGCTGGCAGTAAATCCAGCAATTCGATTTTGACTGGGATGTTTATCATCTCTCTCCTTCTGTGCTCTGTGATGCTGAGGGGGGAGGGGAGGCGGTTGTAGTTCACCTTGCTGGCTGCGGGTGTCATCCCATTCCCATGGAATGGAGCCGGCGCACCGCCAGCTTTACTCTAGCACTTAAAACGTTAGTCTGTAATTTTTGTCTTGGAGGTAATGAGGTCTGAAAGTTTGAGCTGGTGCCCGATAGCAAACCCACACCGGTGTCTTTGAAATTCTTCGTTGCCAAATTCATAAAGGAAGAAATGAATTTTGTGAAATGACAGTAAACATGCTTCATTTTATAAGACACTGTGGTTAACAACCTGAAACAATGCATTGTTGTTTTGAGCTACAGCTAAACTAATTTGAGCTATATTAAAAGTGCTGATGTGGATGCTAAACGCTTGCTTTCGTTTTTCTTTCTGTTTGTTCATTTATTCTTATTTTTCTTATGGAAGGTGGGAAACTTTAAGGGAACAGGAATGACTTAAATTTCATTGTTTGCTGATGATAATTACAGAGATGATACTGTTGATAAAAAGAGCTGTATTAATATTTCCCCTCATCTTGAAAAGTAGAAAGAAACCAAGCAGGGTGATTCTTAGAAAGGTGGGGCATTTACACAGCAGTCACTTATCCCCAGCTGTCAGCTGCCAGAGACAGGAGACACTCATTGTCCTGAGGAGCAGGTCACTGGCATAAGTGTATTAAGTTTTCAGTGACACTGAGGAAAGAGGAGCATTAGCGCTACTGAAGAGCCTTTGGAAAAGTAATTTTTAACACCACGCTGATAATTAACTGGTTCTTAAGCATATTTAATGAAGAAATCCACAGTAGGAATCATTTTTAGCTTAAATTAGCTGACAATCTAAGGCTCATGGAGAGTTGCTGGCATTTGAAGTGTGGATTCTTGCCAAATTCGAAGACAAGTGCCTTTTCTAGGTAAACTCCCTTGTAAGTATTCTTGTGTCTTGTCAGCTAAGGCATTTAAAAAATGAGCCCACTGTTCAGACACAAAGCATTTATTTCTTTAAAACTATTCAATCTTGAATGTAAATTGTATATAAAAAAGACTAGAATAGGAATAATGAACAGTGGCAGGTTTAAGGGGAACATCATTTTCATGGAAAATATTAATATTGCTCCCACTGTTGAGAATAAATTCATGCTGTAGAGATGTAGGAAGCTTGAGAGCTAGCAGTAGAGATGTTTTGATGCAATATCTCTATTTACAGGTAAAAAACTGATCTGTTGTTTTATAGAATTTTAATTATCACTACTGATAATGATTATAAATTTTAAAGAGCTTGTGTGTGTGTGTGTGTGTGTGTGTGTGTGTGTGTGAATGTGCAGGTGCTTGTGGAGGCCAGCAGAGGGCCACAGACCCTCTGTAGATGGAATTATGGGCAGTTGTGAGCCAGCAGAAATGGATGAGGGGAAGAAAACTCAAATCTCTGTGGAAGCAGCAAGAGCTCTTCTCCACTGAGCTATCTTTCCAGACCAGTAATAATAATAATAATTATTATTATTATTATACAGAGATCCGCCTGTCTCTGCCTCCTGAATGCTGGGATTAAAGGTGTGTTCCACCACGCCAAGCCCTAGTGGTAATTATTTTAGGGAGGAGAAATAACTTTAAATACCAAATTGACTTGGACAGAGTGGCAAATAATAGGAGACTTTGGATTATAACTGCTTTTTAAAAGAATAGATAAATCTCTGTAAGTTTAAAGGCTAGAGGTACTTTGTTATACTTATTTTGTGTGGGGATGTGTCAGGGTCGCGGAGGGGCTATGCCATGAATATTTGTGGGGGTCTGAGTACAACTTGCAAGAGTTAGTTCTCTCTCCTTCCACCATGAAGGTCCTAGGGAAGGAACTCAGATTAGCTTGTTGATAAGTGCCCTTACACACCGGGCCATTTCATTGCCTTAAGGATATAAATGTTTTATGTGGGGGACAGGAGAATCAAGTTAGTCAGCTAAGCAACTGATTATGTAACAAGCAAGTACATTTTTAAATAGAAAATGCATTTAAAAAAGATGATTTTCTACTTAATTGGATTTCTCTTCACAGCAGATTATACATAACTATTTAGTAAATTTTAGTAAATTGTCTCTGAGAGCTGTGAACATTTTAGAGTTTATCACTTGATGTAGCAGACCAGGAAATATCCTAACATGTCTCTAGGAGTAATACACATATTTATACTAAAACTTAATAAATTTAGCCATTATCCAACATTTTCATCCTATGTCTAAAGTCTTAACTTTTAAGGGTCTAGTTCCAAATTCATCATACCATATGTACTGAGATTCCAGGCAATCTTACTTTGGCCTTATTTTCATTGTGTTAAATAAGGATGCTATTCTTAAGTCATCTTTTTTTTCCTCCACAATTTTCACTATAGCATAGAGTTCATCTTGTACAAATGCATAGCTATACTTCAAGTCATAACCATAATTCAGTTTATTTAATGTGGTCATGTTTGAAGACAACTTGAAAGCAGATGTTAAGACCTACTTTTGTTTTCTGAGACATGGCAGTGATTCAAATTGTGATGGATCTCTTACAGTAGCTTATAACCATGACTCTGAGGCTGCCCTGGAATGTCTAATGTGAGTCCCCCACCTAGCTTGGCTTGCAGGAAGCTGGGGACAGGTCTCAAGTTGATGTAGAAAATTAAAAAAAAGACAAATATCTTGCTTTATCATCACAAAGGCATGGAGAAAGAACTTTGACTTGTATGCTTTCTCCACATACAAATAATAAATGTAAAGTTGGATTAGGAAGACTGACATATAATTTCCTATATCTTATTTATTATTTTATTCTTGGCACCTATTTTATGAAAGAATGGGCAAACTAGGCTACATACAGAGAGTGATTATTAATGTGAGGAAATTGGCGAGTAACCTCAGGTTACTGACTTTATGTAACTAATCTCACTGGCGAACCAGAGTTTTAACGGAGGCTGTAGTTCTTTTACTCTTTGGAAAGACAAGTTTCTTTCTTTAGGAGAAAAATGAAGTAAGGCTTTTAAATATATAATCTTACCACTTTTAGGGCCACAGAATATAAATAAAATTAGTTACATTCCTATTTTCGTTTGTAAAACTGAAGACAAAAAAATTTAAAAAACATTTTCGGATATCTGTCAGGAAAGAGTGCATTTATGAAGAAAAAGGGTACTTTATATCATGGTGATTCAGAAACATTGGATTTACAATTATTACACTTGTTACTTGTTATGAACTGAGTTAGTACCAGGGGAGGGACTCATGGAGTTGGTTTTAGGACTAGTGTGAGTATTTGACCCTGATCCTCCTTTATTAGCCAGTATTTCCTCCTTCTTTCCCATCATTCTCTTTGCCCCTTTTCCACTTTCAGGTTTTGTGTGCATCATAAATATTCATATATACTATGTATCAAAGCCCATTGTGAGGGCCAGGAAAAAGTACAGAAATGTCAGTTTTTATCCTTCGATCATGAAATGTATGGTCTTTTAGAGAGGGAAGAATGTTAATAAGTGATGAATGTTTTAAAAAAGTGTGACGGAGCTATGAGGAAGATGTCTTCCAAAGAGCAATACCCTTTGCTTCAATAGGCATTTCCCCTTGGAGTCCACCAATCTCATTAAAAATAGTTACAGAGTACCAGTTCCAACCTTTCACTACTTAGCCATCAGTGGTGATGATGCCTCTTCTCTCATTGCTCTACTTACTTGACCACCACACACTCCCACACCACTGTACCACTGTCCCTGGTTTAGAATGTGCTCTTGCTTCCCTGACTTCATGAATATCAAACTCTTTGAGATATTTATTTCTGTTATTTATTTGACCAGTGTTACCCCTCTGTATCCTGGTATCCCAGGAAGAATTGCTATTAGCACATTTATCCATTCATTTGTCAATTCAATTATTCAACAAGCATCCTCAGGAATGCTTAATCAATAAGCATCTAATGAGTATGGAATGTGCTTGCACTGATAGGCTCTGCTTCTGATGTTCTCCTTGCTCCTCTTAAGAAATTGATACTTCTCTGTTTCATAGTGACTTTATATTACTTGAGCACATGACCCAGAGCTCCCTGGTCCTGTTTTCTTCTATGTTCCCTGTTAATCTGCCTTTCTTTTTGATAGCATTGACCTCTGAAATGCAATTTTCTTTCACAGACATCTTCACGGATCATGTCAGCACTCCTGTGGGCAAATCTGTGCTCTCCAATATTACTGAAGAACTTTTTCTTTATTTCTCCCTGCAGATAAAGATTGCTTAATTTGTTTCTACATGGCAAGATGAACTGGGTAAAAAATTAACTGGTAAGTTATATCAATTATATTGATTTTTAACCTCTTTGTTCATCTTCAAGAATGTTTTATTTGAATCATGCGCATTGCTTTTGTCCAGTTTACAATCTTCATATTTAAGTTTTAAGTTAGCAGAGAATCTGTTGCTTTTCCACAATGACTAAATATTTTAAGTGGAAATATGAATTAAGTTTATGAAAATTTGAGGGATGGTCTTATTGCTTTATTATAACCAATAAATAAATTAAATATGATGAACAAGAGTGTATATAATCATAAAACTCTTAATTGGTTAGTTGCAAAATTAAAATTAATAGTTCATTCAAAATCTTAATGGCATGAACTATTGAGCTGATCTTAACTATAATTTATTGCTTTGAATATGATTTGAAGATTCATATTTAAAATAACATACTAGAAAATTTTAGTGACTATGTTAAAATTTGATTACATAGTATATTATTCAATTAATTAACTCAGGAGAAATGAAGTTTCTTTTATTACAGGGGCAGTCCCATTTGAAAGCAATGAAATTTGGTTGATAGTTAAGTTAATTTCATACAATATTTGCTTGAAATATAACCAAGCATCTTTCTAATGATAGGAATGTTTAAACTTACTGATGGTAACAGATTTGAATGTTGTGTTGCTATTATGTTGGTCAATACCAAGTTAGGGCTCTACAAAGGAGGTTGACAATTTACTGATCATGGACAAAAATTAGATACATGCCTCTTAAGTAAAGCGAAAATGGAGGTAACTGTGTGTGTAATAACCTGTTACATGTCATAATTCACTAAAAATTTCTAGATATTGTTTATGAAGATGATGTAATCATTGTTCTTATATAAAAAGGTGCATTGAAGTGGAATCATAGAACACTTCTGGCAAGTATCATTTCAGCTACTTTACTTCTCAAGATAAAATACAACACGCTCATTAGGCCTGAATTTAAGATTTTTTTTTGGTAGAGTCATGTTTGATTTGAAATGAGAAGCTCCCTTTGAACTGTGTCCTCACGTGGACTTTCCTCTGTGTACACTCACTCCTAGGGTCTCTTCCTTTTATAAGGACACTAATCCTATTTGATTAGGTCTGCACTATAATGATCTCCTTTCGCTTTCATTACATACTTCAAGACTTTATCTCTTAAAGTAGTCAACTTGGGGTTAAGACTTAAATATATGAATTTTATAAGAAGACAATCTAGGCTTTAACATATATCATTATTTTTCCTAGTGTGAAATAGTATCCCTGTTGTCTGACCATAGGTATTGTAGACTATTAATTCAATGTACTTTTGTTGAAATACCATCTGCTATCTGTATAGCCATTTTACACTTAATTTTATTGCTATGAAAAGAAAGACATAATGATTATTATATGAACATCAAAACAAAGGCATTTGCTCTGTTTTTTTTCACTTTAATCAAAATCAAATGTAAAATGAAATCTGTCAAGCAGATACATTCGTTTTGTTTTCCCTTTTTGGTTATCCAGCTGAAGTGATGTGCCAAATGAAATATTTTAAAACTATCTTAAATGCACACTTGAGTTATGTGCAAATAAGAACACTTAAATTCAGAAAAGCTTTGGCTTTACTGAAAATACTGAGTGCACTGTGTGTTCTGAGGACAGGAGTTCATCTCGGAGGGGATGTAGATTCTGATTTAGAGATGCTTTTCATATTCTACTGACCAGGATCTTCTCAGTGGTGATATCTAAATGGTTCTCCTGCAGTCTGTTCTGTAACAGATAACAAGAGAACCCCTGCATCATTCTTTGCCGAGTATAGAGTGTGAGAAGAAAACATCCCTGCTGAGCATTCCTAACCCATGACAAGGATTCCTATCTTGTAAATGTGTGATGGATAAATGTGTGCATTTGCCCCACTCCAAAATCCGTATGTTGAAATCTTGAACTTCAATGTACTTCAGTAGTTAGTGTCCATTGTCCACTTACAGAATCTGGAATCACCAGGGAGATAGGCCTCTGGGCTTACCTGTGGGGGATATATTAAAAATATTTTATTTATTATTAATTTTATTTTTTTATGTATATGAATGTAGTGCCTGCATGTATATAAGTGCACCCATGTCATGCAATGCTCACAGAGGTCAGAAGAGGGAGATAGATTCCCCTGGAACTGAAGTTAGCAACTAACTGGTTGTTAGTCACCATATGGGTGCTGGGAACTGAACCTGGTCCTCTGCAAGAGCAGCCAGTGTTCTTAACCCCTGGAATTATCTTGATTACTTTAAGTGAGGTGGACAGACCCACCCACTGGGAATGGCACCATTCCCTGGCTGGGCTCATTCACTAGTGAGTGGAAAAAGGAAGCAGAGAAGCCTGAATGCATTCATTGCTTTCTTCTCCTGATTGCAGTTGTCATGTGACCATTTACTTCAAGATTTCCTGACCATGATGGACAATGCCTTGAACTGTGAGCTAAAACAAACTCTTTGTTTTGTGTTGCTTTTGTGAGGGCATTTTACCAAAACAACAGAAAAGAAACTAGGATGAGTGCTAATAGAAACTAGAATGGGGCCTCAGCAAGATGATTCGGTAAGAAGGACAAAGTCCTCAAGAAGGTCCTTATAAGAGACTCCAAAGCATACCCTTGCTCCTTCTGCCACATGAGGATACAGGAAGTGATAGCCATTGTCTATAGAATAGAAAACTGGTGCCCAAGCAGGTGCTGAATCTGATGGTCTTTTCATTCTTGACTTCTGGAGCTCTAGTCTGTGAAAAGCGATTTCTTTGGTTTTTAAGGCTATCAGTCCATGATACTTTGTTACACCAGCCTAAACTGACTACAACATGAGTTTGGCTAAAAACTTGGTTTAAATTCTCTCAGTTTAGATGTGCACCCAAGATGCTTGGAAGAACCAAATTCAAAAACCCTTGAGGGAAACCCTTAAGTCCAGACATCAACAGAACTTATCATAAATAAAGGTCCAGGACTATGGAGAAAGAAAAAAAAGGGGGGAAGCACCCTGAGTCGGAGAAATGACTTGGCACACGGAAGAATCAGCTAGAGAAAAAAACATAGAATGTAAGACTTAAGGGATGGCAAACACCCAAAACAACACACATAAAACAAAATGCAGTGTTTGAGACAAAAATAGTCAAAAGTAAGTTGGGAATAAGAGAGTAAATATATCTATTGTTGTTGTTCCGTGAAGTCATCATAAGTGACAGAATTATCAAATTCTGGAATTTTTTCCTATGGAAAATAAGGAGTTAGTTTCTAAGAGTCTTTCGTTAATATCAGTTTCAAAATGAATAATTATGCAACCTTATAATGAATTTTTTTCTGTTTAAATACACCTTATATATGTTTCCTTAACAATGAATTCATTAGCAATAACACTGTGACCCATGCCTGAACAGAACATTTGTAATACACATATTTGTTCTGGAAGGCATACTGTAGCCTCCTTGCATTGAGGAACACTAAATAGAACGTTATGGGCACAGGTGATTTAAACAATGAAGTTATCAAGAAAGGCACACATACAAAAGCCAAAATGATGAGAAACATGACATCAAATGGTCTGTAAACAGGATGCATGCTTGCAGTATGAAAGCCTAGTAGAGTAAAGGAGTTAGAACAGCGTCTCATTCAAGCTAGTTGGGTACATGTGCTTTGTGAAATTCAAAATTTTACAGTTCTAAGCATTTGTATGAGCATCAATAATCATACAAGTGCTATAAGTATTATTTTAGCATAATAAATTTTAATAAGAATGCAAAATTACAACCTATGAATAGTGAAAATTAGCTATATAAGAAATTCTTTAGCCAAGCTCCAACCCTTCTTCTGTTCAATTAAACTTCCAAAGAGAGAAATTAAAAAAAATATTTAATATGCATGAAGATATATCAATCATGTAATACATTTATAAGGCAAAAGAGAGTATCAACAATATTTTTAAAGGATATAAAACAAGCAAGGAAGAAATGAATGTTAATACATAGTACTTAATGGGAGAATATTGTAAAGACATATAAGGCACTGATTAAAGAGAAGGGACAGTATATTGATCAGTCATAGAGTTTTGTTAAGTGAAATATGCACTTGAATGTTTGTATAATTAGAGTGCAATACTTTATTGCTTACTTTCTTCTAGAAAAATAGGAAATTCATTCAAATGATAAGTTTGAAATGTAAAAAATTAAACAGAAATATTATAACTAAAAGATAAACTGAAAAATAAAATTGGAGAAAGGAATCCAAATATATCAATAATCAAAATTAATTTAAACAAAGTATATTTTCTGATAAAATGGTGACAGACCTATCTACATATTTTTACAAATCCAGTAAGCATCTCTTTACAGGGCCAAACTAAGGTTGAAAGTAAGTAGCAGAGAACATCAAACCCTGGAAACAGGAAGCAAAAGACTGTTGCCACAGGCGTACGAAGAGATAATATAATTATTCTGAAGACAATAAAGAACTTGTAGGGATGGCAAGATGGCTCAGTGCGAAAAGCACTTGCTGAACAAGCCTGATGACCTGAGTTTATTTCTGGAACCTACGTAGAAAATTGAGATGTGGGGATGAACATTTCTAATACCAACATTCATACATTTAGATGGGAGGCCAAATCTGGAGACGTGCCCAAAGCGGCAGACCAGGTAATCTGTGGAGTAAATAGCAGGACATAAATGACCCGAGACCCTGTCTCAAGGAGAGGAGGAGTACTGAAAGTTGTCTTCTGACTGCCACATGTGTGGCCACCCATATCAAAGAGAGAGAGAGAGAGAGAGAGAGAGAGAGAGAGAGAAGTTTAAAAGCATTTATAATAAAAATTCCACTCAATGTGTGTTGCCTAAAGATTCAAATCACAAGAAATATAATAATTTTAAACATCTTGGTAGCTAAAAATATGTTTTTAAGCAGCATAAATCAAGTATGATCAGAAGAAGGTCAAGGACAAATGAATATATTTACAATTATTATTGAAGATATTTACTCACATTAGTAAATAAATCAAAAATCAGCATGATATGGATCATTATGGCAAGCTAATTTACTGATTAAATCTATGTTGTATGAATATAATTATAAAATTCACATTTGGAGGATAAAATTCCTTAGAAATATATAATGATGATATAAAACTATTGATAATATTCTCAACCATAAATCAAGTCTGGGTGACTTTCAAATATTTCCTATTATACATGCCAACTCCTCTTACTACAGAGAAATTAGGTTAGCCACTACAGTGAAACAAATATAAAATTACATATTTGAATATCAATAAACACAGCTCTACATAATTCAAAGTCAAAGAAGAAATTATAATGGCAAATATCTACACTTCATTAGCCAAGAAAATACCAGATATCAAAACTGGAATACAACTAGAACAATGTTAAAATCTGTGTTCAGTGAAGTAACTGCAAAACGTGAGGGGCTATGTGCTTTGAAGTGCATTGTGTTCCATGTAACATGGTCCTTTATATGCCGTACTTACAAACTTTAAAAAATGTAAGACAGAAAGAAAGAGAAATATGAGAAATAAAATAAGAACAAGAAGAATCCATTTATATGCCATTATTGTATTGAGGGCCACAGAATCTGGCTGAATCCAGCTTAAATGCTGAAGATTGCCAATCTCATTTACTGGGTTATACAGAATCTTTCATTTTTAAAAATTATTTATTTAATAACCATATAATTAGAAGAAGCATTTCAGGTATTTGATGTACAACAGCATTGATGTATTCTATAACAATTTCCAGAGCTAAGATGCGTCTCTTTCAAAATTGGCTGTAAATTTTTAGGTTTACAATGAATTAATATAGTTATACAATATTGTACTCAGCATAAACCCTACAAGACACAAAATTAAATGAGGTTTCAATCTTTTTAAAAGATCTCCATTTCATTATTAAAATACACAGTTTCATACAGAAAAATTCATTTTTAATGCAATTGACATTGAGATGTTTGCACATGCCTCTTTGGCATCTGAGCATGGATATAAAGTCATCAGGTAGATTTCAATGGTAATGTTTTTCACATCTATTAATTATTAAGGAGCAAAGTTTTATGCTTTGAAGAATTCGTTTTTTTCTTTTTTTAATTTATTTACACACCCACTTCCCAGGTAGCACCCTCCCGTAGCCTCCCTCCCCCCACTAGAGCCCTTACACTCCGATATCCCTGCTACTGTCTGCTGTGCTGTTGGTACCCCCAGCCATTCCTGACTACTTACCCTTCTGGTGAATCTAGTCAGCCTATCTAAAGGGCTTTGCTTTAGGAAGGTCAGCTGTTCTTCATCTAGAGGTAATCAGTTATCTACATTCCTTTGGATAAGATTGGGGTCTACTGTTCATTTTCCCAGTTCTATGCTGGGTTACTATCTGGGAATGCCTTTGGCCACCCTGGCCAACAACTAAAAAGAAGGTATCGCGTGTCTGGCATTGTTGCTTGTTATGTATCCTTTAGCTATCCATATGGACTCTTATGAAGTTATGTTGGCCCATTTAATCTTTGGTTATACTTTCCTTTTGGGTGTTTAAGACCATACAGTTGGTCAAGATAAACCTATTTATTTTTAGGAAAGGTTAGTTGGGGTGAGGATTTGCAGGGCCAACACCAAGGGCCTATAGACAATGCCGTAGGGAAAACTACCCATGTAGAAGCATTTTAAAATATGTATATTTACATTATAAAACATTAAAAGAAGTTATAACAGGGACATTGCCTCTGCTAGACATCATAGGAATGGACTTCCTCTTTTCAAGCTGTTGACCAGGGGGTCTCATAGTCACTCAAAGAATATTGGCTAGTGTCACTGCTCTTGGTTACTTATAAGAACTTTATGGTAAGAGCCTATTGCTCAAGACACTACACACGAGTTGTAGAACAAATAAGGAGAAATCAAGTGGGTACTGACTTTAAGTTTACATCTCTATGGGCTAGATTCTATAGTGCTGGAAGGTATTATACTTGAAGAGAAAATTAATCATTAACTTTAACAAGATATGAATTCTACATGCTTCAACAACTGGCCTAGCAAAATATGCTTTCTGGTGGAATAGTGTTTAAGGTTAAATTCACTGCTGGAAGGTGCACGTGGCATCTGGTTCCCTCCTCCCACTGTCCTTACAACAGCCTGAGTCAAGAATTCTCCTAAAAGACATTTGGAAAATCCTAACGAGTCTATTGGACTTGCTAACTGAGCTTAGGGTGCTGGTTTACTTACAGAAGCGGGTGCCCTTTCCATACACAGCTGTGGTGGAAACTCCATACCCAAACATAAATCCCATAGCTTCCCAACAGCCACATAAAATGATGAGAGACCTGCCTCATGGCCCTCTCAGCTTATATAACCCTTCCCTCATGCAGCTAAGGTCAACTGATTGGGTCGGAGGGGTAACTGACTCCTTCCAAAGAGCGTGGGAAGGAGGTGGGACTACAGCTTGCCACTTTAGTTGTCGGAGGACTTCCAGGTAACATAATGGCGTGAATATTATGGGAGCAAATTTTAAATCTAATTTAAAGTCTGCCCATAAGTTAGAGCCCATACCTGACTTTGATATTAGACCCAGGAAACCAAGGCTAGACAGGGCACAGGCCATAGGGGAGAGCTTAATAGTATTATTCTGCTCAATAGATATAGTTAAAGCAACACGAAATAAATTGTTATACCTACAGATTGTCACATCTCTCAACTCTCACCAGAGAAGCTCCGTTATGCAGAAGATGATGATAAACACAGAAACCAACAACTTACAGATAATAAAATGCTGCAGAGTGCTTATCCATGAATTGGACACCTATATAAAAATTCAGCCTCCCAAGGCTCCAGAATCACTGGAATAGAAAAGATTGTAAGAGCAAGAGCGACCACAAGGAAACAGCGTTTTCCAGGCAGCTGGGAAGTTACTTATATGAACTCACAGCAATAGTGACAGTATGCACAAGTACCTTGTAAGCTCATGTTAGACAAATTCCGAAAACAGACGTGGCCTACTGGGTAAGAAACCAGACCCCTACCTCAGGAATTATTGAAAACTGATGAGTGCTCAGAGAGGGGAGCCTGTCTTTTTTAAAGGTGTGACATTTGTTAGGCAGACCCATACTGAGGGACATTTGGGGACACAAATTTATCTCTATAGGCTTTAATATATATAACTATGGAAATCGGTCTACCTATATTTATCATCTATCTATCTATCTATCTATCATCTATCTATCTATCTATCTATCTATCTATCTATCTATCTATCTATCTATCATCTCTCTATCACCTATCTATCATCTATCTATCTATCTATCTATCTATCTATCTACCATCTCTCTATCATCCATATCATCAGTCATCCATTTATGTATCATGTAGGCATCTGACCTTGATCTAACTATTTATCACCTCTATGACCTATGTTCTATACATCCATCCATTCATCCATCCATCCATTTGTCTATGTTTCTATTAATGTACCTAATCATCTTTCACTCTGTCTCCATTTACCTATCCATCTATAATATACTACTTAAATTGGGAAAGGAATATTGAGGGGGTTCAGGTACGGAAGGGGATCTAAATATTATCAAAATATATTGTATGAAATTCACAAAAATTCGACAATAAAAGAAAAAATTTAAAAAGGAAAAAATAATGTAAAACCAAAGAAGATTTCATAGAATAAATTTTTTGTTTGTTTTTTACTAACTCCAGCCATCCTGGAACTTGCTGTATAGAGCAGGCTGGCATCAATATCACAGACATTCACCTGCTTCTGCCTCTGAAGGCTGGGATTAATGGTGTGTTTCACCATGCCTGGTGAGTAAATTAAATTTGAAGATTCATATATAAAAAAGATGGCTCATCTGAATTGATTAATACAATTGAACTATTAAATGTCTATTTAATTTTTATGAAAGTGAAAGAAATGACAAAAAAGACAGCTCATTTATTTGAGTTAAGCTGATGTACACTTAATCCTGAATGTATTGTAATTGCAGACAAAGCTCTAATCTGGGAATTAAGGAACATAAAATTATTTGAATTATTGTGAGAAAGAACACTTTACATATGGGCCAAGTGATGGTATAATATAATGTGAAGTACCTCTAATATAGTTTGATAACATTATAATTACATTAAAGGGATGACTGTTTTGGCTTATCTTTTAAAAATACAAATAATTATCTTCTATGTGTGGGGATGGGTGTAGTGCATGTATGCAAGTGTGCAGGGTGTGCATGACCATGTGTACACATGTACAGCTCAGGGCAGGGTGTAAGATGTCTTACTAAATCATTACCCACCACATTGACTTGAGACATAGTCTCTAACTGAACCAACAGCTGGCCATTTTGCTGAGTGAGGAGGGAGGTGAGGGTAGATCTGGGAGGAACTGGGGGACAGGGGAATATGAGCAAACTACATTGTATGCAACTCTCAAAGAACTAATTTAAAGAATGAGAATTCCTTGATCTTCCTAGAGAATAATCTACAAAACACTGTTGGTTCTTCCCCAATATATATGTCTGTGTACATCTCTCCATCTTCATTGCCGAAACCCTGCCCATCAGTCACTCTGTACTCATTGTCCATTAGCCCCCTAATTCCATATGCCTCCCTACTAAACCAATCTCCATCCAGCTTCAACAAAATTTTTCAAATATTAAAATCCTTCTATATTGTATAATTATGCTATTAAGATATAATCTTAGATTAGGAATATAACGCAAAGTCTATGCCAGGGCCTTCAAGATCAGTGTGATCTATTCCCTGGAAAATGGCTGTTTTTTTCTCTCCAATAATATGATTAAAACAGTGGTTTCCATCATCCCATGAGTCAGAGCCTCTAATTGCCAGGTGAGGGTTCTATCTTGTGGAATGGGTCTTAAGTCCAACCAGAAAGTACTTGACTACCCTCATAACATTCATGTCACTATAGTCCTAGTGGGCATCTCTTGACAGTTCATTCACTTTTGTAGTTCACAGTCTTCATTCACAGCTGGGTAAGATTAATGATTACTTTGCTTCTCTATCTTTTCTTTCTTTCTTTCTTTCTTTCTTTCTTTCTTTCTTTCTTTCTTTCTTTCTTTCTTTCTCTTTCTTTTTCCTCTTTCCTTCCTTCCTTCCTCCCGTCTCTCTCTTTCTCCTCCTCCTCCTCCTCTTCTTCTTTTTCCTTTTCTTCCTCCTCCTCTTCCAGCTCCCTTTTCTTTCTCCTTTTTCACTACTAAGGATTGAACTTTGTACAGGTTTTGCACAGGTTAGGCAAGTACTTTAATGCTAAGCTATTTATCTCCAGTCTTCCGTGCCTCTGTGTATATTTTTTTTTTTTTTTTTAGACAGAGTCTTGTTAACTTGCCCAGGTTGGCCTTGAATTCAATATGGTGTGTCACCTACTGAAAAGGGAAAGACAGATGTTCTTTAATCTTGGAATTCACACTATGGAAAACATTCAAAGACATGCTAATTTAACCTAACTCCTAAGGATTGATTTCCTGGGAGTTATGTAGAAGTTAAGCATCTTTAAAATTTCCCAAAGAGTCTACTTTGGCAAGGAGTCAGATATCTACTTGGGAAAGGCACAAGATAAGAATTATGTTTGATGCTGGTGGTCACTTATTAAACAGCTCATCTTTTTTTCTACTTAAAATATGTTAGAAATTATAACACTAAATCTGCTTATTCAAGGGCTTTGCTAGGCAAGTGGGATATGGAGTCAGAAGAGGTAATTTTACAGGCTTGATTATAATAATGAGTGCTGGAATCAAAATGGAGTGAGGAGAGAAGACAGAGTTACTGATAGTCTATGAGAAGGTCATGTAATCATTGAGGGAGAAACGGAGTATTTTGCCACATGACTTAATGAAGCAGGTGGTTATACTTGTCTGTTTAAGTTTAAAGGAACCAGAAATTTGAGGGAAATAGGGAGACTTGGTCTAGGAGCAGTTGAGATACCTTTCCAGGACAGAAATTTAATAGCTACAATAGCCTATAAAAAGTGCTCTTGAGGACTATCAATAAATAACACAGAAATTGAAGAGGATGGTTGAGGATGGAGATTTTGCTTTATGTATATTAGTACTTATTTTCAGTATTATTACCATTTTAAAGGTGATTTCTATGGAAACTTTATGTATGGCACTAACACATGTTAAGAAGCACATGAATTCCCTATTCACTGGGAAGTCAGAAATTAGTTAAAAGTCCATAACACTAAGTGGAATCAATTCTCTATCAATTCTCTAAAATACAGTTTGTGTGGTGTGGGTAGGAAAACATCAGGAGCCTTGGCCTGCCTGGTCGTTGGTTTAGTTCTGGATAGCAGAATGGTTTGAAAGCATGGATAAATGGTTGGATTCATATCCTAACTCTATTTACAAGGTTTGTTACTTTGAGCAATTTACAAAACATAAAGCCCTTAGAGTCTATTGTGACACGGGATAAGGATTCAACATATGTAAGTTATCTCATGCACTTTATGCACACTGATACTCATTAAAAATTTCAAGATATGCTTTCTACAGAAACATACATTGTTTGCACTAGCTATCCATGTCAAAGGCCTTAACAATTTCCTGTTGCTTTGGGATCAAATTAAGCTCCCCCGCATTACCTCTCATCCTACCTCTCCAGCTTCATTTCTCTGTTACTCTAGCCCTTATCACATCTGAAGGTCAGTGCTCCAGTCTCTCCCAGCCATAGGCATTTGCAAAGCTTTATGCTCCATCACACTAAACCTCTTCCTTGGGCATCATTTGTGATCATAACATCCCTGGTGCATTCAATTGAGCTTCACTTTTTCTTTGTGTTCCACATTTGAAAATAAGAGGTGACACCCCTAGCCTCACGTAAGAAAACAACAACAACAACAACAACAAAAAAAAAACACAGCTTGAATCAGGTAGTTCTCAGAAGCAGAATAAAACACTTCAGTATTTAAAAGTTAATCAGCATTTTAATTACTGAGCTTAAAGCTTTTATTTTAAAAAGGAGGCAAAGCATATTCAGGCTGACAAACCAAGTTTGAGCCTGATGTTAGTTGAAATGTCAATTAAGAACCTTGAAAAGGAAATCAGAAGCATTGCAGTTAATAGCTGGTCAGAAAAGAGGGCTATGCTGGGAGCTACTTCCAAATCTGATGGCTTCTGCTTGTGTGGAGTTTTGGGCTCCCCCGATCCCTAGAAATGGGAGGCAGGGTTTCTGCTGGATGTCTTGGAAGAGCAGCAGCTCGGCTGTCAGCCTTTCTTTGCCAGCAGAGCCTTTTGTTTCTGGCATGCTAGAAGCTAAGCTGGCTGCAAATGGAAAATGACAGGAGCTCGCAGAAATGTGGGCTTTGATTAAACCATTATTCTAAATAAAGCCGCTTTTACTCCTTCACAATCCGGAGTTGAAGTTCAAGGTGGAGAGGAACCTGCGTATTGCCCTCTTCCCCTGCCACCTTCAAATAATGGCTTGTTTAAAATACCCATTTTTTTTGTGTGTGAGTGTGTGCAGTTTTGACAGTTTTCGGCCCAGCAGGCAGTTTGTTTCTTGTCAGTTCCCAGGTCCCTTTCTGGCAATCTGAAGTATTTCACTGTGAGCTCTGTGCGGCGGGGAAGTCTTGACTTGAAAATTCTTCAGGGTCATAAAGGCCTAAGTATTTCCACTGTTAATGACAGAGAGATTTTGAAATGAAAAATAATCTGTTTCCTTTTCCTAGGGCTGTTCATTATTTTGTACTTTGTTGATCAATTTTTCATAGTAGCCGATTTAGCCAACTTGTTAATCCATTTCCCTTTAGGAAGCTTTGTCATGGTCCTCATTTACATACTGTAATGCTGTTGGCTCCATCACTCCCTTTACACTAATCTGTTCCATAACCCCGTGAAAACAATTGACAGGGCCAAGGCATCTTCCAAATAAAAAAAAGAAAAGAAAAAAGAAAAAAGAAAATGCAGAAACCTAAGAAAAGGAATGCAGACACCCAAGCAGTTTTTTACTAGCATGCAAGAGTCCCTGTGAAATTCCAGTTTCTAAATTATTTTTTCTAATTAAAAAAGGTATTATTATTTTCCTGTGTGTGTGTTCATGTGTGTGTGTGTGTATGTGTGTGTGTGCACATGTGAGCACTGTGCCCTCAAAGGCTACAGGAGGACTTCCAGTGTCCTGCTCTATCAGTCTCTGTCTTACTTCATTAAACAGGGTTTTTCACTGAACCTGGAGCTGGACAGGCAGCCATCAATCCCCGATGGTCCTTCTGTCTCCATCCCCTACAGTGCTGTGGTTAAAGGCATGCAAGACCATTTCTGGCCTTTTATGTGCAGGCTCAGAATTGGAACTCAGGTCCTCATACTTGAGCAGCAAGTGCCATACCCACTAAACCATCTCCCTAGCCCTGAAATTCCAATTTATAGACATTGGGTCTACATGGCCTAATAATAGCTCATATTTTTTTTCTCTTGACACATTTTAAAGACATGGGGCTGCAAGGAGAGGAAGGAAAAAAAATAGAGGAAATGTAGTATCAGCATTGTTTCTTAAGATGCAGAAGTAATTCTAGCTATCATTCAGCTTACAGACTCATTTTGCATCTGAGACTCATCCAATTAATAATGGGCTCAGGACTAGGTGGTCCTATGATCACCTACTGATAAAAAATGTTCCAAGTAGTCACAAGTAGATGTAATTATTGTTTGTGGCCAATTAAAAACAATCAGTGCAATCAAAGAATAAATTAATGCCTTCCACGCCCATGTTCTAATAACGCCTTGAAAGGAGCCAAAACACATTCCACCTTTTAACTAGACTATCCTAATTAGATTATTCCCAAGGCGAGACCTGTGTTAATCTTTTTGATATTCCTAGCACTTGTATATTTTCTGGCAGGGAGTCTAGGCTCAATAAATATTTATCGAATAGTATAAATATCATATGTCTATCAAAATAGGAAAAAGCTAAATATCAGTTGTGGCTATGGATGTTTCAGAGAATTTTCTCAGTTTTTACTCTTCTATGCTGTTGATACCAAAGTTATAGATAGAACGTCCTTCACTTATACAGCTCTTTCTTATATAAAAGATATAACAAGGAAAAACCTTTCTCTGAAATAACCACTCAAAGTCTCAGTTTCAATGCCAAACCAAAACAAAAACCCTCTAAAACTTATAAAATATTAAGTCATTGTACTTTAGGTTTATAAAATCTGTTTTATTTTGGAACTCTCTTCACCTTTGGAGAATAATCTCCTTTATCTTGACAGCACTTTAGAGGTGGGTAGGGAGTAGCATTGTTTTGCTGATGGAAAAACTATGATTCAGTGGGGTTAAATGATTTGCTTTGGGTCACATGGGCTTGTTCAGTTCCTATATGTTCAGAAGTTGCTTCTGAAAAGCATTGCAGCTCTGTGTAGAAAACTGAGTAAGGAGGCATGAGTTGGAATCAGGTCTCAGAGACATCAGGAACCTGGAAGGTCAGGATGTTCATTACACATGTTATGCTGCACATTTTGCCTCCTATGCCTTAATAAAGGTTTCTGTTAGTGAAAGACAGGAATTAGAACAATCTTGGTCCTCTGATCCTATATGCCTTCATCTTTATCCTTTCTCTACCAGCTGGAGCTCTCTGCCCTCCATCTGAAATCAGCTTGTTTTCAAAGTTCCTATATGCATGCAGATTCTTCCTGATAAAAATCTGAGCTTAAGTGTGTTCTAGGGGTGGGTCCAATGAGAAAGTATTTCTGATGTTGAAACAGTTCACTGTTGAAGCAGATCTTTTTGATAGCTGAAAATTTCTCATGATACAATCTGATTATTTTTCGTCCATCTGTTGACATATTAAATGTCCATTGACTTTAATT
Organism: Nannospalax galili; assembly: GCF_000622305.1. Lineage (NCBI taxonomy): Eukaryota > Metazoa > Chordata > Mammalia > Rodentia > Spalacidae > Nannospalax > Nannospalax galili. The sequence goes on from NW_008343963.1 coordinate 875,537, forward strand.
CAAAGCATATCAGATAGATAGGCATAGTATCACCAATTATGGCAACATAAAGCACTGGTACACAATGTTACAGTATAATTTGTACTATCATAAGCATGGTTTCATTGAATCCTCCCAGAAGTTTGGGGAAATGGGAATCATCATTTCCATTTACAGATCAAGAAAGTCAAGCTCACAGACATTTCCAGCCTTGCACAGAAGACTGTCATGTATCAAGACTGGCATTTGAACCTTCATTTTTAGATTTCATATCTTCATTATTATGATGGTTAATTTTCATTGTCAACTTGATTGGACTGAAACATACTTATAAAATTAATGAAGGCCTCTTTTGGTACATTAGGCTGTTACCAGAGAGGATTAAGTAATTTGGGAAGACAAAGCCTGGATATGACTGGCATCATCAACTAGGCTAGACCCAGTTAGAATAAATAAAAGGGAAACAGAAGGAGCCCATGAGCATAGACATATTGCTCTCTGCTTCATATCTGCCATGAAGTAATCAGCTCTTTCCTCTGCTATACCATCCCAATGTGATGTTCTCCCCTGCCACAGACATGAAAACAACCGAGCCAATTAGCCATTGTGCAAAACTGTTGAAACTCTTGGATACATTAAATACATTCTCCTTTTTGTTTTTGTTTTTTTTCCTGACAATATCCACGAGCTAATTAATGCAATCATCTTCATAATCATCACAGCAACAATGACATTTTTTGGCACTACCTTTCATTTGTCCCACGTACTTCATTAAATATTTTCAAACAATTTTTATGCACTTTTAAAATACAGTAGTGTCATTTATTAAGTGCCTTCAAACTGTGAACCAGAAGAGCAGAATGGCCTTGCTCTTGTTAAATTGCTTTTGTCAGGCAGTTTGTGACAACAATGAAAAAAGCAACTAGTATAGAGAATTGGCACCAGGAATGCCATCATTGCTGCAATAAACCTATTCTTCTGGTTCATAGTATTTGGAACTGGTTTGTGGAAGGTATGTGCAAGAGATTGGAGCTGGGGCCTAGGGAAATGGTAGAAGGCATTAGCAGGACTGAACGGGACATTCTGGAGGGTGTTTAGAAGACGAGAGTGCTGAGGAAATACAACAGTGGAGACTTGGCTCATTAAATTTGGAAGGGGAACACAGTTTGGGCACTGGGCTAGAGGCCATTTGTGTCATATTCTGGTAAAGAATCTGACTATATTTTGCCTGTTTCCTGAGAACATCAATGAGGCTGAATTTAGGAAAGAATGGACTGCTTTGTTTGGTGGAGGAAATTTTGATACAAGAGAGAAAATAGCATCCATGCTCTGACATGGTTAAAGCTTATTGCTCTTACCTAGGTCTGCAGTGAGAAATGGAAAATGTGTGGTTTATGGAGGAGATATTCAAAAATGGCCAAGAAAGGCCATCCTACTTGTCCAGGAAGTTCTATTAATTCAGATAGAAAATAGAAGCATTCAAGGGAGATGCTGTTGCCATGTACTCTCCCCCCAACACAGAACTTCCCCATTAACAGTCTTACTATTACAGATTTCCCAGCTGAGACATCTTACCAACTGTTTTGTTTTGGAAATAGAGTCACACTCTATAGCCCAGGCTGGCATAGAACTTTCTGTGTAGCCCAGGATGGCTTCAAACTCACTGATCCTCCTCCCTCAGACCTGAATTTTATTCCTGGAGCTCACCGTGGAAGGAGAGAACCAACTCCCAAAAGTTACACCCTGAACTCACACATGAGCCCCACGGCACAGGTACATACAAACACACATAAGTAATAATAATAAATTTTAAACCAAATGAAACCAAGCCAAATAAACAAAAACAACAATAATAATAACAAAAAACAAGGGAAAACGCAAAATGATGATGTGTGTTATATGTTTACTATATGCTCTCAGAACTCTGAGGAACAGATGGATGTGTGGGCTGAGAGATGATTGATGAATGGTGCCACCCAGTGAAAAGGATGAGCTTGCACTGAACAGAGGCTGTGATGTCTGCTGACCTCTGTGGTTGATTTGCTAGCAAGCAGAGGAATATTAAATTTACAGCGTATGAGAAATCAGAAGACAGTCTGCCACTGGACCTGGGCATTCGGGGACAATAACAACGGAATAGAAGCTGGAGCAGAAGTCTAGGCCACAGACTTCCCTTTTCATTCTTTGTTGTCACTTTTGTTGTTCGTTGCCCTGTCTGGGTCGGCACCATCATGAAGAAGTGTGTTAAACAGGTAAAGCAATACAGTTGAGCAAAAGTAAAGGATGGATGGCTTGGAAGGAAGATGTAGGAAGAGGAACTTTTGGCCAAGAGGCAGGCAAAGTTGTAGCATGAAAGAAGGAAAATTATTGCATAGATGACAAGAAAAATAATCCATAACAAAACAGACATGTGCCAGATCCTACAGATAGGTCACAAATGATGTTAATTTTAAGGGGGCTTTTGCAAGCTGAAGTATTCTGAGACCATTCCTGTCTTCTGTAGAGCAGAGAGGTTCTCTTTGCTTGGTTTTTCAGAAAAAAATCTGAACATAAAGTGTTTTTTGGAGCAGAAGAGAAGGATAAGAATTATCCTTAAAAATTAATTCTGAGTTTTCTTAAATATAGAAAAAGAAATATCGTTTTTAATATATTATTTATTTTTAATATTTTTTCCAGAGTGTCTATATATTTTAAATGTGTTAGTTTCTTATTTTTCTGGAAAACTTTTGTGGTAAGCATTTGGGATAATAACATAGTCTCAAGGTGATCAAGAGGTTGGAGTCCCTGGTTTTACTATGAGGCAGAGCTAAGCTTGGATGTTGCCCTGCAGACCTTTGTCCTGTTACCATTAGTCAATCTCTCCTGTCAACATTACTGGAAAATATTAGAAGATGCTGTCATACTTTTAGTGCAGAATAGGTTAGAAAAATAAGACTGCTGACTTAATTTACAACTTAGGTAGCTGGAAATACAAAGTAGTTAAAAGAAGAGCTATAAAAGAGGCAAAAAGTAATACAAATGACTTCTCTAATTTTTCAAGTCAGGAAAGGTGCTAGCTAAGGGGAATGCTACAGGCAAATATCTAGAAATGTTTTCAGTCACTTGAATGATATCAAACTTTATCCTATTAACAACTACAGTATTAACAAAACCAACGAATTCACAATTTATCAGTAAATAAAATGAGAACACTGTGGTGCCTGATATTTTAAAGGGGCTAATATTTTGAAAAACTCATTTTTTTCTTCAGGAATATTGTTTCATTAAGTTGATCCACTGTCTTATTTTCTTATTTATTTACATATTATTTACTTTTAATTTTTCTTGTAATACGGATGATTTCGGATGCAATTGCTGTGGGTTTGGCTGACTCACTAGCTTCTGCTTGAGGAACTTATCAATTATGTGAGTAAATAGTGCTTTCAGGAAAGTTACAAATCACTGCAGCTTCTGAGCTTCAAAAGTACTTTTGTTTGGTTGAACCTGATCACACACCATCAAGAATGGTTACTATCTCCTCAAACACATCTAACTAACTGTTTTTAAAAGGACAAGGTCTGTAAATTAATTTATTTACACATTGTTTAAAACAGTTCTCCCCTGGAGAATAACTTAAAAATATGTACAAATTAGCAAATAAGTAT
>NW_008343963.1:879256-928248 GCF_000622305.1 Nannospalax galili
CATAACTTCCCAGCACTTTTTCCTGATAACTTCATGTACATGTTCTTCTTTGATTTATTTATTTATTTATTTTTATGGGGCATTTGGCTACTCTAACACTCCCCCCTCTGAAGAGGTAATCCTAAAATCTTTTAAGGATTAGATACAAGCTCTCAAGACTTTCGACACTTTTGGCCTTTGGAACAGAGTATGCTGCTAAGAGACCCAAGGACATTTGGACATTTAGCCAAGAAACTGGCTACTTTTCTCTGGGGTCTTTTTTACCATAACTACCTAGCCAATTCCTACCTCCTATTCTTATCACACCATCCTCCAAAGAGGTTATCCAAATTGCCAATAGGGAATCGGGATGCAGACCGCTCTGCCTTCTTCCATGCTGAACAGAGATGCAGGGTGAAGCAATTGGAGTACCCCTTCAGTGGGTCTATCTAAAAGACTCCCAAATTGCATAACTTTTATCTCTAGGGGGAAAAGAAAGCCCTTGAATCATGACCAGGAAATGTGAAGGAGAAGTAACGGCAAGAGTAATTAGCATTACAAGTTCTAAACAGGGAACTAGAAAAAAGTCAGAACAGGGCAATTTTCAAGTGTTCGTATGAAAGTCCATTGGAATTGCTTGACAAAGGCTTCCAAGAGCATCCCTCTATTGGGTTTCTCCTCATTTATCTTTTTGTCTTCCAAGGCTGGACTCTAGAATGATGAATTCAAGATTGCTTTCAGGTATTTTGATAGCTGTTGGAATGGTTAGAATCAGTGTCAGTTCCCTCTCAAAGGCTTCTAGATAGGAGGAGAAAAAATTTATCCATCATTTTAGAACAATAGCTAAATGTCTCACTGGGCACTACAGTGTTGCAGACCAAGATTTGAAGTCTTACATCTGAGCAGCACTTTCTGGTTAGGAACAAAATCATCAACGAGAAATAATTGTCTAATTCACTTTTTATATAGACTTAAACCTAATGTCTGGGAAGTGTAATCCCTTGAACTTTTAAACAAATATACTGATGACTTTACTCTTTGGTTATACTTTCCTTTTGGGTGTTTAATACCATACAGTTTGCCCAAATAAATTTATTTTTACACTTAAGGTCACTTGAGAATCTGTTTCTCAGGGGTCACATGGCTTGGGAGAAGCTCCTGGCTCCTTTCTTTTACCAGTTCTATCTATGAAAAGGTAAGTCCAAGGTCCTGCTCAACCATGCCTGGCATCATTTGAAAGCATGAATGAGATGTTTCCTCTGAGTTGACTCCCCTCCTTGTAGACTGGACAGTAGTTCAAGTTCATCTCATAGGGTCTCCATGTCCTCCCTGAACAAGAGGACAGGTGACTCACCACAGTTTCAGGACATTTTGAGAAATGTTCCATAGTCCTCTGGAAGTCTGTCAACCTTGAAGGGCAAGGGGCCAAAACTGTCGTTTAAGTCCCTCTGACCACATTAATATAGGCCTCAAACTATGGCTATTAAATATCCAATAAGGTTAATTCTACCCGTCTGGTACTTTTAATTATTATGTGCTATGTAGATAAGGGTTGTGTAATAAACCAAATATTCTCAGATAAACCTTGGACTAGATATGTATTTTGTTCCTTAAATTAGTTGACTAAACTATGACCATAGAAATTTTAATATTATGTGTGTATTATATTTGTCTTGTCCTTTATATATCATAACAAACCTACACAGACCTTCATCACTTGCTTAGGCTTTCTCATTTTTTTTTCTATTTTAGAAAATATCTCCATTCCCATATCCTCTTAACACCTTTTACATTCTCATTTTCTTTTTATAAAATAATTATGAGACATAATAGCATTAATAAATAAATTTTCCATCTGATGTGAGACTTCTTTTCTTGGGGATACTAAGCAATGCTTATTCCCTTTTAAGATTTTAGTGTCAAGCCAATGTTCAATTAAAGTTTTACTGGGGAACCAATGAATTTATTGAGCTTACTTACCGAGATAACTGAGGGGTTGCTGAGGTGCTGAGGTGTATGCATAACCTGAAGGTATGCACACTGGACAGCCTTTACCCAGCATTGGTCATGCCTTCTCTTCCTAGCCTTTCCCAGATTGTATATTTTAGCCCTCCCCAAATCTAGGAGGCCATGAGTGATTAGGGCCAAATTATATACAGCTGAGAAGAGTAGCTGGCTACTCTGGTGAAGGTCCAATGACCCTGCTTTTCCCTCTTTTAATGAATGAGCACAACCATCAACAAGCCCAATTGTGACCATGTTTAGTGATCAGGCTCAGCTGAAGTTCTGATGGTGGTATTTATTTCATACAGAAGGGACTGCTGTATAACATCATCTTATTAAAAGGACTTGGAATTTAAAAGGATTTGGTGCTAGGATCCACATATGAAGGAGAACATATGTCATTTTTTTTTTCTGAGTCTGTTACTTCACTTAGTATAACAGTTTCTAGATCCATCCATTTACCTGCAAATTTCATTATTTCATCTTTCTTTACTGCTGAATAGAACTCCATTATGTAAATATACCACATTTTTGTTAACCACTCATCAGTTGAGGGGCACTTAGGTTGCTTCCATCTCTTAGCTGTTGTGACAAGAGCAGCAACAAACATGGTTGCACAAGTGTCTCTACAATGGGATGAGTCCTTTGGGTATATGCCGAGGAGTGGTATAACTGGGTCATATTCACCAAGGTAAATGAGTAAAAACACCAATTGGATAATGGCATTTCTAGGACCAATATATTCCAATATCTATTTGTTAATGCATATTTTTGTTTTTCTGAATTTCATATAATCTTAATCAAATTTAGAACCCCTCTCCCAGCCCCCTACCTCCATTACTTCCCCCATGTGATTTCATGCATTCTGTCATATATACATATATATATTAAGACTTAACTGGTCAAGTATTTGTACCCAGATATCCTTTGGTGTAGGTTCATCCACTGGAGGCTAGTAAGCCTGTCTAGATTCATTCCCTTAAAGAACACTAACTCTCCCTCACCCCACAGTAATAGGTTGCTAAATTGTTCCTATTTTGCCCAACCTTAGATTATTTTCTGATTTTAAGATGTCCCTTTATTACTTGTAAAATCATAAAGCATTATGAGTTTTGAACAGGCATGTAAACAAAAACCATTCATTTTCAGCATATCTGGGAGTTATTTTATGTCCTTATAAAATGGGGTCTTTTCCCAGTGTAACAGTGATTGCATAGTCCTCTGAGAAGTTGCTTAGTTCTGTAGTTGCTGAGTTCAAGCTTAAATTTAGAACTCTTCCATTTCTTAATTTTGTGTTCTCTTTATTATAGATAGAAAGGAAACTCTGTTAATAAAATATCTAGTTTGGTAAGCTGATGACCTCTCTAGCATTTTATAAAGACATTCCTTATGAAATGTACATTTTTTGGTATTGTATTATTTATTTATTTATTGAGGCTAAGTACAGTAATGCATTAATGAGCCAGATTCTGATTAAGAATTCAGCCCAGAGAAGAACCAGTAGGATTTTCCTTTTTAGTAAAACTTAAAGCAGTTGGGGAGGCTGACTAAGCCAGCCTGAAGTCTGTAAAGCAGGCATCCAGGAATGAAAGATGATGAGCAAGCAGGCCAGAACCCCATGATCATGAGCTGAATTTTGACATCTCCATCAATTCCAATGTCAATGAAGAAGTGTAAGTTGCAGCTTCATTATTTTTCAAACACTTTGTCTTGCCTATGCATAGGTTGCATTGTGTTTTCTTAATACTGAGTGAATCTTGTTACAATGTACAGGCTTTGCCCTGTGGTACTACTGTGGCATATTACATCTGCTTAGAAAGTACAGCAAATATATTAGTGAAATTAAACTTTGGATATAAAGCTTCTACAAAAACTTATCTTTGTATATCTTCCATTCTGAGTGTTACTATAAGTAGATTCTGGGAAGTCCCCAAGAAAAAATTGCTAAAATCTTTGAGAGAGTGACTGTTCTAGTAGGGGGAGGGGAGGGTAGACAAATTGATACCGAAGCAAATACAATCATGATTTTATACTAAAGTGAAGCTTTCCTGCTTTGGTTTCATTTTCTTGAATTAGGCAGAGAACATATAGTACTTACCAGATGTTACAGTGTGAGTTAAAATGTCGAAATGTTTTCAAAACTTCAGGAAAAAAGATCAATTTTGAGTTTGAAAAGAAATGTATTCTGTCTTCAGTTCAAATCATACTGAAATGCATAGGCTTTAACTTTCAGCCTAAAGATGTACACATTTCTATTTCATTTATTAGCACTTGGAAAATGTGAAAATCATCTGAGTGGAGAACCCCAGGACAATGTTAGGTGTGAAAATCTAAAAAAAAAATTCTGTTTACAATTCCTTTAGCCTGGTTAACTTTATAAAAGTAATATTTCATATAAGTGTTTCCACTGTGAAATTAAGAAATGCTTTGAGGGACTGGAGAGATGGTTCAGCTGCTAAAAGTACTGGCTGCTCTTGCAGAAGACGTGAGCTCAAATTCCAGCACCACATGGTGGCTAATAACCATCAGTTACTCCAGTTGGAGGGGATCTGACACCTTCTTCTGATGCCCATGGGCATTGCACAATACAGATGTGTTACATACATGCAGGCATAACAATCATACACATAAAATAAAAATAAATTAAAAAAGAAATACTTTGAAATTAAATTTTAATTCCACATTATAAAAATAGGACTGTATTTTAATATTTCTATGCAATATCAACATTTCAATATAAGCCTAGGGGTTACATCATCAAGCATTTTACCAAGGTGGAGAGGAGGAGTAAAGGACAATTCATAAAGTATATTCAGATCAACATGATGACACACAGCATTTCAGATCCTAGTAATCTGAGTTTCAATACGGCAGTGATACTAGTTTTTATATTTTTTTGAACAAGGTGACATGAAATTCATTTGAAAACGTGGATATCTCAAGACTGGCATTTTTTCCCATATATGTGTTTTCATGTTCTATATGGGAGATTGATCACATCTGTCACTTAGCACCAATGAAGTACAATATCTGGTTACAATAATGTCTAAGAAATAATGTTTCCAAAGCGAGAAATCACTCATCTGGAAATTCAAGGAGGGCTGAAAAGCCTGTGTATGAATTAATTTAGATTTGGTAAACTTTTATGGTGTGTCTATTATTGGCTAGGCAACATACTAAGCTCTGGAAATAAATGAGATTCTAACTCAGACACAGAACAGTTCTTAGTCAAATAAGGAAGACAGATATGTAACCAGAAATATTGCAATGAGGTGTGGTAAATCCTTTAAGAATGCCACACATAAGACAGAGAGAACCTTCAAGAAGAGTAAACCAAGACAGGAAGGAGAGATTTGAATAGTGAAACAGTTTTTGCACTGATGGGACCATGGGTTAGAAAACAAGTCCAGGTCTTTACCTATGAGCAACTTGTATCTTGTGTGAGGCATAAGCTTTATTTTATGTTTATTATATGATACATAAACTTGTGTCTGTTTAGTGACAATATAAACTATTAAACAAGTATCTCATACATTAGATTATTTGAATTTATTAATTGACCTAAGTACTGAAATAACATGTATTATCATAGTGACAAAACACAATATATCACATACTATGTTTTGTGAAAATTTTTTGAATGCAGCTCTTGATATAAGCTGAAAAATTTATATGATCAGGAGAGAAACAAGAGAATATGAAGTCCTTTGTAAATCCAAGTACATGATTTACCTATTTCATCTGTATAAGGATTCTATAAAATGGACAAAAAAAAAATGCCATTCTCACTTTCCAGTTGAGGAAACAGAAGCGACACCTCATTCTTGAGAAGTGATGTAGCCAGATCTGAATTCAGCATTTTCTGATAGCAAAGCTCAAGTCTTCAATCACTTCCCTGGATTCAGTGTAATCAACCCTGATGCACAATTTAAAAGTCAAAAGGTCACCTTTAATCCAAAGCCTCTAATTTGGCAATAATCACAGAATTAAAGGATAAGACATTTTAAAATGATAACTAGCTTGATCTTCAAAAGAAAATATTCCCTCACCTCCCTATAAATTTCCTGTTTTTATGTTTTCATTTATAGTTAACTTAGAAAACAATAATTAATTACTAGTGATCTTTTATTGATTTGGTGCATAAGAAGAAGCGTGTAGTGTTTGCGTTGATGTATAAAGTAGAAATTACTTTCCAAGTTTCCCTAAAATTCTTAGAGCTAAAACAGGACTAATACTTAATATTTTTGTATTGTGAACTTTGGTTCACATTCATTCAATTATTTGGAAATCAGTTTTCAAAAGCATGTGCTATGTATCCAGTAGTGACCCATAAAATTACAGAAAAGCACTTGTCTACCCTAAAACATTGAATTGAAAGAAATGAATTCTATAATTCCTCTAATAGTATTTATATATATGTATACGATATATATTTTGGGGGGGGAAGGTCTCCCTGTAGTCCCAGCTCAGCTGTCCTGGGACTTGCTATGTAGACCAGGCTGACTTCAATCTCACAGAGATCTACCTGCCTCTGACTTCCAATTTCTGGAATTAAAGGCATGCATCTCCGTGTCTATGTGTGTGTGTGTGTGTGTGTGTGTGTATGTCATGTGTGTGCAGGTGCCCACAGAGGCCAGAGGAGGGCATCAAATTTATGTCAGCTGGAGTGTCAGTGACCTGATGTGTGTGCTAGGAAATGCTGAAGCCTTTTGGAAATGAACACGTGTTCTGGATTACTGAGTCATCACTCCAACCCCTAGTATTCATATGTATGTGGAACTTTATTTCACTTCATGAAAGTTTGCATCGAAATATATAAATTATTTTATACATGTGTCAGTGTTAGCTTTCCATCACTATAATGAAATATATGATGCAATTAACTAAAAAGATTTACTTAGCCTCATGGTTCTGGATGATCCAGAGCAGGTAGCCCTGTTGCTTGGGGCCTCTGGAGTGAGTGGCACAATATAGTAGAAGCTTATGGTAAAGCAACACTTTTAATTCACAAGCCAGGGTACAATGATGAAGAACAGGACAGTGACTCTCCTATGAAGGCACACTCTGCTTGCCTGAGACATCTCACTGAGCCCTATACCTTAATGGTGTACCACTACCCAAAAGTGGTACACTGAGGCCCAAGCCTTTAAGCTATAGGCTTTTAGGGGCCATTCAGTACCCAAACTTCAGCAGTGTTCTTAGATTCATTTTACATTTTTGCTTTGTGCACATTAAAAATACAGGATAAGAATTCCCTTATTATTTCTGCACTCAGATAGTTTGGTGGTGCTGCTGTTTTGCAGTTAAGCCCACTGAGGCCTTGGTGATAGGAAATTTTGCCAAGATCATAAAGATTACAAGTAGTACCATTGTGATTTGACATCCATCTCTCTTTTTCAAAGTTCCTCCGAGTGATTTCTCCACCAAAAATTAACTTAAAACATAGAGATATACCAGCTTTATGAAAGATAATTATTACAAAGAAAATACACATTTTGTTCTAGCACTATGCAGAGAAATTATTCTTTAACAATCAGTTTTAACTAGCATTAAATTTGAAAATAATTGTTAGCTCAGTTTCTAGGAGAAGTATCACACTGTTTTTTGTTAAACCTGACATTTAGCACAGCTCACAAGCAATTGTGTGATATATTATTATCCTGCAGCTCAACCTCGACTGTGCATGAAGCAGATTTTTTCTCCTGCAGGATCTGGTGAGGTTGGATTCTGTATGTAAGGTTCATTTCCTCTATTCACGAGACACACACCTGCTGCTGTATGAATTGTTTAATACAGCCCTCTGAGTTGAATATAAAGGTGATTGTATACTTGGTAGTCAAATGTGATTTCTGAAAACAGCAATATCCAAATACAAAGTGGGCTCTAGAGGATAAAACTTCAATGGACTGGACCCATAATGTCTGTTATGAGGAGACTGGGGCATGTGGTGGACATCTGTCTTTTTTTGTCTGACTAGCATCCACTCTCCATTCTTTATGTAAAAACAATGTGATTTCCTCTGGGAAGCCATCTAGTCTCCATTCTAAATCACTCTATTTTGGTTCAAATTCAAATCATACCTTAAAAAACATTTTCAGTAAATGTTGCTCCTGGGGACATTTTAGAAACTACTGTTAGGAAATAGAAGTTCATACTAGTAGGGTGTCTGGTCTAGAGAGATGAAAATATGGATGTAGCTCCACAATATGGGGAGGATATTCCTGAGAAAGAAAGTTATGCAGAAACAAGACTTAGAGAGAGATTTATACATCATTGATTATGTGAAGTCATCTGTATCCAAAACCAGCTAATACCTTAGTCTCATAAAAATTAATATTCTTAAATTAGCTTCTGTTAAATTTTCTACTTGTTAATGAAAGAATGTTTCACAGGATTCTTCATGGGATGAATATGAACATCTTAGAATAAGCAGAAAGGCTATGTTTTCACAGGTCATTTCTGTGGGTCAAGATTAAGAACTAGCAGTCCTGAGTCTGAGTTCTACTTAATAATAGATGCATCAACATCCATTGGTTTTGCTCAGGAAAATATCGTCTGCTGACTGAGCTTTCTCTGGAGTTGACCTAGAGATGACATCAATCTTTTGAGTGCAAAAGGCAGATACCTATTTCTCTAGTAAGGGAAAAAAAGCTCTTTGGGTTCCCAATCTACCTCATCTATTCAATAGTCATTGATCTCTTAAATGTTTTGGAAAATGTTCAATGTGCAGAGATTATACTAATTTAACCCTATATCACTATATATTTACATATATGTGCAGATATTATATGACACTGTTTACTGTTTGCAATATTTTTATGCACGCAATCTGGAGAAGTTCTCACAATAATCTAGTTTGAAGGGTTTACATGGCCTGTCTTTTCTGCATTGTTATTACTTTTAAGGAATCCCTCCCATATGACAAACAACACAAGCATAGGTTCTGGGATTACAGGAGCGAAGTTAGACCAATTTGGCTTCCTAAGACACTGGTGCTTTGAAAGAAAAAAAGCTGTTAAAAATAAGCTTGACCATGGCAAAGAGGGCATGAACACTTGCCTAAATATACCCAGAACTACGTACTGCCTTAATGATTCTTTGAGGGTGAGGTCTTAGCAAATATGACGTTAGGATGTCTATGCCTGTGCAGATTCTCTTTTAGGACCATCACTGCTATGGCTCTACTATTAAGAAAACTAGTTAAGGACACATGAGATTTCTATATTTATATTTCAGACTCTAGAAGTTTTATCTTCCACAATGCTTGATAACATCTGTATAAATAGGAATTATCAAATAATTTCTGTTTGTTGATGTTTTATACTCTTCCCTGATTTTTTTTTATTAAAGCTTGGATATGTTTTTAGCAGGAGTCACGATGAAAGTAACACTATGCCTTTCGTGCAGGCTGATACTTTTAATTAATGCCAGTCAAAAAAGACAGGTTTCCTGGGGAAAGAACTATTGAAGATTCTGTTATTTGAAAATTTGGACTAACAAAATTGTATTATGTATATGCAGTCTTTTTACATCAATTACAGTACTGTCGAGTCATATCAGTCTATCTGTATCATATACTATGTAGTACTCTTCATCACATAAAGTTGGAAGGGGAGAGATGTTTGTGAATTAAAATGTGTCCAACATTTTTTTAAGTATTTTATTTTTAATTGTTTTTTTATATATACAGATATATGTGTGTGTGTGTGTGTGTGTGTGTGTGTGTGTGTGTATGTTGCCTGCATACATGTAAGTGTACTTGTCTCACCCAATGCGTGTGGAGGTCAGAAGAGGGTGTCAGATCACCTGGAACTGGAGTTAAGAACAGTTGTTAGCTGTCATATGGATGCTAGAAATTGAACCTGGGTCCTCTACAAGAGCAGTCAGTGCTTCTAACTGCTAAGGCATCTCTCCAGCCCCAACAATTTACCTCTTATATAACATTTACGTACTTTTTAGTGTTATATTGACCATTGTGTATAGTATAAGTTTTGGAAACTTTGAAAATGATTTCTGTGTATTTCATACTAAACTGTATGACCTTTCACTATCATTTTCTTCTTGTTATGATAAAGTTTAAACTTTCGTGGAAATAAGAGGATAATTTAGGAACCAAATGCTTTTTACATAGAAAGAGTTTTATGATGAGGTTGAGATTTTTGAATTAAGGTAGTGGGATTGTTAAAATCATTTTGCATCTAACTAGGCTGGTATTAACTGATAATCTAAGCCTCTCCTCCCAATGACTTCTAGAATCATTTATTGAAATTTGAAGTTTTATTCAAGGAGGAAAAAATAGTTCAAATGAAAACAGGAGTTTATAGGCAAAATGCCAGAATTTGGTACTCAGCATTTTGCTTATTAGCTGGGTTGTCTGGTACATAATAGTTTGTTCTTTCGGGACTGGAATTATCTATAAAACAAAGGATCCAAACAGAGTATCTTAAAAAACCCTATTCAAGACTATTATATACTTCCATGAGTAAAAATGGAAGGCCACTCATAAGTCATAGATTACCTACAAGAATAAAATGTGGGGCTGGAGAAATGGCTTACCAGCTAAGAGCACTGTCTGCTCTTGCAGACGACCCGGGTTCGATTCCCAGAACTCACATGGCAGCTACGAACCGTCAACTCCAGTTCCAGGGGAATCTGACACCCTCTTCTGACCTCTGTGGCATTGCACAACACAGGTGCACTCACATACATGCAGGCAGTACACTCATACGCATCACATACAAATAATAAAAAAGAATAAAATGTAAGAGTAGAGGGTGATTTTCCTTTAGTTGTTACAGGGAAAGCATTTGAGACATTTTAATTCTCAAATTGTGTCCTAAATAGATGATCTAGATGCATGTCTTCTATTATAATAAGCTGTGAGAATGCTTCTAATCACTAATATTGTGAACCAGGCTTAAAGATTAATAATAATGAAACTAGTTAGTGTTAATGCAGGCTAGCCCTTCACTGAGCTCTCTGCTCACTATCACAATTAATCTCACAAATCTATAAGATACACTGCCTTCCAGTACCTGGACAACAATATTAAAAATATTTGTGAGTCTTCTCCTTTTTTCAAAAAGAGAGAAGATCTGTTTTTTTGCTTAAACATTATCCAGGTGATATGGAAAGAAAATCAAAATTAATAAAGAAGAAGATAGGATGAGCCTTCTTGGAAGGGTCATTTGTCATAGACAAGATGGATTATGTTATGGTCACTAGCATCTGCTATTCTGAGCCCAAAGCAAGGGCAGCCATGGCTACTAGCAGGCTTCTGATGTTCCAGAGGGTGACTCCACACCTATGCCCATATGGCCAGTGCTAGTTAAACTTAGTGGGTTATTGACAAAACAAAACAAACAAAAAATCATGAAGTTAGGAGGAGAAGGCGGCATTGGTGTATCTGGGAGGATTAGCAGGAGGGAAATAGGTGGTACATATGATCATATTTTATTGTAAACATATGTGAAATTTTCAAACAGTAAAGTACATAATCAGAAACTACAGACTTGCCAGATATCAGGCCTATATAAGGTAAGCCTGACAGCCAGGTTTTTCAGAGTCAGGAGATTTCAAAATGCTCTTTCTAAGACTACAGTCTAAAGCAGCCTTCTTGATGAGAGTCAAAATTTGTTTCAGTCCCTGGAGTAATAGTGCTAGTAAAGCTTGCTTTCTTCTGCGTGAGCTGCAGCTTTGTGGGAAGTTGTGAACCTAAGGATATGGGAGGACAAATATGTAGCTCCAGGCAGATCACAGCCCTTTTTTCATGACCCCAACAACTTTATCAGAGCTGTTTCAAATAGCACTGTGGAAATGAGCAACTAGAATGCTATTTAAAGAAAACTAGAAAACTAAATTATAGGACCATTAAGCAGAGAGAAAGTGAAGGAGGTGAACTTAAAGAAAATTCTGAAAAGTGAACTCCTTCTTCACCTTTTCCCCATAGTTCCTTGTATAACCCTCCCTCTCCCCCTCCTGTTTAAATACGCTGATTTTACTGATGAAGCAAATTTAAAAATCATGTTTCAATGCCAATTGTAAAATGTATAAACAAATTTGATGTGAAAGTTATCAATAATATTTATAACTTCAACTTGAATTTACTTCAGATCAAAATAGCTTTGTAGAAAAAGTAGCAAAAATAAAAATAAGTATATTTAGAATACTCAGAAATATAAACAAAATACCAATTTCATTGGGTAGAAAAATAAAGATGCAAAATGGCAAGATTCAAATGAGAATATGGCGACATATGTGTATATACACACACGTGTGTGTTTGTGTGTCCAGAAGTTATTTAAATAAAGTTAATTGCATTGGGAACCTAAAGCAAACAAATAAATGAAATATATCTACAGACACAACTCCATTAAAAATCATTTATGAAGTAGAATGTAATGCTGGGGAATTCATTAAGAATGTATGTGTTATAATTACTTTTCTGTTGTGATAAGACACCATGACCAAGGCAACTTATAAAAGAAGTTTATTTGGCTTAAGGTTCAGAGGGTTAGAGTTTATAATGGTGGTGGAGGAATAGCGGCAGAGGTGGCCAGAGCAGAAAGCTGAGTGATCACATCTTCAAACAGGAATAGGAAGCAACATGTGACTGGAAAGCAGGGAAGGCTTAAGGACTCCCCGAGTCCATCCCTAGCATGCTTCTTTGAGCATGGGCACACTTTCTAAAGTCACCCAAAACAGCACCACAAACTGGGGGCAAAATGTCCAAACACTTGAAGCTTAAGGGGGACATTCTCATTCAAGTCACCACAATAAGGAAAGGGGAGAATGAGACAGAATCTAGTCTAGGGTTTAAAAGATCGGGGCAAGGGATAAAGAGGATTCTAATAGTTCTAGTTTAGAACGAGATGTAGACATTGAAGCAATGCTTGAGGTGATAGCAGAGTTTTCAGAACTATAAAGACCAGGAATCCTCATATACTGTTCAAATACTCTGATAAATAAATAAAAATTAAACCAGAACTTGTCAAATCACTGTCAAATAGCAAATTGAGACATACACAGAGAGAGATAGAGTGTGTGTGAGAGAGAGCTTTCTTATAGAATAACACTCAACTGTAGAAACCAAAACAAAACAGCATTTGCAAAGGGCGGATTGCTTCCAAACAATGTTTTCGGAACATGACGGCATTTGCATTGAAGAGCTTACAGCAGATACAGTGGCCTGCACGAGACTTGTAAAATCCAAGCATATCAACATTTTAGCATGGGTGGGGGAGGCCTCAAGAGGGCTCACCACTCAGGAGAATCTATTGACAGGCCATGGCTCCTGGGAGAGGGAGAGTTAGTTTTTTTCATGGGTGTGACTTCTGGTAGGTTGCCTGTATCAAATGGTGATACTGATTCCCTCAGCACTCAGTCTTACACAGCAGGTTTCAGGAGAGTTGAAAGTCTGCATGCCCTAATCCTGTTCACCCTCCACTCTTTCACTTTCTAGAGTAATTATTCCTTTTTTTTTTTTTTTTTTCAAGCAGTCGCTAGTGCAGTAGTGCCCTGGGGGTCCTGGCATTCTGAATTTGTAACACATTCTCACTTTAAGTCACTACTACCTGTTTCTGTCTAAATTCTCTGATGTCATATTGGAGGGATTCATTGTGTGTCCTAAAAACATTTACATCCACGGACATTCTCATTGTAGCTAGTGTTAAATTCCAGAAAAGAAAAGAATCAGTTTCCATGTCCATCAAGAGCAAAGGAGCAAGAGTCATTGTTTATGTGAGTACAATGGAAAGTGAGCCAGCGATTAGGGTGGCTAGATTATTGAAATGAATTAGTAGCAGAATGGAACATGCAAGTTTGTGGTTGTTGTAAGTAATGGAGTCAATAGCTTTGTGGTTGTAATGCATGCAAGCAAAGCTGGTGCAGTAAGTAATAATAAACAGATGATAATCTCTGATGACTCCACAGGGTCCAAAGCACCCACTTTCCTGAAAAATGTTTTCATTGTAGAGGCCTTTTGCTTTATTTCCTTGGTTAGGCTTATTCCCAGGTACATTATAATTTTTTTTTTAATTTGATTTTTTTTATTATTTATTTCTCAGTAGGTCATTAGTAATTAGGAAAGCTACTGACTTCTGTGTGTCTGTGTGTTGATTTTCTATCCTACTGCCTCGCCAAAAGTGTTTATGAGCTCTAAGTAGTGCATGTGTATGTGTGTGTGTATGTATGTGTGTGTATGTGTGTGTATGTGTGTGTATGTATGTGTGTGCATGTATGTATGTATGTGTGTGTATGTGTGCGTGTATGTGTGTAGTCTTTAGGATCTCTTATGTAGAGTTAGATCATCTACAAACAAGGATGCATTGACTTCTTTCTATTTATATCCATTATACTCCCTTCTCTTGTCTTATTGCTTTTGCTAAGACTTAGTAGGATTTGTATTTATAGGATTGGAGAGAGTGGATTCCCTTGTCTTTCTTGTTCCTGATCTTAGAATGAACACTTTAAGTGTCTCTCCATTTAACATCATAAGATGTTAACATCTTTGAGGTAGATTGTTGAGCAAGATTCATGTCTCAGATACTTCCTAGAAGTGAAATACATTCAACTCTCAGACTGTTAACCCTTTGGAGTCACCTTTAAAACCAAGAAATACTGTCTCCTGCATCCACTCATTGATTCCTCTGGCAAATGCTTCTCTAAATCATGAGGATTGCAATGCTTTGAGGGTTTGAACTCATTATCCTTCATATTAACCAAGGTCTCCTTGACTCACTTTCTTTGTGGTATGAGCCAGGAATATCTTGGGAAGAAGATAAGGAAGTGTTGTAACATCAGATGTGGTCTTATGCTCATTCTTGATGTCTTTTTAAAAAATATTTTATGCCAGGTGTGGTGGCGCATGCCTTTAATCCCAGCACTTGGGAGGCAGAGGCAGGTGGATCTTTTTGAGTTCAAGGCCAGCCTGGTCTACATAGTGAGTTCCAGGACAGCTGGGGCTTCAGGGAGACCCTGTCTTAAAAAGACAGAATAAATTATTTCTTATTTCTATTATATGAGTATGAGTTTATTTCCTGCATGTGTTTAAGTGCACCCATGTCCTGCAATACCCACAGATTCAGATAAGGGCATTGGATTCCTCTGGAAGTGAAGTTATGAATGGTTGTTAGCTGATATGTGGGTGCTGGGAATTGAACTCAGGTCTTCTGCAAGAGCAACTGGTGTTCTTAACCACTGAGCTGAGATGGCCCTTTACAACCCCTTCTTACAGAAGAAAATCTGGAGGGCTCAGAAGCAAGGTTTCAGAGGCTGACTGGAGAGCTAGGCAAGAAGGATATAGCCCTGTCTTGTCCTAATGAGTGTCCTCAGAGACCTTTGTAATTATTGGAGTTCGCGGAATTTAGCTGACAGGATGGCAGCACACTGCATTCTGGGAAGCCAGGCACCTCTGCATCTGTGATTTCAGGCCTGGTGACTCACTTCTCAAGCAGAAGCTTAAACTCCCTGTGAAATAAGAGTAATAATCTTTTACTTGAGAAGGTATAACTCAAGGTCATCCCAAGGAACTGTAAGAGACTAAAGGCAGAAGCTGCTGTGTCTGTGACTCTCCTGAGAGGTAGAAAGCAGGAGGTTGACTCTACTCCTTCCTGGTTTCTTGGCATATCTCCCTGTGCAATCAGACTACCACCAGAGCACTTTGAGAAATGTGGTTACTTCTACTAATAATGTGGCTACTTCTACTAATAATGTGGTTACTTCTATTAATTTTTATAGTTGAGACACATATGAGAATTATGGGTGAATAATTGTCCATCAAAAATTAATCAAAACTAAAGTACCTAAAACCTATAACAGAAAAATCACTTTTTTTTTGTCTTTTTGAGATAGGGTCTCCCTGTAGCCACAGCTGTCCTGGAACTCACTATGTAGACCAGGCTGGCCTTGAACTCAAAGAGATCTGCCTGCTTCTGCCTCCTGAGTGCTGGCATTAAAGGCATGTGCCACCACACCTAGTTGAAAAATCACTTTTTATACAGAAAAGGAAAGTTTTCATATAGAATGAACAAAATGTTCTACTAAGTTTAAGGGAAAAAATTTAAAGTAAGTTTTGTGCATTAACATTTAATGGAAAAGTTATGAATAATTATCTGTAAAGGGTATAGAAACTTAGAAACGATAAAGATTACTTAAAGATGGTCATGTTTAATACATTAACACTTAACTCATAGCTCACACAAAGGATAATCAACATGATTTCACATAATCCCTAAATGCTACCGTCAAAGAGTAGACCCAGTGCGACAATTCTGTCTGATGAGTGATCAGATTCTAAGGCAATCTATCAAATCCTGATATGTCCATTCTAAATCTGATTTTTTTTCTTGTCTTTTTCTCTTGACACACAGAGCATTTGGGGGTAAATGTTTTAATGAACTTTTGTGTATTTCATACAGAAAATCTTAATCATCTTTATACCCCCTTCCCCATTGGCACCTTTCCATAGCCCTCCCCCCAACAACTAGAATTCATGCATTCTGTCATTTGTGTCAAGGCCTATCATGTCAATTTAGTGTCCCCAGATGTCCCTCAATGCAAGGTCATCTACTGAAGTCTAGTCAACCTATCTAGAGTCCCTCCCTTTAAGAAGATTAGCTCTTCCTCACCCAATAGTGATTAGCTTTGAGTAGGGTTCTGGCCTGCTGGTCTTTGTCCATAACAGATTAGTGTGTGTGTGTGTGTGTGTGTGTGTGTGTGTGTGTGTGTGTGTAAAAAATTACCTTCTGTTTTACAAACTCTACATATGTGTCTTCCTCATTTTATTGATTTCTAAGCTATTTGATGTTATTATATTACATGATAGCTGGGCCACAATCATGATAAGGTTAAGAATCACTTATGGTTGGTCAAAGCATAATTAGAGAGGATAAATAGAACTATTCTGAACTTCTGCATGTGAGGTGAGAGGAATTTGGGTCCAGCCACTCTTGACCCTGAAGTAACCAGGATGTTATGGTTGAGAAATGATGACTGGAAAGGGAAGGGTATGAGAAGCAGAGAATGGGACTGAGTTCTTCAGATGAGAGCATTCACTGTTAATTTAAAAAGAGGCAAAAAGAAGCTTCATTGGGTGAGGGGTGAAATTCCCAAACTGGTCAAAGTCAGAGATGCTTTCCCCAGCTTCCATGCAACTTCTATATTTAGGACGAATGCATCTCTTAACTCTCATCAGAGAAGTTTCTTTATGCAGCAAATGGTGATTAACACAGAGACCCACAATTAGCCAATGTGCAGAGAGCAAGAGGCTGCAGATTATTTATCCCTCAATAGGACAGTTATTAAAACCTCCATCCCAAGACTCAGGGATCATTGTAGAAGAGGAGGTGGAAAGATTGTAAGGGTCAGAGCAGGTTAATGGCTACAAGGAAACAGAGTCATCCAGACAACTGGTTATTTAGTCATATGAACTCAAAGCAATGGTGACGGCATGCCCAAGTCCTATGCAAGCTCAGACCAGACTTGGGGAAGTGGGGAAGAAATCCCCACCCAACATAAGAACTTTTGGCAATTGATAGCTGCTGGGAGGGAGAAAGACAGTGTCTTACAAAGTTGGAACTCTTGGTGGGCCCAGGGGATGGACCCACACTGAAGGACATTGTATATATAATTATATATAAAAGTTTATTAAATTGGGCAGAGGCAGTGGGATGAGGTGGGGAAAGGGGGAGTGCTATCAACTATATTGTATGAAACAATGCCATCAAACTATAGTGTATGAAAATCACAAAAATTCAATAATCTTTTTTAAAAAGACACAAATACCTAATGAGATTTGGCCTATATACAAAATTGAAGAATGCGAAGACTGTTGTCAGTGTTCTCACTTATATAACTGTTGTTTCCTGTTTGGGTCCCTTGTTTCGTTTTTCTTAATTTCCCTCAAACACTACTCCAGAGAACCAGTCACTGGAAAACATTTAAACCTCCTATCAATACCCATTATCTTCCTGGCCCAATGGGCTAGCCCACTCAGGCTGATTTTCTTAAGGCATGAGCCATATTGTTGAATTTCATCTGCCCTATAACCAATAGAATATTTATGCTGTCTTCTACAAAGCCCTCCTAGATAGCTGATTGCTTGTAAACACATGCAAACCAACAGGCCAATAAGACTAAGTAAGTGGTCATGCTGGCTAGGACTAATTACCCACTATAAATGTGCACCAATTTAATTTTTATCTCAGCACTTACCTGCCTCATTAAATAATATCAAATGCTATTGAATAACATTATGAACATCCAGTTGGCAAGCATTTTGCATTTGACCATTATATCAACCTTATAAGTACAGTTATTGTGTATATTAAAAGGTAAGGAAACCATTTCTTGGAAATCAGTATAACTAAACCACAGAGTTTCTAATAAAAGAGGTGTCAGAATACAAATCCCAGTTCTTAAGTATCACATGATGCTATGTTTCTCCATATACTGGGCTATAAGGCTTGTTTGGACTGGAATGCATCCTAATGTCTTTGCAAGTATCAATATGAATAAAGGATATTGGAGAAGATTCTCCATACATGATTTGAAAACACAGGTTTAAAGGAAACAAAGTTATTCTCTTTACTAGTTGTTGTAAGCCTTTTCTTCAGAAATGCATATTCTCCACCTGTTCCTGTTCCCTTTCTGTTGCTGTGATAAAACACCCTGAACAAAGCAATTTAGGCGAGGGGAGGCTTATTTCAGTTCACTTTCCACAGTTCCAGTTCATGATAGCAGAGAAGTCAATGCAGAATCTTGAAACTGCTTATTTTATGTCCACAGTCAAGAACAGAGGAAAACAAATACACCCATGCTGCCTGCCTGCTTGCCTTCATTTGGCTTTCTCCTGCCCTGTGTAGTTCCACAGAAGCAGAACCCCCTACCGAGGGAATACTGCCATCCACAATCCATTCAGTCTTCTTAAATCAATTAACAATCAAGATTATCTACCACAGACATGTGTACAGACAAACATGATAAAAAAATAATTATTCAATTGAGACTGTCTTCCCAGGTAATTCTATGTAGCAGTTGACATTTAAAACTAACCATCTGTTCTAGTTCAATTTTCTGTTGCTTTGGTAAAACACTGATCAAAAGCAACTTTGGGGATAAAAGGTTTTATTTGGCTTACAGGATGCAGTCCATCATCAAGGGAAACCAAGGCAAGAAATCTGGAGGCAGGAATTGAAGTAGAAGTCGTGGAGAAAAGCTACTTCTGGCTTGCTTCCTCAGCATTTCACAGCAGCCTTTCTTACACAACTGAGTCCCAACCAGCCCAGGGTAGGCACCACCAACTGTGGACTGGGCCATCCTGTATCAATTAGCAATCAAGAAGATGCCTCACAGACATGTCCACAGGCAAGTCTAACAGAGGAAATTTCTCAATCGATGTCCTTCCCAAGTGTGTTAAGTTGTCAATCAAGATTAGCCATCATACCAACGCTGAGTGTCCAAATTCATTTTACCATACACTCAGGTTTCTCAAATAATTTGTGAGGCACTTGGATCACTTTGCTAAGAAATGTCTATAATTTGCTTTAACTCTTACAGTCCAAAGTCTATAGTTTTAATAATGTTAGTAGGCTGGAGAAACTTACTGTTACACTTTTCAGATAGTAATTGCATTTCAATAAGCATATAAATTTAGGTAATTATGTCATTCAATGAAACAAATCCTGAAGGATTTTATGGGGGTAGGATTTCTGATGTTCTTTGTATTACAGAAAATTGATTGACACAGAGTTTATGGATAATTTACTAAGTTTTAAACTAGTCATAGTTACAGAACACGAAAGAGGTGTAAATCATGATGCTCCTACTCAAAGATATGCACTTGAAACTTCAGAGTATATAAATCTGAAATGTGGGTCCACATGCTTAGAAACAGCACGATATAATCGGTAACAGCGAGATGAGTGGTACTCAGTCTACAGATAATTCCTACTTTGTGTCTCTTCATCATTTCTTTCCTGAAGGAAAATTGCTAGTATTATATTTATTTTTGAAGTCATCTTGTGCAATCACTGCATATTTTGGACATCTCTTTCTCATTTTGCTTCGAGCCATTGTATGCTGATACAATTTGTAAACAATTTTGTACTTGAATGTTCTCTTATCAGCTTAATCATGTAGGCAATAATCATGTTATTCACACATTTTCAGAAGTTTACCTAAGAGAGATGCATTTTAATCAATGGATATATTTTACCGTGTTTTATCTCCTAAGCTGGAGATACAAGTGTTTGGCTATTCTTCATAGATTTTCTTTCATCAAACTCATGAATTTTTCTCAATGCAGTTCCAATGCATTAGTCAAGACCTTGAGATTTTTTCCCGTGATTTGCTTTTTAACTCCCACTACCTGGTTCCATTTTCAAATTCATTCCCATAATTTATCTTCTCATACCTGCTTTAGTTAGACTCCTTCACACACTCTTTCTTTGTGTAAGACATACAAATTAATCTGAATGGTCTCTACTTGTTCTCTAAATGGAAACTAAAATGTTCAGTCACTCCCAAGTAAAAATGTCACTGTCCCTGAATCTCTAACACTCAATATTTTTTTGTTTTTGTTGAAAAACCAAAACATTGTTGTTTACTATAGTGGCTATATAATCTAAGCTCATTGATAACAAGTCCCTGTTTATCTTTACAAATTCTATATACTTTAAAAGACCATCATAAATATAATGGGTGCTATAATAATGTTGAAACATTCTTCATAATGTGAACAATAAGTTTTGTGGACCTTTGTTCTCTGTAGCAATTTACCATTGCCATAAACGCACAAAGGAGAGAATAGGTGCTTATTCTTTATTTATTAGTATTAGTATTGTTAAAACAATTCTGATAAAACTAGTAATCTTTTAAAATTATTTTAACAGCCTTTTCTTTGCCAGATACTAGACATGGAGATCATGCCATATGAAAATACACATGATAATGGTGGGAGCACTTATAATACTATAAATAAATACTTTAATGGATTCATTTCATAAAGGCTGTGCTATGAGAAGATCTTTGATATCTTGTTTTTGTTGGTACTTTTTAATTTGTTTATTAGTAATTTCCTACCTATTCTAAGCTATATGTACTTGAGCTTCCAAAGTAAGATTTTAATTAAACAGAATGGCAAAAAGAGATTTGATTGTTGCAGCACTTTAATGTTTTATGAAGAGAATAATGTTCCTAATATATGAAATTCATATCTTAAAGAATATTCTCCCAAAGAGAAAAATAAAATGTAAACTTGATCTTTTGAGTGCTTGCCAGATAGCATTAAGCCTACAATATATGACTTCCAGAACTAATTAGGGACCCACATTATTATCCACACAAACAGAATAAGAGCTTTATGCACATACTCAGTCTGTGGAAATTCTGTCTGGACGAGCTGTCAATTTTTAGGCTTTTTCTTTTTCTTTTTCTTTTTTTCTTTTTATTAACCATTGAAGTCTATTCACAAAATGGAAATAAACACATTCCCTGCCTGCAATTCGGGTGTACCCGAGAAAGTTTAATGCATCAGGGCATTCGTAAGATTATTTTAATGGATTTTTGCCAAATCATGTTTTGACAGCCAATTCAAATACATTTAAGTTAACAACTTCAACTATACTAAAATTCAGTGGGAAGCAGGAAGGGCCTATTGTGAAAAGTTGGAGGAAGCTGATGATAAAACATTCTATTCAAAATTTTTAAAAAGTCAGTAGAAGAAACATGAGTTAATCCAATTGCTGTGATTGAGGAAGTACTCTTTCCAGCACAGGTACCTGAGCCTCTGTCTTGTAGATAGAGGAAACCACTCCTATGGTCTCAGATTTAATTCTATTGCTCACCAGTGAACTCTTGAATCCTGTATTGTGATTGTGCATAATAACAGTAAATAGAATATTTTTCTTTCACTGGTGAAATAAAACATGGTTGGATTTTGACAAAGTTTTATTTTATTTTTTTAGTTTTGGGAATAATATTCTCAGTTCTTCTATTGACTCAAAGTAGAAGTCACAGGGCCTTGTAAAGTTGTTTCGTTCATTAAAACAGCTGCTTCATGCTAATGTTCAAATAGATATCCATTTATCTTTCTTTGTGAGCCGTGATTAAGTATTAGGAAGGGATGCGGACACATTAAAGAATGAGAATAGTTATTATACTGCTTCCTCAGTGGCAGATTGACTGAAAAAAAAAAACAATATAAAAAGCAGAGAACAAAGTAAAATATCAAGAAAATTAGAAATGAAAAGCTGTCTCCTTTTCAGCATAGTAAGGTCTTAAAACATTTCAGCATGCTCAAAAGTATTAAGTAAAGATGATTCACTTTTGCATGGAGCAGCATCATAAATACTTTAAGTGAATAAATTAAGGAGTTGTTGAAGTTTTTTATTTATTTATTTATTTAATGAATGTGTATCAATGTTATGTATGTAAGAGAATCCATGTCATGCAATTCCCACAGAGGTCAGAAGAAGGTGCTGGGTTCCCTAGAGCTGGAGTTACAGAGAGTTGTTAGCTGCCATGTAGGTGCTGGGATTTGAACCCAGGTCCTCTACAAGAGCAGCCAGTACTCTTAACTACTGAGTCATCTCTCCAGTCCAGGAGTTGAAGTTATTGTGTCTGGAAGACTGTGCAAGCTCTGGCTCAGTTAGTAAACCAGGGTTTGATCTCATCCTGGTGCTTATTGCATTTTGGAATTACATTTATGTGTTTTGTTTGTGTGTGTGCTTGTACTAATTTTCCTTTCATGATCTACATAAAACTTTATAAGAACAGCATGCTGCCCAAACACAATGTTACAACAGTGCTACATCCATATGCACAAGTTGTTCATACTTAATTCTTTAAAACATTAGTATGAAGGATATAAAATCCAACACATATTTGTTAAATCCTATGTACATCATTTCTTTTAATTTTTTTGAATAGGCTAGATGGTCAGCACAATTATTTTCATGTAAATCAACTCTTGTATTTTAAGAATATTTTATTGATTCTTTGAGAATGTCAGCAGTGTATGTTGTTCATTATGAAACTCCTACTCCATCTCCTTTCAGATCTATTTAAAATTTCTCTTGACATTTTCTACTTTTCTTCCTTTTTCCATTTTCCTTTTCTTTTTAAAAGTCATTTTGTTTATTATTTTTATTTTATGTAGGTGTGTATTGCCTGAATGTATGTAAGTGCATCCATGTTGTACAAAATCCGCAGAGGCCAGAAGAGGGTATTGGGTCCCCTGGAAACGGAGTTATGAATGGTTGTTAGCCACCGTATATGTACTGGGAACCAGACCTCTGTCCTTTGCAAGAGCAGCTAGGTCTCTTAACTGTTGAGATATCTCTAGCCCCTCCTTTTCTCTTTTTACAGGCCAGGATGACCTTGAACTTCAGATCCTCCAACTTCAGTCTCCCCAGTGTCGGGGTGACAGGCCTGTGCCACTGCATCCAGCTTGAATTTCTTTTTTAATGAGTGTTTTACTCTGTCAAAATAAAGTTTTTATTGCAACTCTGACTTATAACACTCTATTTTTCATAGATTTCCAAAGCTATGCTTTAATAAATCTTTTGTAGAATTCTTTCTACTTCATTTTGTTTTAAGAAGAGTGGTTTATACAAGGATCCAAGTGAAATAAGTCAGCATTGTATTTGCTGCTGCTTTTCTCAACCGATTCAAATGCACAAGAGTAATCTTTGATTTCTAGGAGCAAATAAGAAAAAAGAAGAATGTTAGGAAAAGGTGAGTTCATGGAAGCAGATCATTCAAGTCCCTTAAAACATGAACTGATATTCATTAAGTAATTGTGTTATTTTTCATTCCTCTGTTACATCTGGAGGCACTAGAGGTTGGTCATGTGCAAATAAATTTTAGCACAGTTTTTTTCTGTCCATGAAAAATTATTTAAGGTTATAACAATGTCCTTGCTGGAATTATTTGTGGATACTTTTATAAGCAATTATCATTTAATTTTGGAGACTTTTGGGACTTCCATAATCAACAATTCAGGAAGGTATCCCATGCTTTGCTGGAGTTTTAACTTAATAACACATGTTCTGGGAGTGGTGTGGTCTACCCATGTAGGGCAATGGTGCTCAAACTTTAAGCTGTGTTTTGAAAGTAGATTACCACCTAGTGTGTTTCTTTCATGTTTTTACATGCATCCTTAGTTTTGATTAAGCCACCCACTTCCCCTTCCCCCCCAAACTCTGCCCACATAACCCTTTGACTCTCAGTAGTCCCCTCTCTTATTTCTTATCCCATGTATTCTGATTTACCTGTAACTGAATTTTTAATTGAGTTTTGAACTAGTAACCTTCCATATGGCTTTTCACACATTCTTTTCCCTTTGTCTTCCTAATCCTCATCTCCAGACTTTCCCCATACTCTCATGACCCTCCTTGCTTAAGCCTTATGCCTCCACTATTCCATCTGTCTTCTTTCATTTTACCTGTAATCTTCCATCCCCCCTCCCTTAACACCTCCCACAATGGCACTTGTCTAATTTCCTCACTATTATGTTTGCTTGCACATGATCTTAGCAAGGCAAACCTAGCTAGATATTCGCATGTATGGGGAATGCTAGCCAGGCCCCAAAAGATTTTGGTAGGTGATAACTGTTGGAAGAAGGAGAGTCATTTATTTCTAAGGATGTGCTTACTGGTAGATTTTGTTTTGCATGCTCCAGTGGAAGGTCTCACACCCCAGCATGTATTGGCATCAATAATTGTACTTAGTGGGTTATCCAAAAAAGGATGATATGATGTTGGTAAGAGGACCTGTTAGGGGAACCTTCAGGAAGTGGAAGGAGGAGATGGTGAGTGCATATGATCATATTTCATTATATACAGGTATAAAATTCTCAAGAATTAAAAATTAATAAAAATGTTTAATATTCATAAAAATCCAGCCTTCTTTTAATACTCCTTTTGTTTAGTTGTAAATAATAAAAGGACAACATTGTAATGCCCTATATAATATAACTAAAGCATTCTTGAAGAAGTTTGCTCCTAAAAGTCATTAAATATGAATTGTGTAGAATTTTAAAATGTATTCAGAAAACTGATTTGCAGGGGGCTGAAGAAATGGGGCAGCAGTTAAGAGCCCTGGTGTTTTTGCAGAGGACTCAGGTTCAAATACCAGTATCTACATGGTGGCTAACAACCATCTGAAACCCCAGTTCCAGGGAGTCTGATGCCCTCGTCAGTCCTCTGCAAGCACTGCATGACACAGGTGCACTTACACACATGCAGGCATAACGTTCAAACACATAAAATAAAAAAAAGTTAAAAAATTGATTTGTAGATGTTTTGGGCCCCAGGTTCCAAGTGAACTCAGTTTCCTACATGAGTTACCTGCTGCCGAGATAGGGGAAGAAAAGTATATCAATAATTGCCTAACAGTTCATAACTATGTAAATTGTATGTACTACCACCAATGGAAAGTGTTTTTTTAAAATAATTTATTGAGAATTTCTTTTTTAATTTTATTTATTATTTTTATTTTATGTGTATGCGTGTTTTGCCTGCATGTAGGTAAGTGTACCTGTGTCATGCAATGCCCACAGAGGTCAGAAGAAGCTGTTGGATCCGCTGGGACTGGAGTCACAGCCAGTTGTTAGCTGCCATGTGGGTGCTGGGATTTGAACCTGGCTCTTCTGCAAGAACAACCAGTGTTCTTAACCTCTGAGCTATATCTCCAGCCCCATGCATGCATATAAGGTGTTTGATCAAATCCATGCCCACTCCCTCCCCTCCTTTCTGAAGCTGGACTTGGTAGCATAGGCCTATAATTCCAGCATTCAGCAGACTGAGGCAGCAGAGTTTAAATCCAATGTGGGCTACATAGTAGAGTAGCCCATCTCACAAACTCTTTTATTTCCCCTGAGAAAGGTGATTGGCATACATTCAGTGTAAGGTATGCTGAAATGTATTATAGGTCTCTCTGAACAAATGTGAAGCAACAATGGGGCTTGAATTGAGAATTCACATGTTTTATGTTTTCATTTTCTCTGTTCCTAAAGATCAGGTATATTGGTAGGAAATCATTATTCTATGAATTTATGATACCCTGATTAAACAAAAATTTGGGAACTTATAAAGGGAAGTTTCCAAGACTGTGTGTGTGTGTGTGTGTGTGTGTGTGTGTGTGTGTGTGTGATTGTACGTGTATGCTTTATGTGTTCCACCGGGGATGGAATGTAGGGCCTCAGCCAAGCCTAGTCAGACTCCAACACTGAGCTTCATCCAAAGTCTTTAGCTTGTGCTGTAGAAACGGATGCCTGAGTGGACTGTGTGGGAAAACCTTGCACTCTTCTGTTGAGAAGACTACACAGTGAGAATTGTCTTGGGAAACAAATCCTCATTAATTAAAAATATGGTTTATCAAAAAATATGTTCAACTAATCAATTAATTCAATAACACATATTTAAGAATAAATTAAATGACATAGTTCATACCATGCTAACTGTGAAGAAGGAGACTCATTGGGGTGTGATTTATTTATCACTAAAGTCTTTGAGAGTCACAGAATTGAAATTCCCAGGGAAAATGGTTGTGTAGAAGTGAAATTTGAGGGTTGCTAGGAATAACACACACACACACACACACACACACACACACACCTACATGTAATTGTCTAAATCCTTAATCAGGGATGGCTATGCTTAGGGTCCTATTTTAATTAAAAGAGGAGGGCACGCTTAAAGATGACCAATCAGCCCATTAGGTACGTCCCTCAGAAGCCCTCAAAATTCTCCCCTTTCCCTATTCCAGGCCTTGTGGCTCTCCTAACCTGGTCAGAGACCACTGTGGCAAAATCCCACAAAGCCCTTTTCCTTGAGCCTATACTAAGAATAAATATTTAAAGTAGGAAAAAAAAGAAGAATTTTGTAGAATATCTGATAGACTTAAATTTGAATCCCAGCTTTGATGTATGTCATATAAATTGCCTAATCTTTCTGAGATACAAATTTTTATGTATAATATTTGCTTAAAAATATTCAACTGTAGTCCCAGCACTCGGGAGGCAGAGACAGGCGGATCTCTATGAGTTCAAGGCCAGCCCCCACTACAGGGAGACCCTGTCTCAAACACACCAAAAAAAAAAAAAAAATCAACTTTTCAGGTTTATAGATGCTTGGTGCTATTTCTGGATTTTTTTGTCATGGTCTCCAAACTCAAGTACTCAGGCTTGTGAAGCAAGTATGTTCATTCACTGAGCCATCTCCCTGACCCTAAATAAACTTTTTGACTATAAGCAAACCTATTGCAAATAACACACCAAAATGTGCATCTGATTCACTATTGAGACAGTGAGATTTAGAAAAGAAAACGAACAGACATTAAAGTGAAGTTTACATTTCCAGTTTTGCAAGTGTCTTTCATCAGTGTCTATAAAACTAGCAGACAAACGTGTGAGCTTAAAAGCAGGGTAGAATATCAGACCCTTCAGTCTTCTCGGCAGAAGTTTAGACCCAAGTTTTCTCACTATCTTTGTCAGAACTTACTATTTTGTATCAGTAAATTCTTATGAGAACTTTTAAATTCAATTTTCTTTCTTTAGATGAAATCAGGAATGTTCATAATAGTCATTAACCTGCAGCACAAAAAGTAGCATGCATTATGTATGTGTAGACTTATAAAATTTAAAATAATGAGATTTAAGTTTACTTTATAAAAATTGATTCTTTTGGGTGTTCTGTTTTTATTGGGTTACAATAGATCTGATACTAAGAAGGGAAAAAAAGAGGAAGATAAACATTAATGCTTTGCTCCCTCATTTTTTGCAGTAAACTGTATCTCTGATGTTTTGTATTTTTAATTAGCATATATTTACTGTTAATCCTAAGGAGAATCATAGTGATGAGCACTATGTAGACATAGATAAAACAGAGTAAAAGAATGACAAATGGAAAGGAGAAATCACGAGGGGGAAGAGAAATTTGATTTTCCACCTTCTGTTTTTTGCACTGTTCTTCACTCTGATTTCAGCAAGTCATAATTTAAAGGTCAACTTTTCGTTAAGTTCATACTTAGAAAAAAAGTTTAAGTATATTCTTTCCCATCAATAGCTTTCTATGTTTGATTTGTGTTTTTTACATATATACAGATTATTTTTGTTTTAATTGGGAAACTCAGTTTGTCTATGTTGGAAAATTTGTTAGAAGAAGCAAATTTGGCAATGTAGGCTGAAATCAGCATTTGAAATATTATGAAAGAAACTCGATCAAATGACCGAAAGAAAGAAATGAGATTGTAGGGACAGAAATACACGATTGGAGAATTCAGAGGGAATGAACAATGCAATCAGAAAATTACAACTTGATTGGTGAATTGCAGGGGATAATGAACATTCTTTAATGACATTCAAGGTAGACTACTTCTTAATTCATAATATTCAAGAGAACCTATCAGTATGTTGGACAGTCATTAAAAGTTTTGATGTACATTGAGAGTGAAAAGTCTATGATAGACTCCCATGTCTGCATGCCCCTTACTACCTACCCTCCACCCAATTTCATGTATATATAAATTAAGACCTACAGAGTCAAATTTGAGTCCCCAAATGTTCTTTGGTGTGGATCCCCTGGAATCTTGTTAACCTACCAAGAATCTCATCCTTAAAAGAGAGTGACTCTTTCCTCTTCAGAAACCATAGGTTTCCAATAGTTTCTCAAGCAGGGTTGGGGTTTCTTGCCCACATCTCCTTTTCTATGCTGGGATTTTGACTGGCCTGAGCTTACCTGGTACTTGTGAATGCTGTCAAACTTGCTGTCAGTTCATCTGAATAACTTCCCAGCTGTCTGGAAAGCTGTTTCCCTGTGGTCATTCATCTCATATGGCTCTTGTAACCCTCCTGCCATCTCTTCCACAATGATCTCAGAGCCTCAGGAAGCAGAACTTAGACACAGCTTTCCAGTTCAGGCATAAGCACTCTGCAGTCACTTATCTGAATGCTTTCCAGCTGCGGGTTTTTGTTTTAATCATGATCTGCATTAGTAAGTTTCTCTGATGAGAGTTGAGAAATGCATTAATCTATAGCACTGTTATTAGGAGTCAATTTAATGCTCTATCTAATTTAGCAGAGTACTAGTATCAGACTTTTCCTTGCAGCCTGTGGCCTGTATATCCACATGTTCCTAGATCTAATATTAATAATGTCAGGTATGGACTCTCTGTCATATGAAGTTGATCCGTAGTCCAGTTAGTGGTTCTTTACATCTACAACATTCATGCTACTACTGCTGGAGAGGTCATTTCTTTCAGGCCAATTGTTATTGAAGCATTCAGGATTCACAGATGAGTAAGGCGAATGATTAATTTTCTCCTCAGGCAGTATGAATAGCACCTTACAGCACTTTGAAAGGTAGCCAGTATAGGTGAAGCCTTGAAGTCAGTACCAGGTTCATTTCTCCTTCATTTTTCTACAGCTCAGGTCTATAATATCTTCAGAAATAGGGTCTTCCCATCAAGTTCTGGTGGGTAACCAAGAGCAGGGGCAATGCACAATATTGTTTGAATGTCTATGGGAACCCTGGTCAATAGCTGCAGTCAACTCCTTGTCCCAGTCTTAATAAAGATTTTTTTAAATTTTTTTTTTGATGTTTGGGTTTTTCTGTTGCTGTTGTTTTTAGTTCTTTGTACATTCTAGATATTAGCCCTCTTAGAGGTACAGATGATAAAGATTTTTTTTTTCACCATTTTTGTAGGTTGCCTCTTCACTCATGTGATCATGTCTTTTGCCACACAGATGCTTTTTAGTTTTATGAAGTCCCATTTGTCATTTTTGGTCTTAATGCCTTACTGTCTTAGTCCTGTTCAGAAAGCCCTTTCCCATGCCTGTAAGTTCCTGTGTACTCCCTACTTTTGCCAATATCAGATTTGGAGTATCAGGTCTTATGTTGAGGTCCTTGATCCATTGGAGTTGAGTTTTAGATATGGTGAGAGATATAGATATAGTTTTGTCTTCTACATGCAGTATAAGACCAGTACCATTTATTGAACATGCTGGCTTATTTTTCTCAAGTGTATATTTGGGGCCCCTTTGTCAAAAATCAGGTGGGTATACTTACATCTATTTATGTACTCAATTCCATTGCTCTGATCAATGCATCTGTTTCTATACCAGTGCCATGCTGTTTTTATTATTATAGCTCAGTACTATAATTTGAAATCAAGGACAGTAATGCCTCAGGCAGTTCTTTTAATGTTGATTATTTTGTTGCAGATTATTTTGACTACCATGGGCTTTTGCGTTTCCATATGAATTTGAGTTTTATCAAATTGTGTGAACCATGTTGACATTTTAATGGGTATTGCATTGAATTTGTGGGTTGCTTTTGGTAGGATGGCCATTTTCACAATATTATTACTGATCCATGACCATGGGAGATTTTCCATCTTCTGGTATCATCTTCAATTTCTTTCTTCAATGTCTTAGACATTTTATGATACAAGTCCTTTTCTTCCTTAATTGGGTTTACTTCAGGATATTTTATATTTCTGAGGCTATTCTCAAGGGGATCTTCTGTATTTCTTTCTCAGTATGTTTTTTGTTGGTATGTAGGATGGCTACTGACTTTTCTGTGCTAGTTTTATCTCTTGCTACTTTGCCAATGTGTTTACCAGATTTCAGAGATTTCAGGTGGATCCCTTGGCATCTTTTATGTATAGAGTCATATCTTTTGCAAAACTTTGACTTTTTCTTTTCCAATTTGCATCCCCTTTATCTCTTTCATTTGTCTTACTAATATAGCTAAGACATCAAGGACTATATTGAATAGGAATTGAGTCGATAACTTTGTTTTGTTCCTGATTTTAATGAGACTGTTTTAGCTTTTCTCCATTTAGTGTGATGTTGAATGTGGGACTTTGGTATATTGTTCCTGACATGTTGAGATATGTCTCCTATAGCTCTAGACTCTCCATTATTGTTATCATAAATGGCAGTTTGGAATTTGTGAAAGGCTTCTGTGTCTAAAGAGATGATCATGTGGCTTCTGTGTCTCTCTATGTGGTGGATTACATTTGTTGACTTTTGTATATTGAACCATCCCAGCATCTTTGTGATAAAGCCGACTTGATCGTGATGGATCATCTTTTTTATGTGTTCTTGCATTCAATTAAACAGTACTTTATGGAGACTTTTGCACATATATTTATAAAAGAGATTAGTTTACAGTTTTCTTTTTATGCTGGTTCTTTGTCTGGTTTTGGTATCAGAATATTACTGGCTTCATAGCATTGGGGAGTATTGCTTGTTTTCTATTTTATGGGATAACTTGAGTATTATCGGTATTAGTATTTCTTTGAATGTTTGGTAGAATTCTGTGCTGGCTGTATTCATATGGTCCTGGGCTCTCTTTTGTTGGGACATGCTCAGTTACTACATGTGTCTCATTGGTTGTTATGTAATTTTGATCTAATTTTGGTAGTCATATGTATCTGATTTCTTTTAATCATTCTTTCTTTTGGTTAATTTTGGTAAGGTCTTATCAATTTTGTTAATCTTTTCAAGGAACTTTCTCTTTGTTTCATTATTTTCTTTGTTCTTAGTTTCTAACTGACTATTACAAGCCTTGATTTTATTTACTTCTTCACATCTGCTCTTTTTAAGTCTTGATTGTTCTTGGTTTCCCAAAACCTTCAGGTATATCATTAATTTATTTATATGAAACTCTTATGATTGCCTTGTGTATGCACCTAATGCGCTAAAGTTTTATTTTATGATGGCCTTTATTGTATCCCACAAATTTCAGTGATTGTTTTTCTTTTCCATTCAGTTCTAGGAATTTTTAAATTTCCTTCCGATTTTTCCCTTGATCCTGCTTTCATTCACTAGTGTCTTGTTTAGCTTCTATGTTTTTGTGTACTTCCCCCCATTTTTATTATTGTTGATGTCTAACTTTATCATTTTGTAGTCAGGTAGAATATTGGATGCTAGTTCAATATCTCTAACTTTGTTTATTCAATTTGCTCAATTTTGGAAAAAGTTCCATGGGCTGCTGAGATGAAAGTGTATTCTTTGGTGTTTGCTTGGAATGTTCTGTAGATATCTATCAGGTCCATTTAATTTATGATGCTAAACAGCTCCAGGGTTCCCCTATAGTGTTTTCATCTGGTTAACCTGTTTATTGTTGATAGTGGGGCACTGAAGTCACTCACTGTTACTTTGTTCCAGTCACATGATTTTGGATCTAATAGTGTTCTTTTATGAAATTGGGTTCCCCTGGTTTTGGTGCACATATATTTAGGATTGTAGTATCTTCTTGGCATACTTTTACTTTCATGAGCATGAAGTAATCTTCCATATTTCTTCTATCTAGTTTTAATTTGGAACCTACTTTGTCAGATATTATAATGTGCTTGCTTCTTAGTTCTGTTCACTTGGATACCTTTTTCCATCCTTTTATCCTGTGGTGTTGATTACTGATGTTGAGGTGTTTTTCTTGGAAGCAGCAAATCAATGGATTCCATTTTCTAATTCAAATAATTTTACTGGGGACTTGAAACCATTAATATAGAGCATTATTATTGATCTTTATTTATTAATTACTGTCATGTAAAGTTCAAGTATTGGATTATTTTAAATATTTTGTTCAACTATTCTGGAATACTTTATTTATTCTTTGTGCCCTCTTGAGAGTGTTTAATCTCCTCAGACTGAAGTATTTAGTTATTCTCTCTAGAAAAAAGTTTCACACACATAAATTCCTTAAATTTGTTTTTATCATGGGAAGTTTTTCTTTTTCCTTAAATTACAATTTAGAGTTTTTCTGGACATTGTAGTCTGGGTAGAATTTGTGTTCTTTCATGACTTGTGGGACATTATTCCCTCTGACTTTTATAGTTTCCATTGAAAAGACACCTGTTATTCCGATGGGCATACCTTTATATGTGACTTGATTGTTCTTATAGCTTCCAATAGTATTTTCTTTGTTCTGTATATTTAGGGTTTCATTATATGACATGGAAAGTTTCTTTTCTCATCATGTTTACTTGTTGTTTTCTATGCCTCTTGTACCTTGGTGGGTAAATATATTTTCTGTGCCTTTGACTTAGTTTTCTTTTCCTCATTTATGCCCATATTTTGTAGGTTTGGTCTTTTCACAGTGTTTTGGAGGTATTGCCTAGTCTGTTCCTGGGTTATTTTAGATTTGACATTTTCTTGGATTGAATGATGCATTTCCCAGAACATGTCTTAAAGAGCTGATATTCTGTTCCGTTCTCCCACTTACCTCCTGTCTTTCCATTATTTTTTTTTTGAGTTCCTGAGTTTTTAATTTTAAATTTTACTTCAATTTGGATTTCTTCAGAGAATTGATCTCGTTTTTGAATTCTAATATATATTTTGAATTATTTTGGTTATTTGATTCAATTGCTTGTTTTCATGCATTCATCCAGTCTTTTATTCATATCCTCTTTGATTTCCTTGAACATATATATAACTGCTATTTTGAAATCAATGTCTCATGCATTCCCCAGGCTTCTTCTCTCAGGAAACCTTTTGAAGGGGTTATCTATTTCTGAAGAACACATATTATCTTGGTCGTTCATGTTATTTGTGTTTTTTTGATAGGACTTAGGCATCTGGACTTGTGTGGTGCTGCATCTTGGTATGGTTAGCTGATCTCATTCTTGCGATTTTTTTTGTGTCTTTGTTTTCTGTTTCCCCAACTTTTCAGGTTATGACCCACCTGAGTAGTGCTTGGTGTTCAGCTTTGAGGTCAGTTTCTGTTTATATTCATTAGGGTATAAGTACTTGTCTCAGTTCAACTAGAGGTTGTTGCAACTTTGAGTTCAGATTCCAGGATTGATTTCAAATGGTTCTGGCCAGCAGGGTAGGCTGGTTTGGCTGCAAAGCAGTTATGGTTGAGCATGCAGATTTGGGCTGGACTATATTTTCAAGTTACCTATTATAGGCTACATCATTTGAACTGTGGTTCTCTCTCTACAATAGGAATTATTATACCTATATCCCAGTAATGTTGTAAATGAAATAGGATTATATAATGAAAACACTAAACATCTTATCAAAACACATAAATTTATATAAACATAGGCCAGAGTTCTATTTTATGTCCAGGCCTGACATTATTCATCCCCTTGTCTGCTAGAGATGCAGAAGAATCAGTAGAAGTCTCTGAAGCTCTTCGCAGAGGCTGACACATTGTAGACTATGTGCCAAAGTGATCACTTCACCTATTTTGCCATGTTTCATTGAACTAAAATTTTGAATTTTGTTACCAGTATGTTTTCATAATATCTTGGAATAGACTGTACTCACTAACACTGATTTCTTGAAACAATGGATGAGTTGTGGTTTTTGACTAAGACCACAAGACCACAAAACTAAAATATTTTCCATCAGGCCTTTTACAGAAGCTTACTGACCCTTCTCTAGAGAAGAAGCCTAGGTCCCTAAACAATTGCTCATGATGAAACCACCTATATCTATCCCTTCCATCAGTTCTATGCCAACTCATATGGGATTGAACTATAATTAGGAAAAATAACAACATCAAAATTATGGGGTTTTGTATTTCCACAGTTGACTTTGTGATGCCCAGTCCTGGCAGTGGGATTATAGCAAAACTTCAAGTATTTGCACACTTAGCTATGGTGTGGTAAGCTACATAGAAACTGGTATCAAAGGCTGGAAAATGTCTTCTTTAAATTGTGGCAAGATATTTGATAAAAACATTTTCAAATGTAACTTGGAAATTAAATCTCATGCCTCCTTGAGCTGAGACTTCTATGAGAAATAATCGAACGTAAATGTGTGCTGGTCTCTGTTAGCTGCCATTAAAATGGTATTGCAGAAAACACAAGTGAAATTCAGACATGACTGTGTCAGCTGCATGTAGTTATGCAAAGAAAGAAAATTTAGAAGTTCAATTTCTTTTTCAATATCATAGGAGTTTCTAGATCACAGATACTAAGGATCAGAATTTCTGAAAAAGTCGTGCAATAAACTCCAACATAATTCACCTGAATGGAGACTCAACAGTAAAGGAAATATTACATTAATAGTGTTACATTCCTACCTAAGATTCTTGTTTCTAATACTATTTGGCCAAATGAGATGAAAAAAATAAATAGATTGATGAAGCTAAGAAATAAACCAGATCTGAGAATGATACCTAGGAAAAGTTTTAAGTGTGATCAACATGATCAGCATTTCATTAAACTTGCTGGAAGCAAATAGAGTGGTCCATACAAAGATTTAAGACAGCTGTATTTTGTAGAGTGTGTGCAAATATTAACTAACAAACAAGCCCAAAACAAGTAGACTATAGACCATAAATGGATCTCTATTTACTGCTGGGATAGACATCCAGTCCTCAAGGATGTCCACAACTGTAAAGCCTCTTTAGTCATGGACAGGAGCATTTCAGGTAAGATGGACTGTTCTTGCTCCAGATCCCTGGGGCACAGTGAGCAATGCCTTCAATGCTGTCAGAGAGCATAATCATGAAGGATTCATGTGGGGAACTAAGAAATGGCAGCTAAGTTTGCTTTGCATGTCCTTTTCTTTTACTCTTTAAAGCTATTTAATCCTTGACCTACTATTGAATATTGGATGGATGTATCAGGGCAGAAAAAGACAAATGCTTTAAAAAAGACATTAAGAGTAAAAATAAATCGGTTTATCTGAACCAACGTATGGCATTAAACACCCCAAAGGAAATTATAACCAAAGATTAAAGGGGCCAATATAATTTCTTAAGAGTCCATATGTATAGCTAAAGGCTACATAACAAGCAACAATGCCAGACATGCGATATCTTCTTTTGTCTTGTTGGACAGGGTGGCCAAAGGGACTCCCAGATAGTAACCCAGCATAGAACTGGGAAAATGAACAGCAGACTCCAATCTTATCTAAAGGAATATAGACAACTGATTACCACTAGATGAGGAACAGCTGACCCTCCTAAACAAAGACCTCTAGATAGGCTGACTAGATTCACCAGAAGGGCAAGTAGTGGGGAATGGCTGGGGGTGCTGACAACACAGCAGACAGTAGCAGGGATATCAGAGTACAAGGGCTCTAGTGGGGGGGGGGCTATGAGAGGGTGCTATCTGGGAAGTGGGATGTAAAAAAAGAAGACATTAAGAGGTCACTAGATCATAATGAATCAAAGCTGAAATTTTGCACTTCAAAGAAAGGAAGACTAGGTTAACTCAGTGAGCAGAGCAGTAGTCAGAACCAGAGATTTTTTGCCAAAGTCAGTTTCTCCTTTCTCCAAGGCACTCAGCTAAAGTGTAATCCATAGTGACATGGGACCATGTGCATAAATTTTGGGTAATGGAATGTGCCCCTAAATTCCAAGCATTGCTTCTAATTAATATTACTTATCTCCCTCACTAGACTATCAAAGAAATATGTAGATCATGTGATTGTGACAGAACTGGGAAACAGGAATGAGTTTCTGGGTTGGTGAGATGACTCAGCAGGGAAAGTGCTTGCCTTACAAGCCTGGTGACCTGAGTTTCATCACTTGAACCCACTGTAACATTATAGAATCAGTCCCAAAAGTATCTTGTGACATCCACTGGTGCTCCTACATAACACAGAAACACACACACACACACACACACACACACACACACACACGCACGCACACATACACACCATACACATGCACAGGCTCAGGCACTCATATTCATGCATACAGATAAGAAAAATAATGTAAATTTTTTTTTTTGAT
Source organism: Nannospalax galili (assembly GCF_000622305.1). Lineage (NCBI taxonomy): Eukaryota > Metazoa > Chordata > Mammalia > Rodentia > Spalacidae > Nannospalax > Nannospalax galili. Next base: position 915,946 of record NW_008343963.1, read on the forward strand.
GAAAGAGAAGCAAGTTTCTTAAAGCTTGCCTAGAGCAGTGGTCAGTGCTATTTTTATGAACAAAAAGTCACAAACTATGTTTAGTGCTTCCTGTTTTATCATTTATTTTTTAATACCTTGCCCTAAATTTCTAAAAAACTGAAAAATTTTAAGATAACTCATGCTTAAACTTGTACTTCAAAAAACTCCTATATTTTGCATATAGTCTCATTCTAAATGTATTTTCCAAGGAACAAAATAGAGTAAGTCAGCATAAAACATACTGTATTCTTTTGTGCTTAGGCTATTGTAAGTTTCATTAAAAACATTTGATTTAGATGCATTTTTATAGATAACTTTGTGATCTAAATCACATTTCTCAAAATCATGTGACCTCATTACTAATAATTACAGCACTGTTAGCTTCATTTGCATTTGATTCTTCCCTCCCCGTGTTCTCTGTTTTTATTTTGTCCCTTTGTTTTGTAGTTTTATGTATGCAAACTCTTGTCTTCTTTAAGAAAGAGAAAATTCCAATAACCTCCCATGTTGCATGCTATTCAACATTTCCCAAAAAAACTTCTTTTAATTTTTCCCTATTTCCATGAATTCATAAAAGCTAAAATTTGCTTGAAAATGTATATTATTACATAGAATCCAAGAATTACAAAGTATTACTATGTGAAACTAAGCTGTTTGTTTCCCTTCAAACCATCTAAAATATTTTACTGCATTGCATTTTTAATTATATGTAGTACTTCTTTTAAAAATAAGATGTAATACTTTGGCTAAGACATTCTAGAGTTTTCTGATAGACTACAGGATTTAAATTAAGAAATGTTTTAAGGTGTTCAAGAACTCTCTTTACTGTATTGTACTAGATTTATAATGAGACTACTAATGTGAAGTCAAAGACAAAATTCCTTGGATTGTCTTTGGATGAAATAATAAAAAATACAGAATTCTAAGAGTGAATATTAAAAAGATTTAGGCCCTTTTAAAATTGCTTATATAAATATGTTGTATGTTGGGAAATGTTCATGTATCATGTGTGCTATGTGCAAACTTATTTGGTTGATTTGTTCAAAATAATATTTTCAAGCTTTATTACTAGCATACCACATGAAGGAAATAATTATAATGGATACATCTATCCATGACTTTTAGAAATTATAGTCCAATTAAAAATCTGAAAAGAACATTTGGAGGGATTTTCCACTGGCTTTTTGATCATTCAATATTTTCTGCTCTTGATTTTATTTCCATAACAGTACCTCGGTTATACTATTTGATATCTTTTAATCTGAAAGTTCTGTTATTTTATCTTTTGTAGTTTTCAATTTTATACTGTGAAATTCTGGAATTATTGTATTTATGGGTTCCTCTGAAGATTTTCTTAAAAAAACTTAAACATTATTTTTGATATATACATAACTGAAGATATTACATCACACAAGAGGAATAGCATATTATTTTTATGGGTTTCAGAGTCCTGAAAACTTCTTATCATTTTATATACAATTTCCACTGCACTGTCACAGTCTAATATGTTGTTATGCATTTAAGCATACATGTATTCTTGGACCCTGTGATATTCTGAATAGCTATAACTTAAAATATATGTGAAATATTGCACAAAATATATTTATAAAATACCTATTTCAAAAGAGTGAGACACAAATTCACATACCTTGAGTAAACAAATTATGAACTATTAATACAATTAAATACATCTCAATTCTAATAAGCAATTCAATAATAATATGTTTATCATTCTATGCAAAAACCAGGATGCCTCACAAATATTATTAAATTATTTACCTAAGTATGACATAAATTCTTGCTGTTAGCAAGAAATTGTCCACAGTATAGGAATTTATACCATGGAAATTGGTAAATGCTGCAAATTCAAGTTTCTATGTCCCATAAACTTTAGGAAACACTTATAAAACATTCATTGTTTAGCAACTTAGGAACAAGGATTTGTAAGTAGTTGATACAGGATTTTTCACCCAAGATCAGTAAAATATAATGGGCAGTTTGAGAAATACATGTTTCGGAGTGAATCGTTCCATTTCTGTTCTACTCAGTTCTGAGTTGGTAGGTAAAAAGCCTCAATAGATAATACTGAAGTAATTTGTATGGCTATATTCAATGCAACTTTTTTATGAAAATAGGGTTAAACTGAAGCAATTTGACTCCTGAACCTCCTCACTGAGCCATAATTCAAGTGAATCACATCCTACCTCAGGGCTTGTACCACTTGGAAAATTTTCATGGACATTATTGATCACTTCACATTCATAAAATTAAAACATATTTCTATAGGTGGAGACAAAGCTTTAGAACTTTGTAAAAGTTTCCTGTGTGATTCAAATATACAATTAGTGATAACCTTCTTTGTCTTACATGTGCCATCTCCTGTCATGTAGAAAACTCTGCCCTGCCTGGAGGAAAAAGTAAGCAATAGCTGCTTGAAACAAAGGCTATGATACCTCAAGCAGTGTATTAAGGTCTTTAGAGGCTCAACAGTGTAAGATTGATTGTGCTTATTTGTACCTCCCCAAATGACACAACAGAAAACGTTTATTCTCAGTGATGCCAAACATACGCATATGTTGAAATCCAAATAAAAATTAAAATAGCGTCTATGTAGATACCTGATCACAAATTATTGTTATAATCTTTAAAACTATGTTTCCAAAGCTGACTAAGGAAGTCAAAACTTTTCTAAACCAGTATGTATGCTGGTTAATCCTAATGGTCAACTTGTAACATTTAAAATCAGCTAAGAGATGGGCCTCTGGGTGTGTTGGTAGGGGACAACTTTGATTAGGTTACTTAATTGAAGTAGGATGAACATCTTCCCACTATGGATGGCACCATTCCCAGGGATAGGAGACTAGATTGTTTTTTGTTTTTTGTTTTTTTCAATGAGCTATGCACAAGGATTCGACATTCTGTTTTTCCTGATTTTGGATACGATGTTACCAGCTGCTTCAAGCACTTGCTGCCTTAATTTCCCAACTCTGGACTGTGCCTTTGAATTGTGAGGCAAAAATAAGCTCCTTCTCCTTTAAGTGGCTTTTATAAGAGTATTATGGTATTAAGAAGAAGGGTCATTGCTGTGACAAACCTGACCATGTGGCTCTTAAACTTTTAGAGCTAGTTTGTGGGAAGAAAGTGGAAGAGTTCAGAACTTTCCACAAGAAAAGCCCTCCCATGCTGTAGGCAGAGCTTATTGGGCCATTCTCACAGGAGCTTGATGATAACAATGCTTAAAGAAATGCAGATAGTGGATGTCTGGTTCATGAGGTTTCAGAGGGGAATAAGGGCACTATTCGAAACTGGGAGACAGTTCATTCATGTGATATTTTGGTCACAAATCTTGTTTCAGCCTGTCCACATCCTGAGAAGTTAAATGAAGCTGAATTTAAAGATAAATGGAGAAATTTCTGTGGAAGAAGAAGTTTCAAGACAGAACATTCAGGCCGGTGCTGAGAAAGCAGCTGTAATTATTAAAGAGATGAGCTAAGCACAATTGAAGAGAAACGTCCTGTGCTGCACTGGGACCATAGGAAAGGTTTCCTGAGGACAGAGCTCCACCCATCAGAGGCTCTGTCTTGGGAAAATCCAAATTTACTTGAAGGAAGAAAGCCTAAACTGAAGCTATTCCCTGATTTTCAAAGGCAGCTGCCTGGGCAAGTGTTTCCTCAGGATTAGCATATGTAAGTTGATATAGATGTGGTCCAAGGAGGTCAGGCTGCATATTGAGCTGGCAGCAGAACTTGACAGTATTGTCCTTGTGATACTGGTTTTACAGACATGGAAGATGCAAGATTTAGGAAGTCAAGAAATCTTGCTCCATGGTTTCAGAGAGCAGCTCAGGCCACACAATATGCAGCAGGGTCGAAGTTCCTGTAAATTACCTGTGAGAAAAAATTTTGACAAGCTGTGAAGGTGAAGTCTGAATTGTAATTAAGCCCCCAGGACATTGGAGATTCCAGGATCATGGGACATTTACTGAAGGAAGGTGCAGTCACTGAGTAGAGCTGGCCCAAAGTGAGACTGTGTTTACTGCAGGTGGCAGAGATATAGTTGTGGAGCTACCCAAGATGTTTGGAGCCCAGATGATTTTACATTATGAGCCTCAGATGCTGAACCTGCAGCTGAAGCATTTTATTTAACCTGCTGAATTTTGTCCTGCTTGAATCTAATCATTTTTCTATGTTCCAATTCTTCCATTTGGAGTTGAAATGTTTATTTTCTATCATATGAACATACAGTGTAACTTGTTTATTTATTTTATAGGAACTGAGAGTTAAGAAATTGCCTTGAGTCTCAGGTGAGATGCAGACTTTGGATTTTTAAACTACTGGATTATTAAAGATTATGGGGACATTGAAATTGGATTACATTGCATTGTGAGATGAACGTGAGAGTTTAAGGATAAGGTTATGATTTAATATGATATGTTTGTATGTTAGATTGATAAGGGGTGGAGCTGTGATTGTTAATCTCAGTAGTCAACCTGGTGAGATATAGAATCACATGGGAGGTGGACATTGGAAGATGCTTGTGGAAGATTAATGGAATGGGAAGACCCACTGACTGTGTGCAACAGCATTTCCTGGGCTGAGGTCTTAGGCAGTATAAAAAGGAGAAAGTGAGTTCAGCATAGAAATTATCAGCTTCTGTTTCCTCAGTGTGAATGCCACGTTATCAGCTGTTTTAATCCTGCCACCTTAACTTCTCTACCATGGTGGACTGAACTTTTAAACTGCGAACCAAAACAAACCTTTAAGTTACTTTTATCAGGGTATTTTAACACAGCCACAGGAAAAGAAATAAGACATTATGTAACAATCTAATAATAGCCCAGTTTTCTGCATAGTTCTCTTTGTCAATGCAGAGAGAGATATTTTATAGGTTTTTATGACCTGGGTGCTGAGTGATCTTCATCTTCCATGTTAGTAAGTCTAAGTCTCCCATACTGCTTCACTTCTGTGTTTCAGACACATTTATTTTTGAAGTTCTTTTGAGATAATTCTTGTTTAAAGTTATTAGGCTTTTAGATCATGAAGCTGTAAGTTGATATCACCTGCTAACTGACCACGGAGCTGTTACCAAGCTACTTGTCTGGGCTGATAACCAGAAAATCGTGATCTTTTATGCAATATTGTATCTTTTTTATCTTAGGAAGATCCGAAACTTTTTTATTTCCCAAAACATTATAATATTTATTGTTGGTTATTTTCTTTTACTTGTTATAACTCTGGGCAAATCATTGTCCATTATAGTCTATGAGTAGGATTCACTCAGACTATTATTCAGGATAGACATGGCATTCAAAATGGCTATATGCAAGATGTTTAGACTTAAATACATTTTAGCCACTTCTGTTATCTCTTATCAGTGCCCCTGATAAATTGCTTTGCAGAATCAGTGTAAATTCTTATGAGCAAGTTCCCAAAGGCCTGGAAGACTCTGTTTCCATATAATCATGCATCAACCTGGCTCTTACAATCTTTCTGCCCAGTCTTATGCAAGGACAATAGTTATTTTTAATTACTTATCAGGTACATAAACCGCCATTTATTTATAGTTGCATTCTTAAATTGTTTTATTGTGCTCATCAGACTATATTTTCCTATCTCTTTAAACATTTTATCATTTTGCATAGATATCTGTGCATTTGAAAAGAAAAAATCTCTGTTTTCTTTACAGTTTTGCTTTGTTCACAGAAAGGCATTCACCAATCAGTGGGGAGGAGACAGTAAACTCTTTCTATGACTGTCTCTCCTATGGACTTGGACTTGTTATTTCCCACTTGGAGGGATTTGTATTTTATTGATTTACTATTTCAGAAGCTCATAATCTCTTGCTCCATTTATTACCTGTCTGTGGTACTGTATGTTCTCTGGAGTTTCCACAAAGCCCCAGGTCTTTTGTTCTCAGTGCTCCTAGGCTTCTCGGGGATGGCCTGTTCTATCAGTAACACGTGTACTGATGAAACAGTGATACAAGTTGGGCAAGAGGAAAATAGGCTCCTTAAGGAGGCCTCCAAAAAGGCAAAACACTGGATGCTTGCTCCATTTCTTCCCATCCCTTTGGAGAGGTGGTCAATTGAATGATTTTCCTTGCTTACTTTGAACTGAGCTGGCTTCAGTGTGACACTTTTCATGTTCTTCTCGTATTCGGAAACTCTTAACTTGTTCCTGCATTTCACACAAAGGATTTTGATTTATATATTATTGAACTTTTCACTCCATTGGGAGGAAACAAGCCTGGGCCTTGTTCCTTCTTGATGATAACTCTTCATATTAGTTTATTATTTTTATGACTGCATAGAATTTCATTGTGAACTCCTTTATTTATCTATTGTAAATAGCATTTTTTAAAATCCATTCCACTTTTGCCAAAACAGGGCTGTTGAGAGGATGATATATTTTGTTGTTATTTAATAAATTCTAAATTACTTGCACATCTAGTAAATTATAATTTCAATTTCCATTTCTATTATTAAGGGGCTTGAGCATTTTTCTACATCTTTATCATAATATTATGTTTTTCGTTTCTTGACATAACAATTCCCATTTCAGATTTACTGGGTTTTAACATTTAAGAATTTTATTCAAATAGGTTCTTTGTGGCAGATTATTATTCTTTCCTCTTGAAACCTTGTTTTGATTTTATAGTTTTCCATGAATTTAGAACTATTAGTTAGGCTGGAATGATCGCTCGGCAGTTAAGAGCACTGACTACTCTAACAGAGGACCTAAGTTTAGTTCCCCGCAAGTATGTGGCAGTTAACCATCCATAACTCCAGTTCTAGGGTACACCCCTCCCCTGGCCTCCATGGTCATTTGTTTGCATGTGGTGCACTTACAGGCAAGTGAAACATTCGTGCTTATAAAAATCAAAATACGTAAATCTTAAACTATTAGCCGATTTTTCTTTATGACTTTTGGTATCTATATTATATTTAGGAAACCACTCTATTCTGTGATGATAAAAGTATTTTTAAATTTCAATCTATAATTTTTGTGGTTTCAATTTCTTATTGAACCTAGACATAGATAACTGATTAGAATAAAGGAGTATAAGTTTAATATTTTTCCCCAAATGGCCATTGCTTTGTCCAAATACCACTTATGAAAAATTTATCCTTTTTAAATGATTTGACTTTTTTTGATTAAATACTAGGTTTTATTTCTGAACAATATAATCTTTTTTCATTCGATGGTTATGCTGTGGCATTCCATCATAGAGAAATAATGATCATGACTGATGTTTGTTTTTTATGTTTTAAAAATATTTTATGTTGTATGAGTATGGTACAATGCCTGTGGTGGTCAGAAGAGGGCATTGAATTACCTGGAACTAGAATTAGGATGGTTGTTAACTGCCTAACAGTGGGAACTGAACCCAGGTCATTTGCAAGATCAGCCAGTGCTGAGCAATCTCTCCAGTCCCAGAATGTCATGCTTTAAAGTCAGTTGGTTATAGTTCTATCTATCTCTAGAAAATTTCTGGCTGATCTTAGGTTTACACATAGATTTAGAATCATCTTGTCAATGTAAAATAAAAATCTTTCATTGCCGTTCCACTAAAATATTAGCTTCACATACCGGCAAAAACGTTGTCATCTTTATGATGATCAGCTTCTCTGTCAAATGCATGGCATGCCCATATATTTCTTAAGTCTTTTGCTCCTTAGTGCTTTAATGTTTCCCTCAGTCTGGCCTCTTCCCATTACGCTCCCTTCTAAAGATATGTTCCTTCATGATGTCCTCTAAACGGTTGTTTTATGTTGAAGAAAGATGTTGATTTCATATTGAATTAATCTTGCATCCAGTCACCCAATTAAATTAACTTTAGCTATAATAATTTTTGAGTCTGTTATTTTTTATTTTATGGTAAAATTTATATGATTTATTTGGATTTTCAAGTCACATAAGTTATTTGATCTTTAAAATGGTTTGTATTTCATGTAATTAATTTTGTTTTCACTCCATTTCTAAAAATAGGTCAGTCATATATCATTCTTATTTCTTTGTTTTGTTTAATATCTCTAACTGAAATGACATCATACCACATGCAAATGAATCTTTATTAAGGTTGTTTTTATTTTATGTGTATGAATGCCCACATTTATGTGTGTGTACTATGCACAGTGAGTCACTGGGACTGGAGTTACAGACAGTTGCCATGTGGATGCTGGGAGCCCAACCTGAGTCTTCTGCAAGAACAGCAATTGCCCTTGACCAATAAGCCATCTCTCCAGTCCCCAAATAGAACAATTATATATTCTTAAGTTCAAGAGAAAATTAAACATTATTACTAAATAATCTTCAGAAAAAATGGCAATGCCTCACCCTGGAGCTATAATCAAGGCTGTGATCAAAGAAACAGAAAAACTATATATAAGGTATGCTGGATAGCTTTAGCTGTCAACTTGACATACCTGGGTAAAGGGAGTCTCAACTGAGAATTTTCTCCTTTGGATTAGCCTGTGGCTATTTCTGTTGGACATTTTCTTAATTGTTGAGTTATCTGGTAGGATGCAGCCCACTGTGGATGGTGCCATCATCCCTAGTCAGGTGGTCTTGTGTTGTATAAAAAAGCAGGCTGAGCACAGGCCAGAGGAGCAAGTCAGTAAGTAGCTTTCCTCCATGGTCTATGCTCTAGGTTTTTGCCCTGAGTTCCTGCATTGGCTTCCTTTGATGATGAACTGTGCTGTAAGTCAAAATAAATCCTTTCCTCCCCAAGTTGGTTTTAGTCAGTGTTTCTGTCACAGCAATAAGAAGTATCTAATACACAGGGTACTCGTGTATCAGAGAAGAATAAGCTAAAATTAGAAAAAAGAAATAGGAATGTGTTTCTTAAAATATTACAAATATTTGTGCATCAATATAAACATTATAAAATATATGAACCAAATATTAGATTCAATAATAAATGAAGAAAGAAAAAAGTTGTTAAACAGATACAGACTTTTTAAAAAATGGTGATTATTATAATTAATAAATATACAAAAGCACTGGTATATATAAGCATTTATGTGTAGCAGGCATTCTCCTATAATGTGAAAATTCCTAACTCACTAAATCCTCATAAAAATCATAGGTAAGTACCCAAGTTCCTCCTTTTCCAACAGCAGAAGCAGAAGATCAGAGAGAGTAACCAATCTGTTTGAAACTGAGCAGTTTCCAGAGCAGTTTTTTATTAAAAAAAAACGAACAAACTGTGAACCTAAAAACTTGTGTTTTATCACTCTGGTATGCTAAATTTTAACTTCTATATTTCTATTAAGAGGAAAATATAATCTGTGCAACCTTTTCTAATGACTGTAAGAATTATAAACAGAATACAATGAAATATTTAATTTTCCTGCTGTGTAATTGGTCCTATGATAACGTATTTCTTTTTATTGGAAAAGATGGCTTTCTATTTGGAAACACGATGTGAACTCAGAAGCCTAGATATAGATGTAGGGACTGATTTCAATGGTGTGTGGCATTCATATTCTCTTCCACATTCATTAGTTGTAATCGAGGATAGACTTTATTGCTACTCCATGAAAGAATTCTTCTCAAAGAAAAAGAACTCTATTAAGTGCTGGATCTCTGTCTTGAAGCCGCCTTCCCCAACCTAACACCAAGAAGCACTTAAGCAAGAAAACATGAAGATCCCAGGAAGAAAGCAGACACCCAGGCTGTTGACAGAAAGGCTTCTTTCTGTGTAGTTTCCTGCCCTTTTCGTGACACTGTTCCTTCTTTAAATACAAATTTCATGGTGACCTTTTAAAGACAAAAATACTTCTTTTTCCTCTTTTCTGCTTTTCTTCTTTCTTTTGTCACACTTTCATGTTCAACTGCTTCTGCTCCTCTTTTAAATCTCAAAAGAAATCACCCCAGCACCATAGCCTACAGCAAATGCTGCAGGAGGAGGCTGAGATGTGAACAGCAGTGTATCTTCCCCAAGGACAGTGAATGTGGACAGATTAAGCAGTGGCAAAATTGGCTACATGCAGCATCAGGAAAATCAAAAAGAATGTGGAATAACTTTGGTCTAAAAATAAAAAAAAATTAAAATTCCATGATCATTTGGAGAACAAAATGAATAAAATCCATGTCGAAAGTATACATGTTTTGCATGATTAAGCTGTATTCATTTTGAGATTTATATGCCTTACCATGGAAATATATTTTCTCCCTTACTAATACCCTTCTCCTATGGTCTGACCTCTCTTGAGCTCCTTCTTTCCCTTTATCCCCTAGGTTCCTTGTATACCCTTCCCTCCCCCTCCCTTAAACTAACCCAATTTTTATCCATATCTCCCTTACTAAGGCCTGTTTCCTACTGTTCTTCTCTTTCAGGTTATTTCTTTTCCTTATCTCCCTGTTTCCTTTCCATTATCCTTGTTCCTGTAGTTATGTCTGGTTGAATACTTATTTATCAGAGTCTGGTTCTAGGATCCACATATGAGGGAGAACATGTGTCATATTTTTCTGACTCTGTGTTACTTCACTTAGTATAACAGTTTCTAGTTCTATCCATTTACCTGAAAATTTCTTGATTTCATCTTTCTTTACTGCTGAGTAAAACTCCATCATATAAATGAACCACATTTTCATTATCCACTCGTCAGTTGAGGGACACTTAGGTTGCTTCCATCTCTTAGCTATTGTGAAAAGCGCAGCAACAAACATGGATGTACAAGTGTCTCTGCAATAGGATGAGTTCTTTGAGTATATGCCAAGGACTGGTATAGCTGGATCAAATATTAGGTTCATTTGTACTTTTTAAAGTGTTCTCCATACTTTCCATAGGGCTTAAACCAGTTTGCAGCCCCACCAGTAGTGTGTGAGTCTTCCCCTTTCTCCACATCCTCTCCAACATTTGGTATCATTTGTTTTCTTGATCTTAGCCAGTCTGACTCAGGTAAGGTGGGATTTTAAAGTGGTTTTAATTTGCATTTCCCCAATTATTACTGATGTTGAACATCTTTTAAGATGTTTCATAGCCATCTTACTTCTTCTTTTAAGAACTCTCTGTTCAATGTTGCTGGTGAAGATTTTCTCCCATTCTGTGGGTTTTCTGTTCGTGTCTTTGGTTGTCTCCTTTGATGTACAGAAGCTTTTTAGTTTAATAAGGTGCCATTTGTTAATTCTTGCCCTTGTTTCCTGAGCAATTGATGTCCAGTTTAGAAAATCCTTTCCTACACCTATATCTTGTAGGTTTTTCCCAATGTTTTCTTCTAAGAGTTTCAGAGTTTCAGGCTTTACATTGAGGTCTTTGAGCCATTTCGAATTGACTTTTGTGCAGGGTGAAAGATAGGGGTTTAGTTTCATTCTTCTACAAGTGGAGATCCAGTTTTGCCAGCACCATTTGCTGAACATGCTGTCTTTCCTCCAGTTAATGTTCTTGGCCCCTTTGTCAAAAATCAGGTGGCTCAAATTGTATTTACTCATATTTGGTTCTTCAATTTTGTTCCATTAGTCTATGGGTCTATTTTTGTGCCAGTGCCATATTGTTTTTATGACTATAGCTCTGTAATACAGCTTGAAATCTGGTATAGTAATCCCCCTAGCATTGCTCTTAGTGCTCAGGTTGTTTTTGTTATCCAAGGTATTTTGTGCTTCCATATGAATCTTAGGATAGTTTTTTTTTTCAATTCTGTGAAAATGTCATGGGGATTTTGATTGGCCCACATGGCAACTAACACCCATCCGTGCAGTTAAAGGAGATCCTCTCCAATGCCTCCTTCTGTCCTCCAAGGAAACTGCACAACACAGGTGCACATACATGTATGCAGGCAATACACTCACACACATAAAAAAACAAACCAAATTATTAAAAATAGATTAATTATAATAAAAAGAAATATTATATATTTTTTTAAAATAAATAATTTATTGAGAATTTTGTACATGCATATAAGTTGATCAAATCCATGCCCACTCCCTCCCCTCCAACTCCTCCCATATCTCCCCAACATTTTTTTCTGATAACCTTCATGTACTCTTTCTTCTTCTTTAATTAATTAATTTATTTTTATGGGGCTTCTGGCTACTCTAACATTCCCCCCACTGAAGAGGTAACCCTAAAATCTTTAAAGGATTAGATACAAGCTCCCAAATACTTTTGACATTTTTGGCCTTTGGAACAGAGTATGTTGCTAAGAGGCCCAAGGACATTTTGACTTTTAGCCAAGAAACTGGATACATTTCTTTACCCTACATTATCCTAACGGCCTACATTCCCCTGCCTAGCCAATTCCTATCTCCTATTCTTATCACACCATCCTCTGAAGAGGTT
>NW_008343963.1:929274-934578 GCF_000622305.1 Nannospalax galili
AGGACAATTTGCGAGATGCTCATAATCCCTGGGAACTAATCGACCTAGGAGGGCAAGGAGCAAAAAGAGTCCTTTGTGTCCCTCTGACCCAATTAGTATAGATCTCAAGGTATGTCTGTTAAACATCCAAGAAGTTTAGTTCCACCATTCTGGCATTTTTAATTACTGTGTGTCAAGCAGTCCGTTTTATTACCCTTTCTTCTCACCATTTTCTGTTGTATCTGTTTCCTTTCTCTTTCTTATACTTTTTTTCATTTTCATTTTCATCTTCATTTTTCCAGTGAATGCAGGAATTATCTGCCATACTGGATTGGGCTAATAAATTTTTAAGCATTTGGCAAGCACATTTTAGCAAAGAAAATAAAAATTTCTAATGAAAATACCTTTCATTTAATACATTAATGTATTAACTCAATATAATGCCAAGATTTTTGAACTTCATTTACAGAAATTTTTTAGGTGTGAAAATATTTATTCGTCTCACTCATCAATATTAAATATTATCCAACTTTTATTTTGTTAATTAAAAACATCCAGTTAATTTGCATTTCCAAGATGACTGTCATGGAAATTAAAGAGGAGAAGCATTTTGATAGTAGCCTACCTATGTGAACTAGGTTCCAAAATAGTCAAAAATCAGACTGGTGTTAACAATATTTTTTAGCATCTACATAATGTGTAGTAGGGACTTAAAGCGTACTTTGCTGAAATAAAAATGCATTATATTAATGACAGCATTTACTTAGGCAAATTAAAAGATCAGGAGCATATTCCTCAGTATGTTAATTTATTTAATTAACATTTATTTCTGAGTGGTAAAAATTCATGGTTAATGTAATTTCCTTTTATCTCTTTTTCAGTACTCCATTTCTACTGTCCCCACTGAGAAATTCTGTTACTATTCTATCAGAGAATGCACTCACAAGGACATGGATATAGTATATGCATGCACACACCTATCCATATCCATATCCACACATACGCACATGCATATGTGAATGCATACATATGTGCACTTCAAACACTGCATTCTAGATCACCATTGTTGAATTTAAGTCCAAAATGAGAATATTTTTCATTAAACACTACTTATTCATTTTTGTGATGTTATTGGCACTATTCTAATCCTGAGTATTCTTCCTTGAACAAAGAAGACAAAATTCAATTTAATTAATGCATTATGCAAATTTTGACAGACTGGATGTCGGTAATAATTTGGTGACAATAAATAGAGTCAAGTTTGAAAAGATGAAGTAGAGAAGAGGACTGAACAGTTAGTAGATATAACAGGAAACTCTGCAGGGGTAGTGGCCATTGAGGGCTTTTCACTCATATTTAAATGCATTTAGGGAGATGGCTCTGTAACACTTTGTGCCTCTCTCTGTCTCTGTCTCTGTCTCTGTCTCTGTCTCTCTCTCTCTCTCTCTCTCTGTGTGTGCATGTGTGTGTAGGAGTGCATGAGAGTGTATATGTAGGAGGACAGTGTGGCTAATTTAGATTGGACTAGAAAGAGTGTGAAAAGATGATTCACAGAAATAGGATCCAGATTTTCAGTGATATGGGCAAGCAATTTTAAGTTTTGAAAGAAAAGTGAAAACAATGCTTTGTGGAAAATAGCCTGTCTTGGTGCAAGAATAGATGCAGATAATGTTAGGAGGCAACTGCCATTTTAAGGAATGTGGTGGCTTAACAGGCAGCAGTGGTGAGGAAATGACAAGGGCTGATCCCTGAGATAGTTTGAAGCCCACGAGTATCCCCACAGCTTAAAACACTTAAAAATTAGATTGCTATTTTGATTTTTCCAAGGTTTATTGGTCTGCCTGCGATGCCACTTAAAAGCATGTCTTTAAGGCCAGATGGAATAATTTAGTCTATTTGCTGTACACATGTATGTATATTTAGAACCATTCTTTTATTTATTTATTTTTTTGTCTTTGGCAGTTCTAGGGATTGAATTCAGGGTTTTGTGCATGCTAGGAAGGTTCTGTACCACTGAGTTACATCCCTAGCCTTGAACTATCTATCTCTTTCCATGTGATCCCTCTGGATTGTTAACACTGATGCCATTCTGAGGTCACTATAAATGATAATGTGGAACTGAATTACTGTTTCTCAGTTGGGAACTTGGCTTTAGTGATATATTATTATAAAAGTTCATATTGGGGGCTGGAAGATGGCTCAGCTGTTGGAAGCACTGCCTGGTTTTACACTGGGCTCAATTCTCGGCACCCATATGGGCAGCTAACAATTGTCTATAACTCCAGTTCCAAAGAATCTGACACCCTCTTCTGATCTCCACAGGCACTTCTGGACATGGGTGCACCTACCTGCAGGCAGGAAATGCACTCATACTCATAAAATAGAAATGATAAAATATCTTAAATTTATTTAAAAATAAAAGAATAAGAAATAAGTTTTATATATAATTGCAAATAAATGATTGATGGCTTATAATGATCTATACTAATAGACAGACATAAAGTTTTATTACTGAAGCACTTCAATTAAGTGGATCTTGAAAATTGGATCAAAACTTCCCAAGTTGTTAGTTTTCAGTTGGAAATTTATATTATGTCACCTAACTACTGTCTGCATTGATCTTGAGTGATACTTTTTGGTAAGTACAGATTAATCATCAAGTAGACACAATGAACTCTGTAGGCCAGCTACAAAACCAGCTCTTCTGTCTATGTAAGGTATAAAGTTTTGTCATTTTCCTTCCCACAGCTATTTTTAAGCTTGTTGATATTTTGGGTGTATTTTGTTGCGATGAATGACACCACTCTTTTTCTGATTCAGAAAAAAGAACTGTTCTTGAGTGACTATTTACAAAGCATAAATTAAAGTGGCTTACATGCTTGTTTGCATTTCCTCAAGGGAAAAAAAATTACCAAGAGCTTGGCTTGCTTTTTTTAGTGTCTGCTTTTTTGCTCCTGTGGTGATTATCATAGGAAATGGTGTATGTAATCTACATTCAGATTGTGTGGGTATGATTTGGAGATGGAGACTGACAATCTGGAATGCAAATCAAAGCGAATACTTTGGTATCTGAGAAAGTTCTCTGTATAAAGTCGAAGGAATAGCATGTCTGTAAAGTAGTTCCATTTTTTTCTCATAAAAAAGGAATCATTAAATATTTCAGAATTCCTTGTGTATAGGCTGAAACAATGAAGGTTTTTATGTCATTTTTAATTAACTAACACCTTTAGTAAAATGGTTTAGTGAAATAGCAGTTTATTTTCATAATTAGTAGGTACTTGGCAAGAAAGAACAGGGTGCAGGCAAGATATTTATCAGAAAAAAGTCATCACAGTGCTTAAGCAGGCATTCCCTCTTGACCAGTGCCCTTCCACGCTGGGACCGCATTCTGCTTCCTTTTCATTTGGCTGTTCTTGTTGCAGCCATGACTGACAGCTGCAGTACCTTTTGGTCATAGGTGCTATTCACTTCCAGTGACTGAAAAAACCTCCTATGAGCCTAATGTGGTGGCACACGCCTTTAATTCCAGTCCTTGGGAGGTAGAGGCAGGCAGATTTCTGTGAGATCTAGGCTAGCCTGGTCCACATAGTGACTCCCAGGCAGAGTGAGACTACTATGGAGATACTGTACAAAAGAAAAAAAAAGAAAAAAAGAGGAAAACATCATATGATTCAATGTGATTGCCATATTTTGCATTGGATATATCCCAACTGCATTGGATATACATATACCTAAATATAAATTAGCAAAAATGTTCTACAAAATGTATGCTTAGCAGTAATTTGTGTTTGGCTCTGTGTTTTGTGGGCCTTTTCTTCATTGGTTTCCAGGCTTTGAGAGGAGAGGAACAAGCTTCAGTTTGCTATCTTGGTCACTCCCGTTTCCCTAGACTGAACTTGGTGTGAGAGTTACTGCTATAGTGGTAGCATGTTTATGGCCTTTTTTGCTCCTGTGTTTTTCATCTTTATATTCTGTCTGACATGGGTCTTGTGCTGGCCTGGCAGGATTAGGAGGAATGAGTGTGTGCCCATTTTCTGTATGAATTGTACTCACACATTTCCTGGTAGCCATGACAGACTCTGAATGCTTTTCAAATCTTAAATTTTCGTGGTCTATATTCTATGGAATTATTTTTCCCTTGGTTCTCTAGAAGTTTCTAATAGTGATTAACCCCAGTCAATATTTTTCACTTAAGTGAAAACAGAGCAGGCAATATGGTTTTCCAGGTGCAAAGAATAAGCCTCGTAATGGAGACTTCTGTAGCCTAATGGCACTGAAGGACCACATTCTAGCGGTTGTTTCTAGAGATGTGCATCATTTTACATCACTGACAAAATGATTTATTTGGAATTTTCAATGTGTTTTCATCAGCACTCTTGGATAGCTGCAAAGAGGTTTCTCTCAGCATCCTTCAGACAGAAATAACAAATTAAATAAGCCACAAAGGAGAATATTACCCAAATAATAGTGTGAAGACAAGGGACTGCTACATCATCAAGGACGTAGAATACACTTCAGAAATACAAAAGGGGGGAAAAATCATTTTCACAAAATGAGCATAACCAGGTGATTTCATTTATTCATCTGTTATTTGTCTGGAATATTTTCAGATACTCCCAAAAGTCTTCTGTGCTCTATAAATTTATTCACTGTAATTATAATTAATTCCCAGAGTCTCAAATATGAGGTAATATTTCATATACCGTAAAGTGATAAAACAAGGAAAATATAACAGGAACTTATGGAAAAACACTTTTTCAGTATTTCTGAGGGAGAGCAATTGAATCCTGAGCCCAGGTTCTACAGACAATGGAGCACGCATGAATCCCTTCATTTGTATATTCTTCACCAGCAGCAGATTACACAAGAGAACATTACATGTTTTTTTTAATATTGAACCTGCAATAACCTGACATTCCTCTGACATAACAGAAGCCCTTGGTAAACAGTTGTTGACATTGTGTCTGAGTAAAGAAATGAATGCAGGCCAGCAAGATGGCTTAATAGGTTAAGGTGCTTGCTGCCAAACCTGCAGATATCAGCACCATCTCCAGGGCCCATATGGTAGAAGGGGAGAACTGACTCCTGTAAGATACTCTATGACCTCCATGTGTACTCCTTGGAAAATGTGTGCATTCACACACACACACACACACACACACACACACACACATAAATCAATAAGCAAATGCATTGAACAACAATTATTTTGAAATTAATCCCTCTCTTTTTAGGGATATTTCTTGTTGTCAGTTAACAATGCTGATATGAATTATCCTAAGACATGTTTCCTAGTTCCTATTTCATACATGACATATTGATGGT
>NW_008343963.1:937153-980072 GCF_000622305.1 Nannospalax galili
CAGACAATGGAGCACGCATGAATCCCTTCATTTGTATATTCTTCACCAGCAGCAGATTACACAAGAGAACATTACATGTTTTTTTTAATATTGAACCTGCAATAACCTGACATTCCTCTGACATAACAGAAGCCCTTGGTAAACAGTTGTTGACATTGTGTCTGAGTAAAGAAATGAATGCAGGCCAGCAAGATGGCTTAATAGGTTAAGGTGCTTGCTGCCAAACCTGCAGATATCAGCACCATCTCCAGGGCCCATATGGTAGAAGGGGAGAACTGACTCCTGTAAGATACTCTATGACCTCCATGTGTACTCTTTGGAAAATGTGTGCATTCACACACACACACACACACACAAATCAATAAGCAAATGCATTGAACAACAATTATTTTGAAATTAATCCCTCTCTTTTTAGGGATATTTCTTGTTGTCAGTTAACAATGCTGATATGAATTATCCTAAGACATGTTTCCTAGTTCCTATTTCATACATGACATATTGATGGTATATTGATGGGTTAACAGAAAATCAACATGGGAAAACTCAATCCAGTTTCTCTAAAGGAATCAATTCTATGATCGTTTTCTCTGCACATATATAAATGTATTTCTTAATTCAAGTATATAATTTAAATTGTTTTTGAATTACATACCATTTTGTTTTATCTATATCTCATTTCTATAGATAATTAAGAGATGGCATTTGATCACCATGATTATGGTTTGAGTCTGTGAAATTATGTTTAAATACTGTCATTACTACTTGAAATGGAATTGGACGCTACCCTTTTTTGGGTTCACCATGATGAACAGAATTTAATTCTCTCGTTGATTCACAGGCCAAAATGTAAATTCAGCAGTCCTTCATAGATGGAGCTAGTCTAAAAAAATTACCTATAACAAGGAGAACATTAAGTAAAAGGATTATGAATGCATGTGTTTTCACTCAGCTTTTCTTAATTATGGCATTTAAATTCCTTCATGTTAGATTGTATATATTTTCAACAGCTTTAGGTTGTCTTATTTTTGGATAAGAACATTAGTGATCAGTCTCTAAGTCTCATCTACCCTGAGGACACATCAGATAATTCATCAATTAAAAGTTTTGGTTGAATTCGCCTCATAGTTATCAGCTCAGATTTGCCATAGCTAACAAACCACTATTTCCTAATGCAAAGTCTGAGTGAAACAGGCTCTTGTAACTCACCTTTCTTTTTATAGCTTTGAGAACTTTTCTATTTTCTTCATGCTATCCATTAATAAAAGAGTGGTTTGATTGTACTTGATGCTGCAAAAGGTGAGTGAGTTGTGTTTGGTGGCATTGGTGTTCTCTACTTGCTCTCAAATGAAAAATAAAGGAGAAGTATGCACAGAAACATGAATTCTAACTCACTTTCACTCAGTCATTCTTTCTAGTAATTATTTGTAAAATAATAGTATTCAAAATGACTTTTAATGAGGTTTTGCTCATTAATAAGACAGGATTCTTTCATGAAAGGGTTGAAACATTTAAGTCATTTATAATGCTTGAACCACATGATAGTGTCTTCCTCCTCCTCCTTGATCTTATATTGCCAGATGCTCTTTCAATAGAAAGACAGTTAAGAGCTGTCTGTGTTAGTCCATTTTCATTATTATTACAAATACCTTAGTCTGGTTAAATTTATAAAGCAAAGATCGTTTCATAGGTAATAGTTATGAAAGTTCAAACTATGGCTTTGGCATCAACTTGGCTCTGATGAATGTCTTGTGGCTGAAGACACCAAGTGTCAGATGCACAAGTGAAGGTGAGATATCACACTGCCAGACAGGAAGTAACAGTGTGATTCGGGTCAGGCTCCAGCTCCTGTAATAAGTCCTCTTTCCACTGATCTCCACAAGACCCCATCAATCTCTCCCAAGGGTAGCTCCCCAATGAACCTTTTAAAGTTTCACATAAATCCTTGGGGGACTATTTCAAGCTGTGTCCAAATCACAGTAATAGACTATTTACTTTGTAATATATCCTAAGGTTCCTATAACAACTGCATATGGTCATGCCCCCAGTCGACACCCCCCCCAAAAAAAAGTTTCATTGAGTAAAAGAATGATCAGTAGTTTTGTACATAAAGAACTAAGCAGTTTGCCTGGAAAAGCTTCATACTATTTGTTGAATGAGGAAAACATGCCTACACTTCCTGTGTCTTTCACCATCCACATAGGATGCTTCACTTTGCTACAAGTGCAAATCCCTGCTAAGCTGTAATGATAACCTAGTTTATTAGAGGGGAAGGCATTCCTTATTGCCAATACATTCCTATGAAGTGTATGAATGCATTAGAAGAACAGCAGCAGAAATATCTAGGTATTTCCATGATGCACATAATGATAGGAAATTATAAAGAGAAATATGTCCAAATCTCTCTAAATCTATTTTCATGAAACACAAATTTTTAAAATACTACCTGTTCTTTAAGGACAGAAAGTTTTTCCTTCCATATATCTATAGCAAACAGAACATAATCAGCAACTATGGAATAAAATATTGCCTATTATTTGATCCTGCTGATTGATGGTTATCTATAAAACACAACCATTAAGTTATTTATATAACACAACTATTGTTATGTTTAAATATGTAACTAAGAAAATATTTCCAAATAGGGAAAAACAAATAAATTGAGAAATAACTCAATTTTCACTGTACACATGCAAAACAGAAGCTCAGATAATTTGAATCATACCCAGAATCACATTGTTTACATATAGACTTGACCTAATGACTTAATTTTATAGTGTTAATTTCATGTCCTATAACACAACATCCTCTTGTGTGTTTTCTGTGATGTCACAATACATTGCTTAGTGGGATATCACTTCTTTGTCCCATGAAAGTCTTAGGAAATGATTTAATCTCTCCTCAAGGCTCTATACATTACTTAGACTGAAATTCAATAAAGTAAAATATATTTGCCCTAATTTTCCTACTTTTAAACATATCACCTTTTTTTTTTTTTTTGCCTTTTAGGACTTACAATATATTCCTGAAGAGACAATTTGGGATGATAGTGATCTAGTTTGGCTAGGTGGCCCTTGTATTACAGTAACAGCAGCCTCTGCCTCCTCTAACATCTGAAGTTCTGGAATCAGGTGGAACACCCAGTGTGCCATTCTTTAGTGAGTTCTTTAGCTCTGGTATGGACACAGCATTTTAGGTGGGAAGCTGAGAGAAGAGGACACCCCAAAATCAGAGCCACCCTCGTCTCTGTGTCCATCCCTCTGGCAAGCCTGCTGATACACGTTCATTTCTCATTTAGTAGTTTGCATTCCCTCCACTGATTTCTCAAATTTGCTTTTATTAAGTAGTTCACAATCATTAGCAGACAAAAGAATAGTCATAGCTTTTATAAATGTATCACCCTCATTTTGTATTAAATATTAGTGATTTCAAGGCAGAAACATGAACTAATTTTGAAGTACATGAATATTGATATTTATTATGTGACACTTTCAGATACTTAAAAAACTTAATTTACAAAATTATCTTAATCTTGAAGTTGAAATAGAAAAGCCAAAGCAGATGTCTGCATGCATATGAAGAGTTTGGGGCCAATGAATGAAGTGGTTTTGATTCCTTCTCCCCTCAACACATGGAAAAAACAAAAGCTCAAATCATATAAAATGTTTAATAATCCAATAATAAAGAGTGAAATACTTAAAACAAATCAAATAGAGTAAGTTTTTTATTACCACATCACTGATGATTGTGTTTGTGTATGAATGTTCGTGTGTGCAGGTGCACATGTGTGAGCATGTATGTTTGCATTTGTACCTGCACTGGAAGCCAAAGACCAACCTCAGCTGTTGTTGCTTAGCAATTACACACTTTGTTTTTTGAGATGGTCCTATCTAACTAAATGTCCTAGGCCTGATATCAGGGTCAGATATGGGATCCATTTTATAAAGCAGAGCTTGACTCCAATTAGGAAGTGACTAGTTACTCCTATAATATTCATGACACTGTTGTACCACAGGGCACATCTTACCAGGCCAGATGTTGTTGAAAAATACAGGGTTCATCACTGGGTAAGAGTAATGATTAATTTTTTTCTTCTGGTAACATTCATAGCTCCTTTCAGCACTTAGAAAGCTATCCAGTAAAGATGGAGCTTTGGAGCCGATACCACCTTTATTTTTCCTTTATTTCCCCTATGGCTCATGTATGTAGTATCTTTAGCAATAGGGTCTTACCATTAAGTGATGATGGATAACCAAGACCAGGGATAATGGCCAGTATTGTTTGAGGGACTATGGGTCTCCTGGTCAACAACTTAAAATAAAAAGAGAGAGTCCATTCCTGGAACTGGGTTTTTATCTTGCAAGTCTATGGTGTCTAGCAGGGGCAATGTCTCTCTGTCATGTGGCCATTCCTTTTGGTCTCCTTTTATAATATATATGTATATATTTTAAGAAGCTTATATAGTGTTAGATTTCCATATGGATTTTTCTAAAGGCCTTTAGCGTTAGATATCACTCCCCATATTCCTTCCTCTGTCCTGCCCTCCTGTTCTCTACCTCAATTAGCCCTTCCTTTCTATTATTCCCCTCTCTCCCTTTTGATCATTGCATTCCTCACATGAAGCCTCCTCCTTTGGTCATTTATTTATGTCCTGGTCTCTCTGGATGTTTCCAATTGAAACATGGACATCTAGGAATTCAAACCTTGCATCCAGCTATGGGAGAGATCACATGATGCTTCTCTTTCTGGGTCTAGTTTACTTCACCCAGGACAGCTGTTTCTGTTTGCAACAATCTACCAGAGAATTTCACAATTTTAAGTATTTATTTATTGACTGATCTTTTAAAGATAAGGTAGCCCCAACTGGTTTGGAACTCACTATGCAGATCAGGCTAGCTCTGTACCTCTGAGATTTTCTTGCCTTTGCCTTTCAAGCGCAGGGATTAAAGGCATGCACCACCATGCCCTGTGCCACAATTTTATTTTTTGATAGATAAATAATATCCGATTGTGTGAACACACCATACTTCCATTATCAATCCATATGCTGTTGAAAATCTTGGTTGTTTCTGTTTACTAGCTATTTTGAAAAAGGCAGCAATGAATATGGATGAACAGGTATCACTGTAGAAGGATGAAGGTTTATTTTGGTAGGGGGAGGATTTGTTAAATAGCTGGATGGTGTGGTAGATCTATTTTTAGCTTTTTGAGGAATTTCTCCACTGATTTTCATAGTGGTTGCACCAGTTTTCACTTCTACCATCAGTGGATAAGAGTTCCCCTTTCTCCACATCCTCACCAGCATTGGCCCTTGCTTGTTTTTTGGATCTTAGTCATTGAGTGGCAAAAGATGATATCTCAATATGGTTTCAATTGGCATTTCCCAGATGAGTAAAGATGTTGAACATTTTCTTAAGTATTTCTCAGTCACTTGTGTTTTATCTTCTGAGAACTCCCTACTCAGCTCTTTTCTCCATTTTTTAATTGGGTTGTTTAGTTTTTTGAGTTCTTTGTATATTCTACACATTAGCCCTGTGTCAGAGGTAGAGTTGGCAAAAATTTATTTTCCCATTCTGTAGGTTGTCTCCTCATAGGAATGACAGTGTCTTATGCTGGACAGAAACTTTTTAGTTTCATGAGATTCCATTTCTCACTAGTTGAACTTGATGCTTGTGCAATAGGAGTCCTGTCCAGAAAGCCTTTTTCTGTACCTATAAGTTTCAGCACATTCCCTACTTCCTCCTCCAACTCCACTACCTCCTCTTACTCAGTGTAGGAAATCTTACATTAAGGTCCGTGATCCATTTGGGAGCTACATTTGTCCCTGGTGAGAGCTAGGGATCTATTTCACTCTTCTATATGTCCTTCTCCAATTAGAACAGCACCATTTGTAGAAGATGCTGTCTTTTCTCCAATGTGCATTTTCAGCCTCTTTGTCAAAAATCAGGTGTCTGTAAATGCATGGACTTACATACATCTTAGTCCTCAATCCTATTCCACTGATCAGTGTATCTATTTTTAATTCCAGTTCCACACTGTTTTTATTACTACAACTCTGGTATAATTTAAGATCAGGGATTGTAATGCCAGCAGCAGTTCTTTTCCAGCGTAATTCTTCGCAGAAATTGAAAAAATAACCCATAATTCACATGGAAACATAAAGTCCTTCGTATTAAGCTGTGTTGTGCCAATGCAGGTGAATGGTGCTGCTTTCAAATGATCAAACTCAGGTTATTAACTGTTTTCCTGCTGTGACAAATTCTATGATATGAATTTATACATAGGGTGAATTGACAGTTTAAATAAGTGATCTGACTGTCACTGATGATGATATTTTAGAAAATTGCTCATCATATTTGGGGAGCTAATCAATGACTTGGAAAGCTTGGTAATACCTATTCTGTGTCCTAGTAGATCTTAACTTAGTGGATCTGGGCTGAGACTTTAGAATTTGCATTTCTAGTAAGATTCAGACAGTGCTAAAGTTGCTTTGCTTTCTATGATTTACATTTTGAGTATTGCTGACCTAAATACCTTCCAAAATTTTTATGATGATGTCTGGTTCTTCATTCCTCCAGGAGATTGTAGAATAGACATGATGGTTCATGACTATAATCTGAGCACTCAATAGATCAAGGTAGGACAATTTCAAGTATTATGTCTGCCTGGGCTATATAGTGAGACCTTGTTACATAAAGAAAGAACAACAAGAAAAAAGAAAGAATGAAAAGAAGGAAGGAAGGAAGGTGTGAATGGGAAACAAAGAGAACATACCTCCCTCACAGTCTATGTGCTGAGTCCTATGAATAGCTTGCTTTATTTTTGGCTCTCTAAGTTGTTAAATGATTTCTCTATGGAAAGGAATCTCTTATCCACAGAGAATCTCTTATTGCACATCTTTAATCATATCTCAAATAGACTCTATATTCTTCATAGAAGATTGGTTCCTCGCAGTTACAGACGTATAATGGACTAAAGAATCATTAATTCAAATATAGCCTGCTAATGTTTATTGCAATAAGAAATCCTAGGGTTTTATGTGAACAAAGCTTCTGTTCTTTTTCTGATATGTTAGCATGCCACCTGGCTTCATCCCCAGGACACAGTAGGTTCTTAAACCTGTCACCGTCAAATAAGAGGTGGAATGAAGGAACAAGCAATTTTAAGCATTATGCTTATACTGCTTTGAGTCTTTTCCCACCATGATAAAGCAGATAAGAAAGCTCTTTCTCATAGCCTAATACAAATGTTGCCCACTTGCTTGGGTAAGTGGTACTATATTATTGCTTTGGCAAAGTTGAAAATGACTAGAAGACTCCATTTGGGCAGAAAGTGCATTTACAACACACTCAGGAGAAAACTATGCTTAGCAAAGTGTTAAAAATGCTTTTTCCCATTAGCCAAGTCCTGTCAAAGCATCTGAATTAGACCATTTTTCACATTTAAGAATGCATTGTACTCTCCCTCTATGCTTCTTTTGAACTTACTGCAAATGCTTTATAAGCATTATCTTGTTTTCCCTTACAACACCGTTGAGAGGTGTGTGACCAAGTAGTGTTATCCTCATTGTACAGGCACATAGAAGTTAATTGACTTTCTTCAGGTCGCCGGGAAGCAGAGAGAACCAGCAATAAAAGGAACATTAGCCTGCTTTTAAAGATTGTGAGCACACCATCATGCACAAAACATCTAACCCTGTCCTACCACCTAATGTAAAATATGTTTTTTAACCCAGGAGAGAGAATCTGCTAGAAACAGAGCCTCTTAAAAATGTTTCCATAGATTATAATAGGTCCAATTTAGAATAAAGTAAAAAGAATCCTCATTGCTTGCAAATTCCATGGGAAATTTACAGAGATCATTTTGAAATGAAAGGGAAAAAAAAAAGGATTCAGGTAACTTCTAAATCACAGAGAAGTCATTAAAAATTTTCTATAGCTTTTGATTTAAAATTACGCTTGTACCATTTAAGATATTTTGTTATTCTGTTTTCACTTGACATAACAAAGTGCTGGAGATGGAATCATTTACAAGACAAAGAGTCTTAGCTCTCAGCTTTGAGGATGAAAAGCCCTGTACTGACAAAGGCCTGACGCTGCTACTGAGCTGCCCCCTCATCACATCATGGCAGATGGCATGGTGGTGAGAGCACATGCCAGAAGCAGGAAGCATGTCATGAGAAAAGAAGCTAGAAAGAGATCCAGGGGTGATGCTCCCACTTTCTTAACAACTCATTTACTGAAATCTCAGCAGAGCCACCTTAGTCTCCTCTTAGGGTTATGCATTAATGGCTTAAAGATTTCCTGTTAGCACATCATCATCTTAAAGACTCTACCACCTCTGCACAGCTACACAGAAGGCCAAACCCCACCTCAGAACATAAGACCCCCAAGGACGAAGAACTACATCCAAATTACTGCAGGCCCTGAGTATTAGACACACAGCCCTGTCTCTTTTATAATGTACCTTGGAAGCAGTCTGCTGTGGACCGCCCCCCCCCCCAGGTCAAATTGTCCTGCTAAGTATACCAAAGCCAAAGCACACCAATCCTGGTCCTTTTTCTACTCTTCCCTCTTCTCTGTATTGTTTATGCAGGTGATGATTCTGAAAGTTGAGGTAATAGGCAGCATGAATGAATCATGTAGCCCTGAAAAATAGTCTCTGTTTGGGCAAAGCCTAGGCACACTTACTGCTTGCTATGAAAGTAGCCACTTTTATTCACCCAGAATTCTTCAGCTATGTTATGCCCTCTGCTTGCACATCCATCCTTCTGGGCCAGTTGTTTACTTCATGGACTTTGGGGCATGAGAAACCATCTGGAATGTTCAGATAAACCTTCTATTGCTTATGACATACTTAATAAAGTCCTTTGTCTGTGACTTAGAAGGCTCATGTTTTCTGTCAGCAGCTATGGAGCTGTGACAGGCTAGATCTATATTTATTCTAGTGGGAATTCTACTGCTTCTTCCACACTGCAAAACATATTTAAGTAGGGCAAAGTCCCTACAACTAAAGTTAACATCTTCCCAGTAGATTCATCTCAAAACTTACACTCTTTCATGGGAGAGTTTCATTTCAACCACATCATGACTCTCAATGAAGTAAATGAAGCTTATAGGAATGCGATCACAAAATGAATATTCAGAGTTAGAAAAGTTTGGCCTAGGAATGAGAATGACTTATTTTCTGCTTCCTGTGGCATTGTGAATGGTGTGTGATAGCAGCGATATCAGTGTTCCTATGTTTCAGGCATTAGTAATAAATAGAAATGTCTGTCATTGCCTACAGCCAATGGAGAAGAAATGAAAGTTGGGCCGAGGTGCTACACAGCTGACCAAACATTTGTTATAGTACAACATAATCGTAAGGTATTGCTCTTCGTGCCTGTCACTCAGAACATGCTGAACAGCAGCTATTTTGTATTTGTCCCCAGTTCTCTGCAACACCAGTGATGATGTTCTTAAATTAGATGTTTTTTATCAATGAATGCCTAATACATGAAATAGAAGGTCTAATTGGAAAGTACGCTATGCTTTGATGTAGAAAAAAAAAAACCAGCTTTGGTTCAATTATCAGTTATGCCACATAATAACAGAACACATGGAAGACTTAAAAATAAGGTATTGAATTTTTGCAGTTTTATACAACATCTGATGATATTTTGATCCCCTCCCCCATCTGCATATCTACCCACTACCCCTTGCCCAATTCAATGTATTCCACTATATATACAATATGGTACAGAGTCTGACCTGTGTCTCTACATGTCCCTCAGCATGAATCCATCAGTTGCTTAAAGTTCCTTAGATTGGGTTGGGATTTCTCCACTTCTCCAAGTCCATGCAGGGATTTTGTCTGGTTTGAGCTCACCTGGGACATGTGCATGCTGTCACCATTGCTGTGAGTTCATGTGTGTAACTGACCAGCTGTCTGGAAAACTCTGCCTCCTTATGGTCATCCAATATCTCTGGCTCTTATAATTTTTATACTCCCTCTTTTGCAATAATCCCTGAGCTTTGGAAGCAGAAGTTTGAAATAGGTATCCTATTCAGGGATGAACACTCTGCAGCGTCTTATAGTCTGTACATTGGCCAGTTGTGAGTTTCTGTGTTAATTGTCCTCTGCTATATACAGAAAACTCTCTGGTGAGAGTTGAAAGATGCGTTGAAACTTATGTGTAGAAGTTGCATTGAAAATATCTCTTAGGGCTAAGGATCTCACAGACAATTATTCTCTGCATTTGAGCAGCTGTGGAACTCTGTGGTAGTCTCAATCTTTTGGAAAAAGAAGTTTCTTTGATGACTGGTGAAAGGTACATTTGTCTGTAAATATAAAGATACATATTTAGAATAAAGTAAGAAATTATGTTTGTCTAGAGATGTGACAAAAATAAATTTTTCTCTCAGATCTTTGATGTTTCCAGCCATGTGTATTTGACTATGTTTACAGTACCACACATAAGTTCTCTCCCACTGAGCAAGACCTAATTCCACCCAGACATCTGCTTAGATGTCTGCTTGGCTTCAGTGGGAAAGGGCCAAGGCCCAAAGACAGCTGATGGAAACCAAGCTCAGCTTCTTTAATCCCTGATTTGCCATCCCTATCTGTACAAATGAAATACTAATGTTATCTAACTCACAAAGTTGTGAAATTTAGCACTCAGCAAATACTTAATCACCATCAATTGTTACTAACTCAAGAGAATCAGAACCCTATAAAATTCCATTTCTAACATATTCAGAATATTGAGAATAAATTACATATTCAAACAATGTCTGTTGAATTATACGTAATTGTTAATAATAGCTCAAAGTTAAATTTACATTATAGTAAATTAGGGCCATATTTTAAGTGATGAATCTGAATTCACTGTAGACTACAAACCTTGCCTTATACTTTGCTCATTTTAAATGAGTCTCTCTTTTGGAGACTGAATGAAATCTCACTATTAAGGTAGATTTTCATCTCTCCTAAGAGTTAGTCTCCATCCTTTAGAATTATGAGGATTTTCTTACTTTTTATGTCAACAATTCCCCCACATTCAGCACCTTGCCCAAAAGAATAGCTAATTCTGAGTCAAAATTAACACAGGCTGTCAATTTGGTATGCACAACATCTGGTTGCTTCCATATTTACCACTGCGGAGGTGAAAGTGGTGGATTTCACTCAGAAAATGTGTTATTAGGTCCATCCTCTCCACAGCTCTCTTTCTTGAGAAAATTGTTTTAGAATTTCTCCTAATTTTCCTTAAAATTTGAGGTTTTTCTAAAGAAAACTTATTCCAAGATTGAGACTAACTCCTTACACATCATATAGCTGTTTCATTTACAGCACTCTTAAAAAGCATAATATCTTGCTGTACTATCTACAATCAACACAGATAATGTGACATTATCCAAATTGCTGGAACTCTATTATGCCCTGTATGTGGAGTAACGAGCGGCAGATCTCCACAGCTGCTGCTAACTGCTCTTTTAGACTTCCCTGCAGTTAAGTAATGAATCTTTATCAACTTCCTGAATAATTTACTCCTAAATGCATTAAATTGAATGTAAAGAAAGTTTTACAAAATGAAGACAAACCATTTCTTGGAGTTGGTGATAATATTCCAACTTCTACAATGTTCTTTTTTTTTTTTAAAGAAACAAGAAAAATTCAATTTCTATGGACTTTAAGAGATGTAATGATATTGGCTTTAAGGATCAAGCTTAAGATAAAACAACAAGATCAAGAAATCTATAGTTGGTGGTATGTGCATAAAATTCAATTGAATCCAAGTAGGAACATCTATAATTACAATAAAAATGGGTTGGTCATACTAATTAATAGAGGAAAAATCGATTTTGCATGATCATGGAAATGTTTAAAGAAGCTCTGACTCTGGGCTAAGCTTGTTCGGGAAGCCCACCCGTCTATTCCCAGTGACATTTGCCTGTTTTCAGCAGCTCTCTACTCTGCTGCTCCATAACGATGATGTTCACATTGTTCAAAATTCAAGGTTAGAGGCAGGCATGGAAACTTTTTGTTGGTATTTTCTTTTTTTTCTAAAAACAGGCCAAATCATCCCACTTGATTTATATATCCCAGGTCTGCTGGCTAGTTGGAGGTAGAAGACCAAGCTCCTTTATTTATTTTTAATCACTGCTCCAAATTACAGGCAGGAGCATCTCATGAACTCCTTTCTAGATAGTCCAAGCAAAGTTTTGTTTTGGTGCCCCAGTATATTTCTCTCATTGACCTAAAACCCTTTTAGTTCTACTCTCCCTGTGTTTGTCCTGTATTTTCATTCCCAAGGTAATAAATAACTGAAAACACAGAACATGTAGTAATTAATGTGGCATCCATCACACAGTTGACTTTTTTATTTTAATGCTTTCGTGTGTTGCCACTGTAATTTCAGGTATTTTGATCAGTTCACAAAGGATATGTTGGAGGAGGCTAGCCACTCAATCCCTTTCAATTCATAAATATCGGGAAGGCAACAGTCCATGCTACTGAAGTAAGTAACGAGGCTGAGCATTCATCCAGCTTTACAAGAAATGATTTTATAGCTGTGTCTCAACAGATAAGAAAACAGTTATTCACACAGTGCATCTCAAACAGTGTAATTCCTCATTCTGAGTCAGTGACACCTTTATTCATTGGTGAAGGATGATTTACTCTCTGTTAAAGATGAAGATTTTGAGGAGACAAATATTGAGGATTGAAAGACAACATAGAAATATAATTAAATCCAACTCACAGCTCTAACAGAATAGAAATCATTTTCTATTGTTGCCTAGACTCTTGTCTATTTCAACTTTATTTTCATATCATCACTTGAATCATTAGGAAGTTATATTGCATAACACCTCCTTTGTCACTTGTAAGACACTTTTACAACTGTGTGTTTTTTGACTATATTGTCCCAAGAAATATGAATTATTTGAGGGGAAATATGATTGATTAAATATCTCCAGTACCTACCACAGTACCCAAAGCGCAGTGGAAGTTATCCCAAACTATTAGCTAAATAAAATAATCTGTAATAGCTATTTTAGAATATATTAAAAGAGAACATCATATAAAATATCATAAAAGTCAGCTTTATTTCCATTTCAGTGTTATCTGATTTTATGTTTACTTCTAATTTCTTTGTAGTATACATTCTGAAAATAACATGTTCTATTTAAATAGAAAAATGTCCTAAAATACTAATTCAAAAGAATAATTTAGTTTAGTGGTTCACTTGTTTTCACTTACCAAGAACAGATATGCCGATTTATCATAGAGAGTGAAACAACTATTACTGGTTTAGTAAATAGTACAAGATTTATAATTATATCCTTAAGAAAAAGACAGAAGAAATTAATAAACACACGGCTTTAGATTCTTCTAGGTTCTGACTTTTCAAAGCAAGGCAATGCATGCTTTTTTCTTCTAGTTCTTAAGATATTAGGACAAAATGGACTCCCCACATATAAGCAATACTCAGTCATCTTTGTAGACAATATAATTTACCATAGTCATTGTCTTATGATAAAATAGAAAAATAACTTGTATTTGGTAACAGACATAGCCTCAGGAGAACATAGTCACATGGATGTTTATTTCTTTAAAATGTTTTAATTAGCAAAATCCTAATACACACATTATTTTCAGAAAAGTACTTCTTTTGCCTTTGGTTACCAACAAGATAAAATTTAATCTTGACATTAGTAAACTGTATTTATTTGGAAGGGATGGAAAGGCCATGATTAGGCTTAATTGCAATGAAGTCTTTGTTAAAAGAAAACAAATAACTTGTTTGGTCCAGATTTGCTTGTTTAAGAGAAAAATGGAAGGTTTTAGAGAGAAAGTCATCAACAGTAATTGGCAATTTTCAATCCCTAATGTAAAATCTGTATTTGAATTAATCAAATAATAAGAAATAATGTGGAACATTAGAAAAAGAAATGGGATAGGAGACTGGAAACTTAAGTGTAGACACATCTTTGCTAGTAATTATGTAGCCTTGGGCAAGTTACTTAATTTTGTTGATTTACACCAAGTGCTGCTGAGACATTTTGCTAAATACTTCTTATTCCTGTAAGGATTTCCATCACTTGCATTGTGACATATTGACAACTGCTTGCACAGGCTTTAATTCACTGCTTCTCTTTGACTGCATTGGACTATTAAACTCTTCCCCTTCTCTCAATCCTTATATTGTTTGCACACCTCTGTCAGGATGATTTTTTTCTATAGAGGGAAATCATGCAGCAATGAAATCCTTGAAAGTTATAACATTAGCTTCAGAATACCATGGGTCTTCATCTGGGTGACCAGCCCTTTTGTTACCTGGTCTCTGTCCACTTTTCTTTGTCAGTCCACCAGTCGCCATGTGAAAAGTTCTCCTGTTACATGGAATCCCCTCATGACTTGCTCTTTCTTCTCTCTGTAATGCCTCTTTTCTTACCTAGACTAAGCTGTTTATCACCATTATGATGCTATTTCAACGCTCCTTTCTCTGTGAAACCTTCCCTGGCTCCTCTCAGGAGGTGACAGATTGGTAAACTCACGTTGATCTTAAATATCTGTTCTCACAGTTTTCTGTATCAACTGCTCTTGTGGATAGCCATTCATTCTTATTTTATTATTCTTCATTAACAAACCATTAATGCTCTCTGGTCAGACTCTCAACAGACTGTGAGATTTTTGTTTTCCATCTTCATCTTCTTAATAATAGTAGTGTATACCCAATGTAAGCCTGTAACATATGTTAATATGATCAATAACTTGAAAATTTGAATATCTGTAACATTGGGACTTTAGGGGGCCATAATAGTAGTCTGTTTCCAATAGTTGCTGAATAATGTAAAATTGTGTACATATATTCATGCTCATCTAGAGACACAGGAAAATGGCTGTAGTTTTTCCAAAGCCTGGAAGCAGATTTGTAACCCAGACATATTATTTTTACTACTGGATGAATATAAATTTATGAATGAACCCTACAAAAAAACAGTAATAAAATTATCTCTCCATCCAGGCCTCCCTTCTTAACTAATAATCAAGAAGCAATCAAAGCTATCAGTGGTCTTTATCCTTCCATTAGGACTTCCCCTTGCCACTTTGTGTACCCAGTTAGGACAAAGGAAGAGACCACTTTTTGTATTCTTGTTGGACCTTTTAAAAATATAATCAGACTTGTGCTTTAGAGACTTCACAGAGATGTACCAAAAAGTTTCAGTTTGAGTATTTGTCTTATATCAGCGAGTTTAAAGTTGCTGACCAGTAGCCATATGCTCATACTTGTTCTTGACAATCTATAAAGTCAATAGAATCTTCTCAACTGACTTGCAGAATGTGACATACTAATGTTCAGTTTGTGGTTACATTAGCCTATTTGGAATATTACTAGTGTCTTTTTGCTTCACTAATTATTGTGTTTCTGTTATTTGCTTTTCTATTATTTTCTGTTTGTTTGGGGGGGTTATTTTTGATAAAGGGTCACATATGTAGCCCAGGATGACCAGAAATTTGAGGGTTTCTCAATATCTCTCTTGCCATATATAGAGATTGTAGGTTTGAGGTATCACATCCAACACTTTTCTAATCCATAGTTGCCTCACTCAGTTTCCCACTTCAAGAACGGAGTTTTGGGTGATGGAGAAATATCTTTGGCCTCCATGGGCAAATGTACTCATGTGCACATACATACACATAGACATACCTATACCTAATTATAAATAATAAAATAAATATTTTTTAAAAGAGTCAAGTTTTTATTAAATGAATCAATTTATGCTTCAGAAAATGCATGATTTCCAAAAAAAATTTCTAGATGCAATTAAATTATAAACTCTCTTTTAGAACTCATTTATTCTAATAAGTTCAAATAATTCATAATTTATTCCATGTTTGTGCCTTAATCCTGTTTGCTTGATCATCTTTAAGTCTTGGGGCAGCTTAATCATATATGTATATTGAGTCAATTGTAGGAGAGAAATTAAATTAAAATATAAATTAGTAATCATAATCTTTAGGTGGAAACATAATTTATCATTTACCTGAAGCCAGAGAATTCTTTCAAAAAAGCAGCTGGAAATAAGACAGTGACTTAGAAACACAGACATTAACTGAGTAAAATGAAAGACCTCAGTGTCATAGCATATTTCCTTATACTAATGTTAGTTCAATCACCAATGCTGCCTGAATTGTGGCACTAAATATTCTAAAATAAAATGGCAAATTTACTATAACTTTTTATTTTTGGAAATATGTGTTAAATTTTCACATTGAAATCTTAGGTAGAAACAGTGGATATACCTCGTGCTGCAATGCTTGCATTGAAGGCATGTGGTCCTGGGTTTGATCCCCAGAACTACAAACAAATCAAAGGGAATTACCACCTGACCTTGTCACAATGACCACTACTCTAGTAACCACCTGGACAAGACTTACACACTGTTCTGCTAGAATATTGCAACAACCTAGTAACTTGTCTACCTTTTCCTGATTCCCCTCTACTCTTAATACTTAACACAGAAGCCAGAAAGAACCGTTTAAAGCAGGAGTTAGAACATGTCTCTTCCCTGCTCAAAATCTGTAGCTTCTTACATCA
Source organism: Nannospalax galili (assembly GCF_000622305.1). Lineage (NCBI taxonomy): Eukaryota > Metazoa > Chordata > Mammalia > Rodentia > Spalacidae > Nannospalax > Nannospalax galili. Next base: position 953,736 of record NW_008343963.1, read on the forward strand.
TTCAAAAAGAAAGAAAGCCAGGTAAAGCTCAAATGCCCCTGACCATGATTTTTTAATGAAAGAATTTCTTTCCTTAGTTTAATGAATATTTTATTGACATTTTAGCATTTACTGACCAGGATTTCAAGAGCCTCCACTCATACAGCTCTGACCCTTGTCTACTGTCTTAAGTTCAGTGGCTTCTAATATGGTTTTTAGAAAAGGAATGATCCAGCTTCCACTCATTTGGGGTCTAGAAGCTCAACAGTCCTCTCAGTCTGCCATTCTTCTCTTGTCATCCTCTTCTCGTCACACATGGATCCACACAGGCCTGGCTTACCTCCTTAGGGCCTATACTCAAAAAGCGCTAGAGTTACCAGACCACCTCATCATAACATCTTTCTACCTTTAGTTCTAATGGGAATTTACAAGTTTTTTTGTTTTGTTTTGTTTTGTTTTAATTTTAATTTTAATAATTTGCAAGGTTCTTTGATCCCTCCCTTTTGGGAAACTTGAAAAGGAAATGTATGTGGAAAATTTCTTAAAAATAAAAGTCTGAACATGTAGATCAGTTCAATAATCAGGTTGTAGCACAGAACCTTGTTAAGACTTCTTTTAAAAGAAAATAGCTTGATAAAAAACTAGGAAGGAAAACTACTGTATTTATTACATATATTCACAGATTTTCCTCAACATACTACTTTTTTTAAAATTTAATTTCAAAGACTTCATGATGGAGCAAATCCAATATGAATTCAGTAGAAGCCATATATGCGATTTTTACTTAATCATCTTTCAGGCTAACCATAAATGATGACATTCTCATAATAGTCCTTCGCTGGTGAACTGCCACTCCCACCAAGCCACCTGCCTCACAGGTAATTTATACTCTACAGTGTGTTGCATTATTAAGCCATCAGTCTCAGTAGGTTATGGATATTAGATACATTTTTTAGCTCTCAATATCTCAGTTTATAGGTTTATTGGGGCATCACTTTTTCATAAGACCATTGAATACACACATATCAGTCAGGTTCTATGAATGATCAAGAAATATCCGTTGACAGAAGAAGTTTAAATTGTTTTAATTTTAGTGTTCTGATTTTTGCTCAGAAGTACATATTTATATCATGCGTTATGCTGTATCATATTAATTTATAACTTCAATATTATTTTATATATCCTCTATCTTGTGTCCAAATCATCTTGATTATAAGTCAGTATATTTTTTGGCACTCTAATGATTTAAAACCAAGAGTCGAGTACTGTGGTTAAGTACAGGGAACACAGGATAGATCCGTTTGTAAAGCACTTGCCACACAAGGATGTATACCTAAGTTAATCTCCAGCATTCACATGCCTGCTTGGTACAAATGTAATCCCTGCACTGAGAGAGAAGACAGGGGGGATCCATAGGGCTTCCTGGACAGCCAGAATAGCCTAATTGGAGAGTTCATGGCCAATGAGAGAGAAAGAGACAGAGACAGAGACAGAGCGAGAGAGACAGAGACAGAGACAGAGACACACAGAGAGAAAACCTGTCTCAAAAATAAAGGTAAATTGCTTCTAAAAAAAGATCCTGGAGGATGTCTTCTGGCCCTACCATACATACTTTTATATAAGACGTGTATCTGTAGACACACAAACAATTATGCACATTACATATTAAAGAGCAATATGTCTGCTGTGGTTGTGAAGCATATGTAGTAGCCCATATAAATAAAAATCCAAGCTGATGTGGTGGTGCGTGCCTTTTGAGAGGTAGAGGCCTCCCTGTGATATGGAAGCCAGCCTGGGCTACATAGCAAGTTCCAAACCAGCTAGGGCTACAGGGAGACCCTGTCTCAAAAAAAAAAATCCATATTCTTGCTACATTATGTGTTAAAATATACATACAATTTTCACAACTGTATGAACTATCAATTAATTTATTTAATAGGAAAAATACCATTCTGCTTTCCCAAAAGGCTGACTCAAATGATTAGAGGATAATATTTATGTGTTCTGGTAAGAATGTGTTTTAGTATATTTCAAAGCAAATTTCTGTTCCTGGATTTCTGATAGCCAAAAGGAAAAACAACAACAAAAAAACCCAACAAAACAAACAAACAAACAAAAACACTGATGCTCATGCCTATCTCATTGAGGGTCTCTAATACATAGTATGACCAAACTTAGCAAGGAAGATGTTTTATTAGCTTTCTAATAACCAATTTTTCTTGAAATCATCAGAAAATGGTACTAATGTCATTCTGTGTCCCTAGCTCAGGCATCCTCATTTTGCAGCATTTTCAGCCGAAGCCTTTCTTGGTGTCTCAACCAAGACTTTTATCAGGGAGCGTGTGATGTAAAGTCCCTGTCCCCACTAAGATTCCACGCTCAATGCTTGCTAGCCCAGACCTGAGCTAAACAAACTGTAGAGGTTTTGCTCTGGATGTATATATCTGTGCTGACTGAATGTATCCACCCCCTGGCTGGAACTGTCTCATGGGGGAAAGCAGACCAAGGGGGAGTCTGTGCTCTTTCCAGGCTGGCCTCTTGCTTGATTGCTACTTTCATTTTTGCTGTTTTAATTCAGTCATTCAGGGGATGGGGAGATGGCTTTACAGTTAAGAACACTGGTTGTTCTTGCAGAAGACCCGGGTTCAAATCCCAGCACCCACATGGCAGCTAACAACTGTTGGTAACTACCGTTCCAGGGGATCTGACAGCCTCTTCTGACCTCTGCGGGCATTGTGCAACTGGGGTGCACTTACCTACATGCAGGCAATACATGCATACATATTAAATAAAAATAAATAAAATTTTAAAATATCAGTCATTCAGCACCTAGCAACTGAGTTCAGCTCTCTTCAGCTGAACTCAGTCCTTGGCAAGGGGGTATACTAGTCTCTACTCCAAATCCTGGCTTAGGATTTGTAGAAGTTGTCTTGAGAATTCACTTATTTAATTATGTTTCCAAGGGGATCCTCTATATATTTTAATGAAAGTACTAGTCAAATCAGTAAATGAAAGGGATCTTAACTCATGTCATGGTTGAGGATTACAAACAGGAACAGCAGAGCAATTAGGAATTAGAGTGAGAATCAGAAATCTAATAAAATTGTGAAAGTAAGAAAAATGAGTGAAAAGTGAACTGATGTCAACAAAAGTGAAAACAGAGGAATATGGACACAGTGTGTGCTCATTCATGTCAGTGCAGGGTCCCTGGGAATGGATAGTCATCCTACACTAGGAGAGGTTGATCTTATAAAAGTCTAAGATATGAGATAATAGTTTAGACATGAGCAATATGTGATTAAGGGAAAAGCTAAAGCAATGACAGGAAACGAGAAAATCGGGACAGTACGGACTGATGAATGATGAGGGTAGATGAAGGAACCCTCGAGAGCTGTGCGATATGCTGTTAGAAGGAACCAGTGCTGACTGAGAAGCATCACCAGTACTCTGTACATGCATTTATTTTATGGACTTTCAATCAATTCTAAAAATATATTACAAACTTGCAAGTACAAGAAAGTATTTATCTGGATAAGCTTAACGATAATTCTTAGCCACATACTTTCTGAAAATCTGACTTCCATAAACTTCAATGCATACACATCATTGTGGATTCCCCATTACAGTGTTAATTAATTCAAATGAACTTTTCGCTGGGGAGAACAAGAAGAAGATATTGCAAAATTAGGACTGTGGGATTTGGTTTCCATGATTAGCAACTGTTGTTTTTGTCATGAGCGTCTTACCTCTAAATCAGACTTATCATTGCTTATGTTTTATGTAGATAAGTAATTGATAAATAAATTAAAATTTACTTAATAGACATTTAATTTTAATGACTTTCTCAGCAATGTTCCCAGAAGTCCACTTAATATGTTCTCTTGGAGACTACTGCAGTTTATTTCTTGCTTATTCCACTTTTTTGATAACTTGCATCAGCGATTTTGATTTCCAAATTGAAAGAACTGTTTGCCTCTAAGCAATACAAAATACATTTAAAATAAATACTAGAGAATTCTGAAATTATAGGGCAGTCTAGGTGAGAAGTAATTTATAATTCTATATCTATATATTTTTAAGAAATCTTCCAAGGGAAATCCAAAAGCCCCAGTTTCCTGGGACCAAGAGAGGAGGAGTCTTCCAGGGGGGTCTTCAGTTTAAGATTGTGAAAGTTCTTTACAAATAGGCATGTGATATTCCTTATTAAATATCCAAAAGACTAGAAGTTTGATAGGCAGTGTGAGGGGATGAAGGGAGGGAGGGAGGGGAGGGAGAGAGAAAGAGAGAGAAAGAGAGAGAGAGAGAGAGAGAGAGAGAGAGAGAGAGAGAGAGGAGAAACTATTTGTGGCATGGCTTCATTTACAGCAACAAACTAGAAATATTTTTAGCCTTCCTTACCATTATGTTACTGGATTGTAGACAAGGAGATGTGAGCAATTGTGACGTGTGAAATTTCTGGTTATGTTCTTCAGAATGGACCTACCTGCCTTTCATTATCTTTCCTCCCCATTGGGTGATTCACATTTAAAAAGGTAGTTCAAGTGACTTCCAAAATTATGCAGGCTATTGATTGTCACAATCCTTAATAATTTCCCAGAACTTGAAGGTAAGACCCTATTGCTGAAGACAGGACATATTTCAGACACAGGACTTGGAGCAATGGAGCTGGAACTGACCTGAAAGCTTTCTCTCTGAAGACTAGGTCTTAATTTTGGAAGGGAGAAAATCAAATTCAATCCCAACTTTAAAGCCTAATAACCACGACAGTGATTGGCACAATAAACTTCAGTGCTACAGTAACAACACATTATCTTGGGGATAACTGATAGCTACTTCATTGGACTGCTCAATGGAAGGAACCTCATGAATGGTACTACAAAGAGTCAAAAACACATGGCTGGAGAGGTTATAGATCTTAGAGAAAACCCCATCTGTCACATCCTAGACAAATGTAATTTCTTACTACATGCTAAGTATGGATCCTTATAAAGACAAGTATACCCAGTCACCACTCATCAAAGAACTCATCATCTTTTGCAACAGATAGAATTGATTACAGAGTTACACAACTGGTCACACACAGAGAATACATGTCTGTGAAATGCCCAACCCTAAGTGACACATCTACAATGGAACGTCTCTACCTAAGGCTCACAGATAGTGGATCAAAGGATAGAGAGAATATTAACACATTTCTCAACTCTCATCAACAAAGTTCCCTTATGCAATAGAGGGTGATGAACACAAAAGGTCACAATTAGCCAAAGTGTAGAAAAAGAGACTGCAGAGTGTAAGTCCCTGGACAGGACTCCTTTATTAAAGTCAACTCACCCGGGGTTCAGGGACCATTTTGGATAAGGGGGGGGGAGACTGCATGAGCTAGAGGAGGAGCTACATGACCATGAGAAAACAGTCTTACAGGCTCTTGGGACTTTGCTCATATGAACTTCAGCAATAGCGACAGCATGCACAAGATCTACGCAAACTCAGTCAGACTAAACACCCATGTACAATGGGGGAAATGGGCAGGAGGCCACAACTTTGGTGAGGAACTGTTGGCAGCTGGTCATTGCTGGATGAGGGAGAGTTGATCTTTAAGAGAGAGATGCTTAGAAGGACTGAACAGTCTACCGTGGATGAACTCACACTGAGGGACATCTGGGCGCACAAACGTGATTAGATAGACATTAACATATTTGACAAAATTCATGAAGTCCTGTGGGTGGGCTATGGGAGCTGCAGATAGGAAAGGGGGGGTAAATAAGGTTAAGATGTATGAAATCCACAAAAATTCAATATTTTTTAAAAATAGTTATTGTGTGAATGAGAATGCACCATACATTTGTTTGAGGATGGTTTGATACAAAAAAAAAAAATTCTGTAACCCAAAAATCATTGGTTCCTGTCAGGATACTTGGCTTCTGATTTTCTGGATCCATCTTTATTTCTTCTCCTCTAACTCTTGAAGCCCATAGTTGTGGGCCTTCTTGTATTCATTTTCTTTGTCAGGGCTCATTTTTATTAAATTTTGTTTTTGTCACTATATAAGTTTTCCATGAATATGTTAGTTGAGGAAGATAAAGAAATGCAGATATGTTTTGCTCTTGACAAATTTTGTTCTGTGGGATAGGAAGATGGCTCAGTGGTTAAGACTACAGGCTGTTCTTGCAGAGGACTGGGATTCATTTTGCAGCACACCCATGGAAGCTAACATCTGTCCATTAACTCTGGTTCCAGAGTATCCACCATTGTCCTCTGACCTCCATGGGTATTACAGGACACAGATACACTTACATACATGAAGGCAGTATACTCATACACATGACATAAAAATAATAAATAAAATATAATTTTAAATGTGAATAATAGTGTGACAGGTGGATTTCGTTAAACAAAAATGAAGAATAATGAAAGTTAATGATAGATCAGGGAGGATCTGTGAACTGATTACTCAGATCTTCCCATTTTTCATGCAACCAAGGCAAAGAACTTCATCTGGGAATGTCTCCTTTTCTGAGGGAAAGAAATAAGATTTTGATTCCATAAGGCTCCATGTCAGTGAACATGGTTGGTGACTATACAAAAAAAATGTATTTTCAGAGAGCTAGAGAGATGGTTCAGGGGGTAAGAGCACTGGCTGCTTTTGCAGAAGACCTAGGTTTGATTTGATTCCCAGAACCCACATAGCGGCTAATGACCATCTTTAACTCCAGTTCTAGGGAATTCAACCACTCTGATGACCTCTGTGGACATTGTATGACATAGGTGCACTTACACAAATGCAGGCAATACACGCATACATATGAAAATAATAAAATATTTTATAAGAATTATTTTCAGACTCATAAGACGTAGACTTGGCCAAGATTTCAGGTGCCTGTCTTTCCAAAAGGACAAAGTGGGTGCCCAGGAACAACTGGGTGAACAATTGGGTTCATTCAGAGCTCATTTTGTTTCTGTTATTATCTTTTGTGTCAAAGATATCTTAGGTCTGGATCTCTGGAATGTCTATTTATCTGAGGACTGAGAAAAGACATTATAGGGCTAAATCATTTATAACTAAAAATTTAAAATTTTTACTACCACAATCTCAGGTATTAAAAAATTCAGCTTTTCTTTTTATTTCTTAAAATTGTGATTAATTTCTAATTTGACCCTGAATTTCCTTTTAAGGTAAACAATAGGTGATCATCTTGTTACCAAAGTGTTTAAATGATTTTCTTTGGTTGGGTCATCTTTAACATTTGTAAATTCATTTCAGTTCTTTCTTCCCTCTGTTTTCCCAGAGGTATCTGGGTTTGTACGGGCATTCCTTACAATGATATGAAGCAGACGGTGTCAAGTGCTCAGGCACTATCTGTAAACACTGTTTCCTTCTGTGCTGCAACCCACCCTGTCTTGGTCTAGGCTGTATTGACCATTAAAAAGATCCCTTTGAAACCAATTGGCTGGATGGAGGTATCTAAGTAGCACCCTCTACTCCAGAGACCTCTAACTGCATCTGTGACAATGTAGAACTCCATTTGACTTTCGTTTTATGGATAATGGACTAGATGAGAAATTCGTTTAATTTCCCATCACTCACCAGCATTCCCTGGATCTGTGAAACCGTGTCATGGACATCTTCGCTTACCCCTGTCTAGCTATAGGTGAAATGGTCGCCTACTTTCCCCTCTGAACACACATATCAAAAGAGTAAAAGTGCAAATCCCTTCTGTTCTGGGATTCCCAAACTACCCCTCAGTCACATTTCTTATTTTACATATTAAAAAAATCATATCCTGCTCTAATTTAGATAATTAAAAAAAATACAATTAACTGAGCTTTTGTAATTTCATACAACAGTTCTTTATTTTCCATGAGATTTCTTTTTTGAATTTAGAATATTTTTATTTTTCCAAAGAAGCAATTTTAACACATTTTTCCAGAAATAACTTGAAGCAGTTCATATATATATATATACACACACAATGATGTTTAAGGGGGAAAATAGGAGTAAGGAATCAAAGACAAAAGGATTTTCTTTTTGTTAGCAAATATTTTTACGACCTTACTTTTTTTCTTGATTAATAATGTTTTCTCTTTTTTCTTCAACTCCTATGATAAAGCTTATCAAACAAATTTCTTAGAAGTTTATTAATATTTTGCAGAGACAGCTACACACAGCTTTTTGTTTTAAATCCTAGTGAGTTTATTGGGCTTGCTAACGGAGCATGGGGTGGGGATTTATTCACAGAAGAGTGGGTAAATATAGATATATTTTATTTATTTATGGCTACATTGGAAAGTCCACACTCTATTATAGATCCTGTGACTTTCCAACAGCCACACCAAATGACCAGAGAGATGCCTCATCTCGACTTCTCTATCCTTAGACCCTCCCCGACATGCAGCTAAGGTCAACTGATTGTGTGGGAGGAGTAACTGACTACCCCCTTGACCCCTTGATGAGCTTAGGAAGCAGGTGTGACTATAGCTTTCCAGCATAGTGGTAGGAGGACACTTCCAGGTAGATTAATTTTAATGTCTTTTTTTAAGAGAGAAAAGAATCTGGTTAGCAATGATTTCTATTCTATACTTCATGTCAAAGGCTGGCTACTTCATACTGAAATTCCAGAATTCTTTAAAAGAAATTCCCTTGGTATTTCTGAGGAGCTCTCTTTTCTATTGGGCAAGGAGTTTCTTTTAATGAATTCTGAGCTCAGTTCGAAAGGGAAAAAATGTGACCAGTTTTTCAAGGGGTTTTCAGTCTGAAAATTGCATTATAGTTTCATGTATTATTTACTACATGCATTTCCTATTCTGATCAATATGTTCTAATAAATACGTCATGTTTAGATACTTCTTGAGAAACATCACTGCACATCTGTGCCCAGAAGAGCTTGGTGGGTAGCATTTATTTTCATTTCCTTATATGAAACAACCAAGGCATCTGACACAGACAAATGTGTTGAATGGGGCTTATTTTTATCTTATTCCTTCTCTCTCACCCTCTAGTTGTCTTCATCTAACAAAAAATTAGATTAAATTTAGATTTACTCTATAATTGGAAAGCTGAAATCATGTTGCTTCTCTCAGTAGATAATGAAATCTAAATATAGGTGTTCTTTGCATTCCAATGGGAAATTTCATTTTGTTTTCTGTAATCAAGGAACCTTAGGTTGGTGGAAGTAGGGAGGTGCATTTCACCCAAACTGTAGTATTTCAGTGATGGTCACTCCACTGTGATGACTTTTTTGTGGAGATTATATAGGAGCAGCCTTCAGTACTAAGAGGGGACATTACAGTGATTTCTCTTTTGTTCCTGCTTACACACACACACACACACACACACACACACACACACACACACGTATTTGTACAATAGTAGCTATTTAATGCTGACAGAAATATTTTCTTATCAGAGTTGCAACCTAGTTTACTTCAGTTATATCAAACTTCCATAACTACAAAAAGAAAAAGTCTGCTACGCTGAAGGAAGTAATTGGTTAGATAGCACAAAATGATTTTAACTGGAGGTATTAACTAAATGGATGAAATTAGAGGTAAAATCAATTAAAAAATATATGACCTCTTATGATTTCTCTTTTCAGTGCTCTGACAAGAAAGTTATATTTATCCACAATGCCAGAATTGCAAGTATTAGTTGGTGTTAGCCTTAGTTTACTATGATATAGTTTAACTACAATTGAATTGAGAGTCAACTGATAAAATAATCACAAAAATTATTTAGGTTAAGAATAATTTTTCTCTTGTATAATTAATTTATGAAATTGTGTAAAATTTTGCCAATGATTTTTAAAAAATTGTAAATACAGTTTACATGTGATAGAATACTGTAATCATTTAGATGGGTACCTTTAAGATGCAAATGCCCCATTTGAAAAAAAAAAAGAAGAAAGAAGAGCACATGAAGTTATCAGAAAAAAAGTGATGGGGAGATATGGGAGGAGGAGGAGAGGGAGTGAGCATGGATTTGATCAAAACACTTTATATGCATGTATGAAATTCTCAATAAATTACTTTTTTTAAAGTTTTTTAAATGAAAGTTAATACTCTCTGTTAAGGGCTTTGGATATCTGGACAAGAGCATTTTGCCATCAGGATAAAGTCTTCATATGAAATCTTACAGCCATTATGCTGCTGCACATCCTAATTTTAAGCATGAGTATATTGAAATAATAAATAAAACCATTCTCTAAATGTAGATTGAGGTAGAACCAGAAAATTTAAGAGTTTCTGGAGTAATAAAAGTAATTTCATCAACAAAGTACCCTCAGTAATTTAAGCAGTTGCCAAATTAGGCCAGGTATGCTTAATAAAATGTTTCATATTCTGTTTATTGACTTTGTTGATTTCAAAGCCATTTTTATACATCAGTAATCTACAGCTGTATACACTTGTAATTGTTGCTTTTTTTTTGAGTGAGACTTGCCCAGTGCAAAGCCCCTTGATTTCCCTTTCCAGAATTTGAGTAGCAAGCACTTTTCCTTTGTATTTAGGTCTGCAGCGAATTCTAAAACTGGTTTCAGCTGCATCCATGCTCCACATATCACTCTGTAAATACAGATCTTAGTTAAGATTAAGACAAATCTAGATTTGCCAGTCATATTTTCCTCCTGTATTTATGATTCCTGATTACTGCCACTGCTGTAGAAAATAAAAATTTCTCATGTATTTATACTTTCCTGGATAGGGCCAGGTGGATCTTGAGTCTAACTGCTTATAAGTTTCAAGTCACGTGATAGCTTATAAAAATTTAATATGCATGATCAAAGTCTTTTTCAAACACAGGCACTGATTCTATGGCTTCCCATGGAGTTTGGGAAGGTGTCTTTATAATAAATTGTGGGTTATGTCAACACTACTGGTCCACCAATCAGGTTTTGGGTATCATGACTTTGAATTGTAAGCATCTCTTGACTTCTGCTTAGTAAATGTCCTAAAGCTCAGTGTTCAGTTTTGAAGACAAATGTTTGCACTGATTCTGATACTGATCATAGTTAGGAAATATCTCAGAAATACTGTACTGTATTTTCTGCTGCTTGCTCAGGTCTTATCTGCTTCACCTGATTACTGAGGTATTAATGTATTAATTCGGGCTGGAAAGAGGGCTCAGCAGTTAAGAACACTGGTTGCTCTTACAGACGACCCAGGTTCGGTCCTAGTACCGTTGTGGTGGCTAGCAACTGTCTGTTTCTCTAGTTCCAGGGGACCTGATGCCCTCCTCTCACCTCCAAGGGCATTTCACTAAATGGATGAACTTTCATACATGCAGGCAATACACTCATACATGTAAAATAAAAATCACAAATAAAATAATGTGTCGATAGTAAGAAAAAATGTATTTCAAAATGGCGTCTTAGTGGGCATGCATGTGTTGTGAGAGTCAGAGGGCAACCCCAGTGTCCAGCCTTGGTGTCCACCTTAGTGGAGACAGGACACCTTGTTCACTGCTTGGTACACCAGGCTACCTGGCCTATAAGCATCTGAGATTCACCTTTCTCTGCCTCCTGTCTAACCATAGGCATTCTGGCATGCACTACCCTGTCTAGTTTTATGTGGATTCTGTGGATCTGAACTCTGCTCCTCCTCATCTTTGTCTGATTAGAACTTTATCCACTGAGCCATCTCCCCAGCCCGGAAAATGTTTCAGTGGACATTCCAAATGCATTTAGGTTAATTTTATTTCTGCATGATTATGTGCAAACTTATGTAAATTATTATATGTATACACATATATGTATATATTCTCAAATGCAAAGACATATATGATAAAGGGAATACATGCATGATGTATAATTAAAGAATCAGTTTTAGTTGCAAGAATAAAAACAAAAAAAACTTTACAATAGCTATTCTTTATACAGAGGTTTGTGGAATATGTGGGCATGGGACACCAAAACGTGACACAGAGCATTGTGTGATAAATTATTTGTACTACTCTTGAAATGTAGGTACCTTTTAAATTTTATATACTTAACAATATAGGCTGATATTTTTATTATTTACTACTGCATTCATAGAACAATATGTTCTTTTGTAAAATAACACTTGCAATGACTTTAGAATGAGCATAACTTTCATGTAATCTTTCCCATGTCTATTAAGAATCATCCTGTATATATGACACTATGTTCCAAAAGTGTACATCTGGGATTGGATAGTATGATCCTCTAAATTTGCAATTATTGAGGTGTGGTCCATGGAAACCGGGGGCTCCTCGATGAGCAAAACTATATTCATAACAAAACTGAGGCAATGTCTCTCTTCTGCTGTGCTGAGACCCTTAGCGAAAATGCAAGTGCAATGACAGCAGACTTCCACAACTCAGCTGGAATCACCGCAGTGGCAGAGCCTCTGAAGAAATGGTGGGAAACCATTGCTGAGATTTTGGTGTCTGTGGAGATCGTTTCTTCTTCATGTTTGCTATTCTTGATTACCCTTTTCTTGTATTTTCTCACTATTATAAAACTCTTAGAAAATAGAATCTTCACTCTCATTTTAAGCGCAATGAACGAAGAGTGCTGATAAAAGTGAGGGAAGCGCTGTAATGGGAAGAAGGGATGGAGGAGGCTTTACAGAGCACAGCTGCCCTCTTGAGACCTGGTCTTCTTGACCACATAGCTTCTTGACAATGACTTGGTGGGATGCCCTTCTTTTTCTCCCTCAGACAGGGGGGTCTCAATATATAGCTCTGGATACCTAAGAAACTCACTGTGTAGACCAGGCTAACCTTGAAGTTACAGAGATCGCTGATCACCTGCCTCTGCCTCTAGAGTACTAGGACTAAAGGTCTGTGCTACCACAGCTGGCAGATTCATTTATTAAGGGCCCTCATTCAAATCAATCTGATGCAATGGTTGGAAAAAATTCAAAACAAAACAAAACAGAAAAAAAAAAAACATTGTCATTTCTTAAGTCACTTTTCTTGTTTTCACATCAACATCTCATTGCTGATGATCTTATGTCACTAGACTTCATGGTGGCATTTGGACAAAGGAAAAAAATCAGCCTTAGTCACTCCATGTGATACTATTAATCCATGTCTTTTGCCTATGTATTAGTTACTTTTCTCTTCATTGTGACAAAATACATGACAAAAAGAACTTAGGGAAGGAAGGATTCATTTTGATTCATGGCATAACAGGTGGTGTGGAACATCACAGTAGAGAACAATGCATGGTAGACCATGAGGTGGCAGGTCACATTTGTCCACAATACAGAAACAGGACAAAATGAGAGCTGGTACTCAGCTCACTCTCCCTTTCCCTCCTTTACATTCACTCTCAGAAACCAGACCATGGCATGGTACTATCCGAGTTCAAGGTAGGCTATTCCTCTGGGTAAATGCTCTGGAAATCCACTTCCAGATACACCCAAAAGACCATTTTTCTAGATAAGCTACCACAAAATTCACAATGATTATCATCACACTTGGAAACTTCCAATAAACACTAAATAATGTAAGCAGGAGAATATCAGATTTTTAGGATTTTTTTTCTTCAGATGGAGTTGGAGTTTCTTACTTCCCACATCTATGCTGGAATTTTGTGTGGCTTATGCTTACATGGAACTTGTGCATGTTGTCACCTTTGCTGTGAGTTCGTATGAGTAACTGAGTCACTCTCTGGAAAACTCTTGGAAACCCATGGCTTGAAGGAAGAGTCAGTCTTATTTAAGGGTGTGAGCCTTGATAGTTCACCCAGGCTCTCGTGGAGGGACTTACATCAAAGGACATTTTGGGACACATGTCAGAGTGCATAAAATTGAGTGGGGGCTGTAGGAGTGTGAAGAAAGAGGTGCGGATCCAAATACAATAAAAATATATTGTATGAAATTTGCAAAAATTCTACTGGAAATAGGAAAAAATTTCTGTTCAGATGTATACTTTGTTATGAGACAGAATGATTTTCTAGGCTATGCTGTGTAATAGAAAATAGCATTACATCATTTTCCTAAGTGAGTATGCTCAGAAAAATTCCTGTTTTGCTGCCCCTGGAATTGAATTTGGATCTGCATTTTGAGAGTAGAGACAGAGAGAGAGAGAGAGAGAGAGAGAGAGAGAGAGAGAGAGAGAGAGAGAGAGATTTAGTGAGACTCAAGGGATAGAGGAGGGTCAAAGAAAAGAAAACCATTCCATGTGAAGGGGGATTTTTGAACATCAAAAATACTTCCTGAATATTTTTCATTTTTCATTTGCTTGCTAGGCATAATAAGAAGCAAATGCCCTTTACCTCCTCCCTCATAGCAAATCTTCAACAAAAGAAATTCTTTTCTGTAATGCATTTTTGTGCATGGGTTCTTTCAGAGAACACAAAGGAAATAAGATTTATATGATCGAGGTGCGAGGCAAAAAAGTGGCTGTTATACAGAATATTGAAAGATGACAGCTGATATCAACGTGCTTTTCCTGTTTCCATGAAAGACTTCTGATTGGATCAGTTTGCTTTTCTCATGGTTCTGGTACCAGTGAGCTACAGCAGATGATGGTCGCCTTATATTTTACAAATACAGCTTCTCCTCTGGCATCCCTGTGTGCAGAACTTTTCTCAACAAACCAGAGGTACTGAATATTTAAAATAATAGCTGTTCTACCTGCTTTTGTTAAAATCATATAACATGTGCAACCAGGATTCAAATTTAAGCAAATTTAAGTCTTGTCATTTTGTCTTCTAATAAGATCACACTTACTGGAGCTGGAGAAATGGCTCAAAGGTTAACAGCACTGGCTGCTCTTGCAGAGGACCTAGGTTTGGTTACCCATCCACATGGTAGCTAACAACCATCTGTAACTCTGGTTCCAGGGCATCTTACGCCCTATTCTGACCTCCATGGGCATTGCATGACATGGGTGCACCTACTTACGTGCAAGCATTACACTCATACACATGAAATAAAAATGATAAAATTTTTTTAATAGATTAAACTTACACAGAAATATAAAAATAAGCAAAACATGCAAAAACTGATCGGCCACAAATATATATGCACATAAGAAATGTCTAGAGAGCTGTTGCACAGAAACTTGGAAAATTCTTCTATGGTTATTAGTTTTGATTCCAAGCATTCTTTTTAGAAAATTGGATGTTTTGTGGCCAATTATATGGAAAATTATTTTGGAAGCAGTTGAAAGGTAATTTTAGATAGAGGAATTAATTTATTTGCCTAGAGAATAATTGCAAGAATAAAATCTTTAAACTCTTAATGAAGTTATGATTTTAAACAGTAACCATAAAATTAATATTAGGAGGGTCAGACTTAGTGATCTGTGATTTGTTTGAAAGCTTAATTATTTCTTGTATTGTTTTTTCAAATCACCTCACTGGCTTTATTTTCATTAAAATGAGAACGTTCTGATTTATGTTGCTTTTAGAATAACAATAAAATCTATTTCATTATTTTTTAAACAGTTTCCCCCCAAATTTTAACAAGACAATAATTTAGAAACTAAGACAATACGGGACTGGGGAGATGGCTCAGTGGTTCAGAGCACTTACTATTCTTGTGGAAGATGTGGATTCAGTTTCCAGCATACACATCAGGCCGCTCTCAACTACTGGAACTCCAGCTCCAGAGGATCTGACACCATCCAGTCTTCCAACAGCACCTATATACACATGCTTACACACACACACAGACACACAGACACACACACACACACACACACACACACACACACACGATTTAAGATATAAAAGTATGAAATTTGCGTTGGAAGAATATTTTCTGACTACAACAGGGTACTCTTGAATAAATTCATGCACATCAAAATGCTTTTTATTACAGCAGAGTTTTAAGAGGAGTAGAGGTACAGCTGTGCTTTTTCAATGTTTGCATTCATTCATCTTCTTTTCAACTCCATCCTTGCCTATCACAAAGCATAATCTCTCCTAAGCCTTCTTTAAATGGAGATCTAAAACTGTAATTGAGATGCAATATGATTTTGTTAATGTTTTGACTGTGTTGTAGAGTATTTCTATATACTATTTGAATGATATAAAAGCATTTCATTTCAGCATATATAAAATTACATCACCATTAGGTAAAAGAGAATGAAATGGACTGTATTAGTTTTAGGTATATTTCCACCGCTATTTTCAATTCTGTGTGATGGGGAAGGGTAAAATGTTTGCTACATAGAAAAATAAATCTTACTGGATAGAACTTGGAATATCATTGCACAACAGAGGTGCACTTACATACATTCTGGCAATACACACATACACATAAAAAATAAATAAAATATATTTTTTAGAAATGTTAAGGCACTCTAGATTTTTTGTGTTTTGAACAGCACTGAGGTAGTGAGTTAACCATTCCTAGTGTAAAGAGGTGAGGGCACATCTCTCACTTGTTCTTCAGAAGAAGCAGAAATTTCAAACTCATCACCAGTTTGCACTGTTTTGAAAACTTCAGAAGCAAGTAGGAAGGAAGGGGAGGTGTTTCCATTCTGGTGGAAATTAACTGTGATGTGACTTTGATACACGAGGGAAAATCTCCAATATTTGCATACTCTAGTTAACAGCTGCTTTAAAAGTCTCATACCTGGGATTGGATTTAGGGTTTGGGCATACTAGGCAATCACACTAGCACAGCAGTGCTGAAATATATCTCCAGACCTCTTTGCACTTTCTTTTAGAGAGTTTCTCACTAATTTGTCCAAACTGACTTGAGCTCACTCTGTAGCCCAGACAGATAGGTCTGGAGTGTGTCTTGGCTCTCACCTTCTCAAGTAGCTAGAAGTATAGGCCACAGTCACCAAAATGGCTTAATTAGCTGCTTTACAAACTATTGTAAATGTTGAGTTAAATATAAGATATATTATTGAAAGTAAATATATATATATTTAATTTTCTAATGACACTTTAACCTGATACCTACATTGCTCGAATTTTAATTCTATAAATCTTCTGAAGTATGGTATAAAAATCCTAATGTTGTGAGTCCATAGGTTTAAACCCTTGATTTTTTTCAAGCACATTAAAATATATGCATATTTATTTGAATGTGTGTTTTGTGTGAGAATGTGCATATCAAAAGTTATGAAATACTATGAGAAATGCACATATAATGTCTCAACATTAGTACACATGTATATCTGGGAGCTCTTGGCAAAGAACACAGAGCCAAACAGAAGAGATCTCCCTTTGAGTGGTTGGTAAGAGTGGTCCAGGAGACTCCTAAAGTAACACAGGCTATTGCCAAACCTCTTGGTTTTCTTCCAGAACTAGTAGATAAGATGAATACAGGAAATACTTTGGATATCGGACTTGGGGCAATGGAGCAGGAACTGACCTGGAGGAATTCTACCTGAAGTTTAGCTATCATAATGTTTGATGATAATATGAAAATTGCCAAGGGAGCAAAACAATTGATGATCCAACCAAGTCCTAAAGTCTAATAATCATAATGGCATGGCAAACTACCTCTATTAGTGCAGTAGTGGCGCTATTATCTGAGGGACAATCAGCAGTTATCTAATGGGACTTAAAGCCCTCTCTGAGGGAGGGAAATCATGGGTGGCACTATAAACTCAGCTAGATACACATGGCAAGAGAGGACATAAATCCTAGAGAAAACCCTATCTCTTTCATGTTTCTAGACAAATGAAATTTCTTACCATATGCCAAACATGGATCCTTATATTTACAGAAAAGCATACTATAGACTACTCATCAAAGAAACTTCTTTCTGCAAAACATGGAGGCTACTTCAGAATTCCATAACTGGTCAGACTCAGAGAATATAGGTCTGAGAGATGTTCAGCCCTAGGTGACACATCTACAGTTGAACCTCTATACCTAAGGCTCATGGAATGTAACAGAACAAAGGATAAAGAGAAAACTAATGCATCCCTCAATTTTCACCAGTAAAGCTTCCTTATACAACAGAGTGTGATGCACACAGAAGGCATCTCAAAAAGTAAGAGAATGTAGAATGTTTATCCTTGGATATAGGGCTCCTACACTGTACCACACCCATCCATGGTTCAAGGACCATGGTGGAAGAAGGGGTAGAAAGACTGTAAGAGCTAGGGTTGGTTCATGAACACAGGGAAATGGGCTTTCAGGCCACTGGAAGTCTGTACTTGAACTTGTGGCAATGTTGGCGTCGAGCACAGGATCCATACCAACTCAATTAAACAAGGAGAGAAATGGGTGGTGGGTCAGCCCTAGACTGAGAACTATGGGCAACTTATTGCTACTGGGTGAGGGAGAGTATGTGTTAGGTATGATCTCTTGATGGGCTGACTAGACTCCAGTGGACAAATTTACACTGAAGGACATCTGGGTACAAATGCTTGATTGGATGGGACTTAACATGTATGACGGAATACAGAGGTCAGGTGGGGAAATGGGGGGAAGGATGGGGAGGGGGGTCTAAATTTGATTAAAGACTGTTGTATGAAATTACAAAAGCTCAATAAGTATTTTTAAAGTTATGAAAGGATGTGTACCTGATTAAATTATCAAGTCATGTTTTCTTACCATTAATTTTCACTCTTCAGAGGTAATTACTTTATTTCATGTATTTGTTTTTTATCAACTTTAATTTGATATTTATTTGGGTAACTTCTGTTATGATAGTGAGGAATTCATTCACTAGATCACTACTTATCTCTTTGCTACTATTATTTAAACTATCGTTTTTGGTTTAATGTGTGTTCATAGTTATGACATATAGAATTAATTACTTGAAAAACCCAGTAATATCTCTCCTTCTATCTTTTTACCACCTTCTTCCTGATTCATTTAGTTTCTTTTTTTTTTACAATTTCCTTTAATACTGGACAGTTGCCTAATGCTTACAACTCCAGGTACTCTTTTCAGTATTTCAGATACACTTGTTTGTTAATTGTCACAATGATCTTATGAGGTAGATACTACTATTATCCATATTTTACAGAGGGGTGACTACATACAGGGGATGAGCCATTGGTACCAGGTCATCTGGTTACTGGGTAGAGTAATTGGATCCAAGCTGTGGGATTCCAGTAGTATTATGGAGAGCTAATTTTGTTGTTTTTAGTTTTTCAAATCTTAATCACATGTGAAATTCCCATCATGGATTTCTCGTTAGTGAAAACTCACCCCTGGGTGTTTGTTTTTATTTTATTATCTTATTTTGATCAGCTTATGAAAAGAGATAAATGAGAAGAAGAAAAGACCACTAAGCTACATCTCCAGGTAGTGTTGGCAAGTGAAAATTGCCATTCTGTGGACCTGTTTCGCCCCAGGAACCCTGTCTGATCAGAACACAATCATGAAGAATAGAAGGAACTTTGAGTTCAGTTAAGAGAGAAAAACTTAAGCTAGCATCCCGAAAAGGGCTGTTCATCAGCAAAACAAGGTTTCTCACTGTACAGTGAATCTTAGTTCCCAAGTTTTCTTGATAGCAAATGTTTCAATTTAACCTTAGGATTATTTTCTTCATTAATTATTTTTCATTGTCTTATAGTTTCAATTTCCTATGCACTTTATGGCCCCTGGCTGTGACACAGCTGCCTTCCTCATTATTTCCAACACTTTGCATTTCAGACTTGTCTTCTTTTCTCTCCTCCCTTCCCTGCTGAGTTGCAGCTTCCCTTGCCCACAGGATGGACAAGGAGGCCCACCTGCCCTTACACATCCCTAACCTGAGGACTCCATTCTCCTGTGTCCGTGGGAGGTCCTCCTTAGGCATCTGCAAGGACAGACTTAACTGTCAAAACTCAAGAAATTTCTACTCTGTTTTTAACTGTTAGCACATTTATTGCAGAACTTTAAAAGAAAATTGGTTAGATTAAAAGTTATGTTAAAAATAAATGACAGATTTGTCTTTATGATCCAGGAAGTTTGGGAGGCCCATCCCTATAATTTTAATTAATTCACTCTTGTCTACACTATTAATTTAGGGATTAGTTGAACCTCTGGGTAAGTATTATAGTGGTGACTCCAGTGAAAAATTTCATCTTACTAGATCTCAAATGTCCAATATTATTTCACATTAAAATTCGATCATTAAAAACTCTCCTTTCTGTCTTTGTCTTTAATCAAACACTCCTTTGTCATGTTCCTACTTATCCAGGGTCTAGATAGTCTTTTTTTTTCAATGTATACTATTTTTTGAATTTGTGTGGATTTCACATAGTATACTTTAATGATATTTAGACCCTCCCCTATGTGTGCCCCCTATAACACACTCACAGGATTTCATGCATTCTATCATATATGTTAAAGCCTATTGAATCAAGTTTGTGTGCCTGTGCACCTAGTTGTTTCTCAGTGCTAAGTTCATTCACCAGAGCCTGTTCAGCCTGTCTAGCAACACTCCCTCGAAGGAAATCAACTCTCCTTCACTCAGCAGTGATTAGCTGCCAGTAGTTCTTTGGTTAAGGTGGAGGCCTCTTACCCATTTCTCCAGCTCTATGCTGCTTTTGTCTAGTTGACTTTGCATGGGTCTTGTGCATGCCTGTCCCTGGATAGGATTCCTATATGAAGCCTTATCCACCAAGGCTCAGGGACCATCAGGGAAGATTATAAGAGCCAGGGGTGATCCACGAACATAATGAAACAGTCTTAGCAGGCTCCGAGGAGCTAGCTGAGGAATTATTGGCAGTTGACCACTGATAGGTGAAGGAAACTTGGTCTTCTTTAAGGGAATGACTCTAAATAGGCTGACCAGACTCTAGTAGACATACTCACACTGAGGAACATTTGGTGATACAAACTTGAGATGATAGGCCTCACCGAATATAACAGAATGCATGAAATCTGGTGAGGTGGCTATGGGGGTGTGCATATAGGAGAAAGGGTCTAAATATGATTAAGATGTATGCAATGCAGAAAAATTCAATAAAAATATATTATGAAAAAAATTTATGTTAAAAATAAATGACAGAATTGGCTTTATGATAAAGGAAGTTTGGGGGACTAATTCCTATAATTTTAATTAATTCACTCTTGTCCACACTAGTAATTTAAGGATGAGTTGAATTGGTGATTCCAGGGGAAAATGCAATCTTACTAGACCTTAAATGTTCAACATTATTTTACATTAAAAAGTCTTCTTTCTGTCTTTGTCATATAACAAACACTCTTCTTATGTTCCTACATATCCAAGGTCTAGAAAGTCATGATTTCAGACTTCTGGGAAGCTGTTAAAATACATTTCTTCTTTGGCAGATCAATAAGCAGGCAAGCAGTGGCAGGTCTTCAGGTCATCATGATTTTAACAAGCACCTTGAGTTTATGAAACGCAAAAGGCACAGGTAAAAATAGGTGCCTAACAGATCCAATATAACTCTAGACAATTGTGGCGATTCCATGAATCTAATCTAGAGAGTAGCACTACGATGATACTTTCAGACAAGCTAGGGAGACATGGTGACAGTCATTTCCAAGGAAATTCATGTGGTGAGGCTAAGATCATAGGGGTGTTAGGGCTTTGGAAAACAGGGATAGACTAAATGAGATTAAAAAGCACACATATTTGGCTGGAGACAACAGACTCTGTTATCCCAAATTCAAAGTGTGCTGACTGTGGGAGTCAGGGAGTGGTGTTCAGTAATGTGGTTGGGGAACAACTCAAAATCGCTGAGAGCAAATCTCTGCAGAGTGAAGACCTGGGAGGTGGCCGTCTTTCTCTATGGACTGTGTAGACCGCTTGTCATTTGGTATTGTTACTAGATCTTCTAGCTGACTCAGTATTTAATTTATTTTATTTTTTTATTTTTCTAGAAAGAACTTCATGAATATTTTAGTATTCTTAAAAACATTCTAATACTTAACATAGTAATTTGGCAATTTAGGTTTAATTTCATTTTATTCATATACTTAGAGATAATTTTTTAACTTTTTAAAAATTTATTATTACTGTTTCTTTAATTGGGGTACTCTTTTTATTTTTATTTTTAAATAAATAATTTATTGAGAATTTCATACATGCATATAAAGTGTTTTGATTAAATCCATGCCCACTCCCTCCCCTCCAACTCCTTCCATATCTCCCCATCACTTTTTTCTGATAACTTCATGTACTCCTTCTTTGATTATATTTTTATGGAGCTTTTGGCTACTCTAACATCCACCCCTTCTGAAGAGGTAACCCTAAAGTCTTTTAAGGATTAGATGAAAGCTCCCAAATATTTTTGACATTTTTGGCCTATGGAACAGAGTATGTTGCTAAGAGGCCCAAGGACATTTTGACTTTTAACCAAGAAACTGGCTACTTTTCTTTGGGGTCTTTTTACCCTAATTGCCTAGCCCATTCCTACCACCTACTCTTACTACACCATCCTCTGAGGAGGCTACCCAAATTGCCAATAGGGAATAGGGACACAGACTGCTCTGGCTTCTTCCATGATGAACAGGGATTCAGGGTGAGGCAGTTGGGTCTATCTAAAAGACTCCCAAATTGTGTAACTCTTATCTCTGAGGGGAAAAGAAAGTCCTTGAATCGTGACTAGGAAATGTGAAGAAGTAAAGGCAAGAGTAATTAGCATTACAAGTTCTTGACAGGGAACTAGAAAAAAGTCAGAACAGGGCAATTTTCAAATGCTCATATCAGCTGACTCAGTATTTTAAAAAACCATATTATTGCAATTAAATAAACCTTATTAAAAATTCACTTCATACATTTTAAGTGTTGGATCTGTGGTACTGAATAAACTCACACTGTTCAACTAATCAACAGCATTCTTTATCTTACAAAATTAATCTTCCTCCCATAGTGACCACTATCTAATCTCAGTATTGATGAATTTGACTCTGCAGAAGTGGAATCATAAAGCAGTGTCTTTTTAGAGCCAGTTATTTCATGTAGGTGAATGTCTTCAAGGTTTATCTGTAAGTATGTCGGGATTTTCTTCCTGAACACTTAGAATGTTTTTCCAGATTTTAGTGATCATGAATAATACTGCTCTGAACATCGCTGTTCAGATTTCTCTTAATTCAGTTCCAACTTTTATTCCTTCTGGCTATTATCCATAACTAAAATTACAGGATACATGTTAACTATATTAATATATTATTATTATTATTATTATTATTAATGTGTATGTAGGATTGTGCGTGTGAATGCAGACACACATGCTAGAACATGCGTATGAATGTTGGAGGACAGCTTTCAGGAATCATTTTTCTCCTTCCACCATGGGATCCAGGGATTGAACTGAGGTCATCAGGTTTACCTAGTAATCTCCTTTACGGCTGACTCTCGCCAGTCTGTACATTTAATATTTTGAGAAATCTTTATATGTAAATTTCCACAGTTTTAAAATCTTATTAAAAAATGTCTATATTGAATTTCTTTCCAACCTTACCAACATTTATTTTTCTTCCTGCTGGTTGAGCAACAGGTTGATTTTAGCCACTGTAAAAGGGTGTGACAGGGCATCTCTGAGGTTTTGTTAGTCTCCTGACTCTTAAGGCAATAAGCTTGTAAGAATTATTAAGACCTCTTTATAGTGTGACAGCATCCATACCATCTGGAAAGATACAATAGCATAATTGGGTAATAAAAATATTCTAGAGCTATGGAACCAAGTGGCCAATAGAGACGAAACAAAGCCAGTCCAAAATTTGAGTTTTTGTTTTGAACAAACTAGCATGGTTGGAACTGGTTTGAATGGCAATAGCCTTTCTTACACTCTAAAAATATCACCAATTGTCCAAATCTTCGTTCCATATTATATTATATTATATTATATTATAGTATTATATTATATTAATTATATTATATTATATTATTATAATCCCATATTCAACTCAGACCTTATTTATATATGGCCATCATATAGTTTTCTAAATGCTTATCAAAAGTTTTTCCTACATTTACTAGAATTTGTGTTTTTTGGGTTCAGAAAATTTTGCCATGATTCTCATCCATGAATACAGAATACACACTGTTGGGGAGAAGTGAAATAAAAGTATTCTCTGATTATACTGGGTGTGTAAGTACCAAATGAAGTTGTTTTATCTAAAACTTTTGAAATAGTAACTAACAAAATTATAAGACTTTATAGTCTTGGCAAGCATGTCAGAATGCTTTGGGGAGTCACTTGAGAGGGAGGGGAGAGAAACAACTAAATTCTTCATCTTTAAGGGGCCATGGTTTGAAGCCCTTTCAGCTGAAGGCCAAGTGCATTTGTGCCTGAATATTTTTACTCTGCTTTGATTTAATCCTAAGATAATTAATAATATAGGAAACTGTTGATCTATTTCTTATGAACCAGAGTTTTCTTTACTTTGACTTATTTTAGGTTGAGCTTTGAGGAAAGATTCAGACATTCATTCTATTTCACAAAAGTACCAGGATTCTAAGTACACACAGACACACAGACACACAGACACACAGCACAGACCAACACACACACACACACACACACACACACACACACACACACCTTTTGCTCATGAGGTGGTTCTTATTTTTTTCTTACTCTCCTCTTCTCCATTCTTTTATTTTTTTCATATGACATCTCTTCTTTTCCTTTTCTTCCTCATTTTGAGTTCTCAGAAAATTGCTGTCTTGTCTTATTTTAATTTCTTTTGGTTTTAAGAAGGCTAGGAATACCGTGAAATTCTCTATTAAATCATTCAACTTTTCTATATTAAATAATTCTGTTGGGATTTTCTTAGAGCAGTAGCTAACTTATAAATCAAGGCTCAAAATCATGAAGAACATTTGTTAAACCCTCTGTTTTTCATAAAGCTTCTAAGCTATCTAATGCAATTATGTTTATTTTCATATGGTATTTTGTCGCGAGCATCAGGTTCCCCGTACAGGCCACCATTTGTCGCGAGCCTGGACTCTGCCCAGCAGAGTCCAGGAAAGACGACACAGACACCAAGGTGAGGTTCAAGCTTCTGTTTCTCTTTCTCCTTTATTCTCTCTCATTATCTCTCACTATGATGCTGGCTCACTATGATGCTGGTCCTCTCATGATGCTGTGTTCTTTTCTATTACACACTTCAGCTCTTTATATAGCGTTTCCTACAGCCCTCCCCCCAGCCGGTATCAATCAGGGCTACACACGTGCAGCGGCCAGGCAGAGTGTAGCTCATAGGCATGTAGCAAGATCGTTAGGCTGGCAGCACCTGTGTTGGCTTATACTTTTGATAAACAAGCGGGAATCGCGAGCCTTGGCAATCAGCCAAGAGTTGGAGTAAACAGCACAAGGTTTGGCAGCCAGCCAGGGCGCCATCTGGCTGACTCAGCTGTGCTCGCTTCCCACACAGTGACATTGAAGATTTACTCAAAGAGGAAGAGGATCACAAGGAAGAAAGCTGCCCCACAGAAACGTCTGGTAAATATGCCACAGAAAGGCTAGGCATGCTTAAATCAAAGTAGCTGGTTATATACATTTGACATGCGAAGTGTTGCTATGGGGATGTTTAGGGATTTGCTAACTACTTAAATGTGATATGATGGGGTCTTAGGACGGATGAGCTTTGGGGCTTGTGGCAGGGAGGACAGGTGAGCAGGTGTGACTGGTGTCTTCCAGGTGCCCTCAAGTGGAAGGACGACCTCTCCAGGAAGGCGGCAGAGGCCTTTCTCAGGCAGCAGCAGGCCATGCCAAACCTGCAAAAGCTTTTATGGGACAGGTAAAGACCTCTGCTTCAGAACTAGAAGTGTTTAGGTTCGTGGATCGCTTTCTGAAAAGGAAATGAGTGGCTAGAGATTGGGCTTGTGCTGCCAGATTTTATATTTGTAGAATTTTTTTAACAGATTTAAAGTGTTTTAAAAAATTGATGGTGTGTGTGTATGTGCATAATGGGAGTGGGGAGGACATTGCCAAGGTGTGGGGTTGGAGAAGAACTTTATGGAGTCAGTTTTCTACTTCTACCTTTACATGGATTTTATGTATCAAACTCAGGTCATCAGGCTTGGCAACAAGCATCTTTACCCACTGAGCCATCTCCATTGTCCTGGATCACGTTTTTAGATCTAATCAGTCTGTCTCTAGTAATTGGTAAATTAAGGCCATTTGTGTTAAAGGTGGCTTTTGAGAGGGGTTCTCTATTTCCTATGGTTTATTGATTGTTCATCTGGTTGGCTGGATTCTTGCTTGTTTTTTGCTTCTTCCCATGTTAGTATTAAGGGTTTGCTGGCTGCTAGGTTGGGCATGACTGATTCCATTTGGCTCTCTTCTGATCATTTGTTTTGTTCAAGAAATATATTCTTTCCTGTGTTCTTATGAATGAAACTGTCTTTCTTCTTCCATAGTAACTCTCTAAGAAATTTCTGAGGTACTGGCTTAGTGGTGACAAATCACTTAACTTATGCTTGTCTTGAAATATTAATTCTCCATCAATTTTTAGAGATAACTTTGGTAGATGTAGCAATCTTGATCGACAGTTACTTTACTTTCAG
>NW_008343963.1:982418-996859 GCF_000622305.1 Nannospalax galili
ATGACTGTCAGTGGCTAGGTAATGGTAGGGCTGCTAAGGTTCATTGATTAATATTAGGAAGTTTTCCTCAATAAATCAACCCTGTGTTCCTAGAAAAAAGTTGTTCCTGGACACAGTATAATGTTTAATGTTTTGAATATGCTACATGATTTTGTGTACTATTCCCTCTTCTGTTATTGAACTGACACCCTGTAAGAGATCAGCGCACCCATGATTTGTGTGAGCTAAGATGGCTATTCCATATGTCTGAGTAAATATATTTGCTTCACACACACAAGAAGCTACTCTTTTTTTAAAACTTTTGGGTGAACAGATACTTAAATTTTGGTGAAGTTCCTCATGAGACCATCTAATTGCAGGGCTTTTTAAGCACCCTTCCTGTAGTTCCCCCCTACCCCCACCTTCAATTTTTTAAGCAAACTGGCTACTGTAAGTTGTCTACATTTCAGAAAAGTATCTTTTTCCATGAAATCATGTCTTATCTAGGTTTTAAACTGTATTGTGTAAAGTCAAGCAAAGCTTTATGCTACTTTTTTTCATTTTGCCTTAGATTTGTTTCTCTCAATTTCTGTTTCTTTTGTACAGACACCTTAGAGGTTAGTCTCTAAAGTTACCGTTGCTATAATATGCCTAATTTGAACTTTTAAATCATTTTTCTCTTTCTCTTGTTTTCTTTGCCTGGGCGCATTCTTCCTTTGCCCAAGGTGGACCTTCTTTGGAGTGTGCTCTGATACCTTACACTGCAGAAGTGCATTGACGTTCACATTTTACTACCTGTTTGCTTTCATTATATTTTCAGGACCTGTTTATAGTTACCCGTCCTTAAGACCTACTCTTTGAAACTCAGTTTGAGGTAGTGTCATATTTGTTTGCATTTTAAAAATACTTTGTTATTTTTGTTTTATATATATGAGCGTATTGCCTGCATGTATGTACATGCACCTGTGCCATGTAATGCCCTCTGAGGTCCAAAGACGGCATCAGATCTCCTGAAATCAGAGTTATAGATTGTTGTTAGCTACTATATGGATGATAGAAATCAAACCTGGGTCCCCTATAAGAGCAGCCAGTGCTCTTGACTACTGACCCAGATCTGCAGGCCCATTTTTAAAAATTATCCAATAACCACACACTTAGAAGAAGCACCTCACCTCAACAGCATTGACACACTCAACAACAATCCCCTGAGCCAAGATGCATCTCCTCCAAAATTGCTGCAAACTTCCAGGTCTACATCCAAACCACTACAGCTATACAACACCACACTCAGTACAAATCCTACAAGACATAAAATCAAATAAGGTCTCAACCTTCAAAAAAGACCTCTATTTCACCATCAAAACACAGTTTCACACAGAAAAATTCACCCTCAATGCAACTGACATCAAGATGTCTGCACATGTGCCTCTAATCTCTATATATCTGATTATTACTAGTCACGGTTGGCCAATCTCTGAGCTCCTTGGCATCTGAGCATGGATATAAAGTCGTCAGATAAATGCCAATGGCAGTGCTCTTCTCATCCACTAATTATCAAGGAACAAATTTCTGTGCTTTAAAGAATTATTATTTTTTAATCATTCTTTCTTTTAATTTTTAATAACTACGTAATTAGAAGAAGCGCTCCACCACTGCTTCAACATATTCAGTAACACACTCCAGAGCAAGAGTACATCTCTTTCACAAGTGGGTGCAAGTTTCTATGTTCACAGTTGAATCAACACAGCTGTACATCATTGAACTCAGTATAATCCCTGTAAGAGTTTTTAACCTTTAAAAAAGATCTCCATTTCATCTTATAATATAATGTTCCTTGCAGAAAGACTCATTGCTTTTTCTACTAACACAGATGTTGGCATTTGCCTCTCCAATCTGTATGTATCTGATCATCACCAGCCACAATCGGCTGCACCCCGATCCCTGGCGCCTATGCATGTCCTCAAAGTCATCGGGAAAACTCCAACGGTAGGGTCTACCACCTCTACCAATCAGCATGATGTAAATTTCCATGCTTCCTCCTCAAATATAACACACTTTCTTAAATTTGAGGTCCATTTTTTTTACATTTTTGTTATAGTCTTTATGTATAAGCTGAAGCCCTCTAGGATTTATTTCTAGGGTAAATCATTTTTGGTTATTTGCCCTAGGTTGAATATACTCCTTTTTGTGTTTTCAGTGCTGCTTTCTGTCCAAGTGTGTTTTATTGTTTATTTGTTTTCATCTATTTCAATATAAACTTCTCAAAAGAATGTATTATTTGGAGGTATTATTTACCTCTAAGCTATGCTACTCTCTCTCTCTGTCTCTCTCTCTTTTCCCTGTTGCTGGGAATCAAACCTAGGTATTCATGTATGCTAGCCAAGAACTCTACCATATACTCAGTCGTTTTAGAAGGAGTTGGTTCTGAAGTAGTAATACCAGGTGACTTAAGCGACTACATTGTCTTACTCATAATGAGAATGAAACAGAACTCAAGATTCTGCACTCTTGTCCTCAGAGATGCCCTAGATTTGTTAGCTTTTAACAGTGAGTCAGGTTCTTTATACTTTTAACACTGCTTTGGTTCTTTTAATAAAATAGGAACTGGCTGGAAGATCCCTGAGTTCAATTTACCATTTGAGAAAATTCTTTTAACATATTATTTTAGTACCTGAAATATATTGAGTGCACAATAAATGGTGTTTGTATTCATTTATTTTATGAAGGTTATTATTCTATACTGAATTATATACCAGTTCTGAACTAAGCTATTAAATTCCATTTGTGATAACAATAAAATATTTTGGTTGTTATTGTTCTCTTTTTGTTTTTGAAACTTTGTGTGATTTAGGGTAATCTAACTCTGTTCTTCATGATTCATACATTTATTATCCTCTGTCTCTTCCATGTGTCCTGGCACATTCCTCCAGAATAGAATCAAATATACTACCTCTGATTGGTGAATCATTCATGTTCTTCAATTTCACATTTTTCTGTTTTAGTTTTTCTCTTCATTTTGCATAATGTCAACAACTTGCATATTGATTTTAAGTAGATACAGACGATTGGGTCCTTTTGGACAAGTTCCTCCAATCCACTGCATTACTAAGCAGTATATGTATTGATGTACCGCAATGGCTTTTGGTGTCTTTATAGTGCTTTAGAGCTTGAAACATCATAAAACTCAGTCCCATATCATCACTGTGGAAATCATATGGGGGACTCAGAGATTCATTAACACACAGCTTATACAGACCATCCAGCTTTATTTTTAACAAATTTCCTATGAATTTTAGTTGCATAAGGTGATTTTTCATAATGCTATCTAAATATTCTTTCACAGCCATGAACAGTTTTCAAAGGCTTTTAGAAAGAAGGCCGTTCTGTACGAACTTAAAGACTTCAAGTGGCATTCATTCTGTGCTGCATTTCTCTTGTGTTCAAGTAGTGTATTTATTGTACTTTCCATATCACACAAAGGGAACTGACAAATGCCTTTCACATGAAAACAAGTGCTGCTAATATTTCATAAAACTGCTTCAATAACTAGGGTTGAAGATAATATCAAACATACAAAAATACCTTTGTGAAAGCTACCGCAAAGTATTACCTTTCAAAAAATACATATTTATATCCTGTACACTTTGATGGACACACTCATATCTTCAAATAGACAAATCCGTCTCATCAGCAGTGACAATGCCTCATTATTGTTTAAGTTACCCGTTATACTTGTGTAGTTTCAAATGAATTACACGTCATGATTCCTCTATCCATCCTTTTCACTCTTTCCCGACCATCATTAAAAATTGATTTAATCTTTATTTCATTAACATTTAAATTTTGATTGGATGGGTTACCTCATTCTAAATACTTCCAAAGTAAATGTTTTGTCACAGAAATGATTGATGTATAGCAGTCACTTTAAATTTGCTTCTACCATCACATGGTTCCTAATACAGCAGCTCCAGTTATCTGGAATCTTCAATGATTTTCAAAAATAATATGATTTTAAACCTCTGAAAAGAAATATCCTATTCAGCACATTTATGCAGCAAACACCTCCAAAGAAATTTATAAATGTTTCAATCTTTTCTTTTCTAACATCGTTATAAATGACTAAATGACAAGTGCAAATTTTCCTTCTTGTTCTCTGGGAAGTACCAATCAGACACAGATTTGAGTGACATTTCTTTTAAGAAAGAACAAAGAAGACTAGCATCTCAAATAATCCCAAACTCAGACTTGTTACTGTCACAATGATTGCCTGGGCTTTAAAAAAAAAAAAAAAAAAGGAATGGGCTATTAATGGTGGGAAGTAAATAACTGTGTAGGCTCTGAGATGATTAGTTAGCAGCAAGGCAGAATTATCTTGTCAAAAGTTAAGTATTTTTAAATGTATACAAAAGAGCTTCAAAATATCAATACTAAGAATGAAAACCATGCCATCTTAAATACTATACTCAGAATAATAATAATTAGAAAGATTTTGTATTTTTAACAAAAGGCTTTAAAAAGAACACGTTGGCCATATTCTTTACATAATTTAATATTCAGTTTGGTATAAAATGCCAAACTAACATTTTGATGTTATGTTTAAAACTGAAATTGCTTATCCTGTAATTTTATATATGTCTTCATTGAGATATCTTTCTTATTATTTATTTATTTATTTATTTATTTATTATTTTCCCAGTTTGTTTCTTCATTGCTGTGACAAAACACTCTGACCACTACCAACTTGGGGAGGAAAGGGTTTATTTAGCTTATATCTCCTGGGTCACAGTTCATCAGGGAGCCCACTGCAGGAACTCAGGGCAGGAAGCTGGAAGCAGGAGCTAGAGCACAGGCCATGGAGGAATGCTGCTTACTGACTTGCTCCCCTGGCCCCTGCTCAGCCTGCTTTTGTATGCAACATAAGCCCACCTGCCCAGGGGTGGCACTACCCACAGTGGGCTGGGCCCTCCCACATCACTCAACAGTCAAGAAGATGCCCCATGAACATGGCCACAGGCCAGTCCAATGAAGGCAATTCCCCAATTAAGGCTCCCTAAACCCAGGCGTGTCAAGTTGACACTAAAGCTATCCAGCTCATTTAATTAATTAATTAATTAATTTTATTTACAGGAACTCCCTGTACCTAGTAACCTGGAATTCATTGTGTAGACCAACCTGACCTTGATCTCACAGAGATCTGATGCCTCTGCCTCCTGAATGCTGGGATTAAAGGCTTTTACCACCACACCCAGACAGCCCATTTTTCATTTTATGAGCCACATCCATCATAAACATTACTGTGATTGATAGAGTAGATTGTGTTATTAGTCCCTTAAACTGTTTAAGTTTTTTTAAACATCTTTTTTCTTACTTCATTTTTACATTGACTTTGGGGAATAGTTGTTATGCTAACATCAGTAAATAGAGGTCAAGAATAAGGGTTTCCAAATATAAATAATATGTCTATAATTACATAGTATGGAGTAGAAGTACAATTGGAATAAAAAGTTAATAGCCATTGCCTTCCAAAATATATCTTGGAGAGAGTTTTCCTCCTATTTTATTACATATGATTTGAAAATACAAAATTTACTCATACAACATTTCATCTTTTAGAGATCCATTTCTTAATAATTCTAAAATTTTCCTTAGGAAGCATTTCTGATTTAAATTAACTAACTTTAATAAAAAATTTTAAAGATTAAAAAAAACTTCTGTGTATGTGTGGCCTGTATGTGTGTATTCTATGTGTGCATGGGTACCCTCAGAGGCCAGAAAAGAGTGTTGGATCCCCAGGGGCTGGAGTTACAGGCAGTTGTGATCTGCCACATCTGTGGGTGTTGGGAAGCAAACTCAAATTCTGTGGAAGAGCAGCACTTATGTTCTCACTGCAAAATTATTTATAATAAGAAACAGAGACATTCTGATAAAGAAAACATTGTACTTACAAGAATTTCTGCTACACAGTGGAATAATTATAGTTAGTTATAAAGCAACATATGATTTTAAAAGAAATCTAAAAAAGTAAACTTTGAATGTGTTCATCATAAAGTAATGATAACACATACACATATATAAATACATTTACAATTTTTGAACATTACACAGATTACACAGCACATATGTGTGTATGCTTACATATAGGGTCACATTTCATGTGCATATGTATATTTTTATGAATCAACTAAAAACAAAAACTTTTCTCTCATTTTCATTGAATTTTTGAGATTTTCATAACACATAATTTGATAGTATTTAGATCCCCTCCCCTATTCACAACTTCCCTTATTGCCTAAGCCCAATTTAATGTACTCCATTCTAAATATATTTATAAAATATATGTATGCCTATAACTGGCCAACATGCAGAGAACAAGAGGCTACAGGACACCTATATCAGACTTCTGCCTCCCAAGATTATAAGAGTCAGAGGTGGTGAATGACCACAAGGAAGCCATGTTTTCCAGACAGCTGGTTGGTTACTCTTATGAACTCATAGCAATGGTGACAGTATACACAAGTACCATGCAAGTTCAATCGAGAAAAGCCCCAGCATGGACATGAGGAAATTGGTAAGAATCGCCAACCCTACCTTAAGAAAAATTTCAACTGATGGCTGCTAGGAAGGGCAAGCACAGTCTCTTTCAAGCATGGGACTGTTGGTAGGTTAACCAGGCTCCAGTGGATGAACCCACACTAAAGGACATCCGGAGACGCAAATTAGACTCTATAAACTAAACTATAAAGTTTGATAAATATTACCAAACTGAAAGCAGACTTCTATTTAGCAGGTAAAGAAATTCGAACATTTCTATTTATTTGAAAGGTAAAATTTTCTTGTTTTCGGCTATTTTTAAAATAACATTGAAAATAGAACGAAGTCTTTATTAAACTTTAGTTGTTGGCAGTTGAAAATAATTCTCAACACATTATATTATCAATATTTGTTAATAATTATAACATTTAGTTCTTTATGTTTTCCAGAAATAGTGAAAGGTTTTGAATTTTAAGATAATGGAGACCCAATTTGTTCCTTGAGGGGAATTCTCCCACAGGAATGTGAGAGCTATTCTGGAACTGCCTAGCTGGAGTTATGATGTGCAGGGAAACTTAAACCAAGCCCTGCTGAGATACTCGTCCTGCCCTGTGCAATCCAGGAGAGCTTCATGGAGGAGCTGATATTTGGGCTTTGTACTGAAGACAGCAGGATTTTGAGAAGTGGGCAGAAGAGGATTTTCAGGGAAAGTACAGAATACAGCCAACACTAGAAGTCATGAGAACAAGAGTCCAGTTCAAGGAAGATTATAAAATTAACTTTTAAATAGACAATAAATGAATGTTCTCTAAACTAAAAAGGACAGCACAAGAGATTCTAACAAGGCAATTAAGAGCTTTTTTGAGCATTACAAAGAAATATCAGTAAACACTATCACTATTTAATTGTAGTGAACTATTTTAGCTTTGAGAAGTCATTTAAAATTTATGCTCATAATGAGAAATTCAGATCTGGTTATTTCTTGGAATGACTCCAATTTTGAGGCAAATTATTTTAAAATACCTTGACAATGTCAGTTGGCTCCTTCTACAGAATGATTTAACCCTTTTCTATTTCATAGACACTCTAGCCTTCTGTGATTTTATGTAACACAACTGCTCAAAAGCTCAACTGAGTCTGGAGCGATGGGTCAATGATTAAGAGCACTGGCAGAACATACTGTCGTTTGCTT
This sequence comes from Nannospalax galili, assembly GCF_000622305.1. Classification (NCBI taxonomy): domain Eukaryota; kingdom Metazoa; phylum Chordata; class Mammalia; order Rodentia; family Spalacidae; genus Nannospalax; species Nannospalax galili. The sequence goes on from NW_008343963.1 coordinate 990,121, forward strand.
TTCTGAGTGGCTCCTAGCACCAAATCCTATTAAATTCCAGGTCCTTTTAATAAGATGATGCTATACAGCAGTTCTTTCTGCATGAAATAACTGTCATCATCACAACTTTAGCTGAGCCTGATAGTTAAACATAGTCACAGTTGGGCTTGTTGATGGTTGTGCTCATTCACTAAAGGAGTGACAGGCAGGGTCATTGGAGCCTCACCTGAGTATCCAGCCACTCTTCCCAGCCAACTAGTCCTTGGAAAACAAAAGAAAAATGAGGAAGAACCCAACAGAGGGATGCTTTTGGAAGCCCTTGTCAAGAAATTCTGATGGACTCTCATATGAACATTTGAAAATTTCCCTGTTCTGATTTTTCTCTAGTTCCCTGTCTAGAACTTGTAATGCTAATTACTCTTGCCTTTACTTCTTCACATCTCCTAGTCATGATTCAAGGACTTTCTTTTCCCCTCAGAGATGAGTTATGCAATTTGGGAGTCTTTTAGATAGACCCACCCTTGAAGGGGTACTCCAACTGCCTCACCCTGAGTCCCTGTTCAGCATGGAAGAAGCCTGTGCGGTCTGCGTCCCTATTCCCTATTGGTAAACTGGGTAACCCCTTCAGAGGATGGTGTGATAAGAATAGAAGGTAGGAATGGCCTAGGCAGTTAGGGTAAAAAGACCCCAAAGAAAAGTAACCAGTTTCCTGGCTAAAAGTCAAAATGTCCTTGGGACTGTTAGCAACATACTCTGTTCCAAAGGCCAAAAATGTCAAAAGTATAGGGGAGGGAGTGGGCATGAATTTGATGAAAACACCCTATATACATGTATGAAATTCTCAAAGATTTTGTAGAAATTAAAAAATAATAATAAATTAAATATTTTTTAAAAAGAGCACTAGAAGCTCTTGAAGAGGACCAGGGTTTGACCCCACATGGCAGCTAACAACCATAACTTCAGTTCTGGGTGATCCAATGCCCTTATCTGGTCTCTACAGGCATTGCACAGCATGGATGCATCTACATTCTTGCAGGCAATACATTCATACATATAAAATAAAAATAAACTTAAAATTTTTTAAATGCTTTACCATTGATCTGGTCAGAACATATTTTTGTGGTCTCTAACATACATTGCATTTCACCAATTTAATTCTCACATGAAATGTCCTCTCGCTGATGGTCTCATTCTCTCCATACTTAATGTCTCCACAAAGAGATGATTTTAAATTTGCTTTCTGTGTATGAGTGCTTTGCCTGTGTGAATGCAAGGACACCCAGGTGTACAATGCCTGTGAAGACCAGAAGAGGGCGTCATATCCCCTGGAACTGGAGTTATGAATGTCTGTTAGCTGCTATGTGGATGCTGGTAATCAAGCTTTAGTGCTACTTAGTACCCAATTCTTCTCACCTCATATTGACAAATTCTGATTTTGTGTAGCGCTGACATTTTTTGTGCCCCAAAGCTGGCAGACTACATGTTGTTACTTTATTTTGTTACTTTGTAGTTTATAAACTAAGCAAGCAATGAAAATCAGACTAACTGTCTAAAGGCCATGCTCATGGTGTTTGGTGTTTTTGTTCATTCACTGATTTTTCAAGTAATGATTGTGACTGATACAGGTAAGCCCTGAAGCCCCTAAATGGTTCCTGTTCATATTTTAGAGAAGGCCAGAGTCTGATAGACTATTCAAGTGGATCTTTAACTTTATCATTTGTCTTACATGTTTAGCCATTTAGAAAAGTTAGCCATATATTTAAGTCAGTTTTGAGTTATATGATGCATAATTGACCCATTGAAGGATAAAAGGGTTGGATGTGTAACATTCAGCAAACATTTCACAGCATGGAGGACACTTTCAGGGCCATGAAGAATGAGTGGCTTTAGGCTAGAAATGTTTGAAAACTGTATTCATTTTTTTTCTTTTAAAAATATATTTTTTATTTTCTATTTAGTTGTTTTAAAAAAATTAAATTTTGGTGTATTACATAAAGAGCATTTCAGTCAATCTCAATCATATATAAACAACTCAAAAACCAACAACTAATGAACCTGTGCATTCATTTTGTTTTTGACAGGGTCTCCCTAGTCCCAGCCTGCCTGGAGATCACTATGTGAACCAGACTGACCTTCATCTCAAAGAGAGCCACCTGCCTCTGCCTCCCAAGGCCTGGGATTCTTTATTTACTTTTTAGAGACACAGTTTCCCTATAGACCCAGTAGGTCCAGAATGCACTATGAAGACCAGGCTGTGTCCATCTTATACAGAGTTCTGCTTGCCTCTGCCTCGTTGAGTGCTGTAATTAAATATGTGTGCCATCAAACCTGACAGAGCTTTGTATTTTAAATAGAAGAAAGAGCATATGTTAGCAGAATAAGAGATGTCAGGAAGCATCAGATGTTAAGTTTTGTTTGAATTGTGATTAGGAAGGAACCATAGGGAGAAATGAAAGGAATAAGGAAAAAAGTCCATATTGAAGTGGAATTTGAGGTTCATTTGTGAAGTTAAGAGGATGTTCTTAAAGGGGTTAATTAGATGGTGCCAGGATCTTTTGTGTATTTGAGATATTTTCCTTGTGGATATATTGTTTGTAGAGAGGAACTTGATCATGGAAGACTTAAAAGGAGCCATTAAGATAAACAGTTGCGTGGTTTGGAGGAAGTGGGCAGAAGTGGAGATAATCATATGGAGCAATGTAAGCCACACATGAACAGACACACATTGCATGTTTTCCTTCATATGTGAAAGATATGTGTGTGTGTGTAAAGCCATAATTGAACACATGGTTTTGACTGATTAATATGTACTAGAGAGGGAGTTAAGAAAATATTTTATTAGTTCAGAAATGTAAAAAGTCTTAAAATTGGTGCTGGAAAGAGAGAGAAAGATACCTTTTGTAAGCATAATTTGTGACTGATTACATATATCAAGCAAGAAAAAAGAAAAACCAAAAGATCTTAATGAGGTGTTCCTCTTTAAACAATTAGATAATGTGTTAGACAGAACCATGTAAAGTATTAGATATGAAGCTGTTCGGGATAATACGCAGATGTAAAATTTTGTTTTATAAATGCTGATTTACAGGTTACCATGAGGCCAGACAATGGTCCTATAAGTAGTTCCTTCATCTCAGAAGATGTATCAGATCTGAAGATGTAGATTTTTCAGGTCATCAGGATAGAAATTGGTAACATCATTCAGGAAGATGTTTCAAACACAGCAAACCAGGCATGTGTTCCTGAGGGATAGAGTTAATCTACAGACTCCCATACTGTGGCATATGTCCATCCACAAAAATCTCTGGTTCTCTCAAACAAAAAACTGTAATGAGGAAATAATATACAAATCAGGGAAACCCAAAGGCCTATGAGAGTGAGCAGGGAGGGCACAACAGAAGGCAAAGTGCATTTTTGCGGTCACCGCCAGCAACGGCAGCTCCTCCATTCTCATGGGTGCTGCTCCTTTGTTTTCACGGGCGTTGAGGCTGCTCCTCCACTCGCCCTGGTCTGAGGCCACTCTTCTGCCTGCCTGGGCTGAGGCAGCTCTTTTGCTTGCCCTGTGTTGCCTCCTGTCATCGCTGCTTCTGCCCGTCCTGGACCCCAGGGCTGGTGAGGAGACTGTGTCAGCGGAGCTGCGTTCAGGCACCGGAGACCAGGTTCAGTGACACAGGTCTGGTTTATTTCAGGAAGGCACAAGCTTTTATAGGGGTAGTGGTCCAATCACAGCACAGCAAATAGGATACCTTATTAGCATAACAGGTTTAGCATCCTATCACAGTATAGCAAGTAGGATAGCTTATTAGCATAACAGACAGCATCCTATTGGCATAACAGACTTAACGTCCTGTCACAGAATAGCAGGTAGGATGCTTTATTAGTGTATTGGGTTTGAGATTACAGAGCCTGGATTCCTGGAAACCCTGTGATCCTGACTGTTGCAATATCTAAGTGTTGCAATTATGGATTCCAAGGGTGGTGATTAGGGAGTGGCAAGCTCTAGGCATCAGTCTCATTATCTCCCAATGGGAATAAATGTCACAAGGTGTTCCTTGTGGCTCCAGTGCTTGGGCTGTTGCCTCGGGACTGCTGTATGGCTATCAATAAGACTTTCACTCTAGGCTCAAGCCTGTCTCCCACACATTTTAGGTTAATATAATTCAGCAAGTTTATTTAATCTTTATTTTTGTTGTATGGGTGCTTTGCCTACATGTACAAATGTGCACCATGTGTGTGAAGTGCCTGCAGGGGCCAGAAGAGGACATCAGATCTCCTGGAACAGGAGTAACAAACAGGTGTTTGTGAGCCGTCCTGTGTGTGCTGGGAACAGAATCCGGGTTCTCTGCAAGAGCCAGCTAGTGCTGCTAACTGCTCAACCACTTCTTCATTTCATGTAACAAATTTTTGATTGGTAAAGTGTCCTCCATTAATACCAATTCATCTTAGAACTTCACTGACTAATCTTAAATAGCTCATTGAGAACTCAGCTTACTTTGATGCTTCATTTCTAACTTCACAGTCCTCATTGGATTACAACCCTTCCCCACACCTTTCTCATCCCCTCCCCCTTCTTCCTTTTCTTCATTGATTTTACCACTGAGAAAAATATTCTTGCTAATAAATACTCATGAATGTAAGTGAAATTGTTATAATCATTGAGTTTTCATTTGAAAACTTTGGGTAATTTTTACAACTGAATATGCAAAATTTTGTCCAGAGCTTTATTTCTTATTATACATTCAACTTTTATTACTTACTATTCAAAGGCTATATCTTTAACAAAAAATAATTTACTATTTGAAGAGAAGCTATTTGAAGAGATTGAATTCCCAATATGTAGAGACTGATAATGTTCAGCTTCAAAAATAGTGCTGAGCTATAGAAAACGTGTTCTGCATCATGGTTCAGACTTTCATCTACTTGAAGTTTATGGGAACTGGCAGTTCTCTTTCTTTATCCAGAGGCAAGACTCAGGTACTGTTTCTTATTTTTATTATACACACTGGAAAATATAAATGTATTTGTCATAAAAATACTTAAAATTCTTTGTTTCCATCTTTGATCTAGTTTGGGGATCTTTTCCTTATGTGTACAAGGTGTGAGTTTTTTAAATTTCACATTTAAGTGTTCTGAAAGAAGTTTTTGCTTTCTAATTAGTCACATGAAATTGAGACAAAATTATAAATGAAGTAACTGCCTGAATGGTTTTTCTATACATTGTTTTCTTTATTTTCATTCCCTTTACTGTTTTTGTGATACTAGAGATTGGGTCCAGGGTCTTGAACATGTTAGATAAGTACCCTATCCCTATCCCTTAGCTACATCCCAAACCCTTCTCTTTTGTATTTTTTTGTATTTCTATATTTGTGTGCATGTGTGTGTGTGTGTGTGTGTGTGCGTGTGTGTGTGTATGTGTGTGTAAACGTGTATGCAGGGTAATGCATGCATGAGGAGACCAGAAGAATATGGATGTCCCTTTTTCTTACCATCCACCTTATTCCTTTGAGAGAGGGCCTCTCATTGAATCGGATGCAAGGATGGATACAAATAAGTCTCAGAAATCCTCCAGCCTGTACTCTTATTGCATTGGGGCTATTCAGGAATATGATTAGCCACATAGGATTTTTTAACCTGGGTGCTGGGGATTTGAACTCATGTCCTCATGCTTGTATAACAAACATTCTTACACACTGAACCATCTCCCCAGCCCTCCCACGCCCAACCTATCCATTATAGTCAAATTAAAAATTTAAAGATAAATTTTGTAATACAAAAGTTATAGAACATGAAACTTTGGATTTGGAGAGGAGTAAGAAAACTTGCTTTCTCTGAGAACTCCCTCAAAACTGGATAGATGATTTATGATTTTATTTCCTATTGCTGCCTAATAAGCTACCTCTATCTTAGAGCTTACCACAGCCATCATTTTGATAGCATTCGTATAGAACCTGGGTGGGTTAGTTTTCGGTTCTGCATATATCTGTCATACAGGGAAACAGAGGCAGAGGAAGAACAGTAGTACACCTTCATTCATTTGTTTAACAATTGTAAAGGCTGATTTGGTGATTGAAACCATGTCTTATGATTCATGTGGATATGTGTGCATGGCCAGCTTGGGTTCTTTCGTAAGGGTGATGGTTAATACTGATTGCTAACCTGATAGTATCTATAATTACCTAGGAGACATGTCCCTGGGTATACCTGTGAGAGATTAACTCGATTAGTTTAATGGAATGGGAAAAACCCACGCTAAATGTGGGCAGGGCCATTTCATGAACTGGGGTCTGGACTGAATGAAAAGGAGAAAGTATGAGGACCTGCATTTACCTCCCTCTGCTTCCTGGCCACTAATGCAATTGTGACCAGCTTCCTCAAGATACTGTTGCCAGGACTCCTCTACCATACTGGACAGTACTCAGGAAATGTGAGCCAAAATACACACTCTCTCTCTCAGTTGCTTTTGTCAGGGTATTTTATCAGAGTCAAGGGAACAAATAACTCATGCTGTGGATGAGAAGAGGAACATTCTGATCAGTTGAAGCAAGCTGTCTAAGTTGCACAGCACCATTTTGACTACATTTGGTCAAAACAAACCACAAGGTCAGACAAATCCAGGGAGAGGAAATAGACCAAGTCTCATGATTAGGCTAGAGTTAGCATATGTAAGTTACTTATGTAAGTGTTGAGAACACCATCTGTAGCAACTTGAAACTTAGTTCACTTATTTCATCTTTTTTTCCCTCTTCAGCATCAGGGATTT
>NW_008343963.1:997523-997769 GCF_000622305.1 Nannospalax galili
CTGCATGAGTAACAGCACACAGTTAACAGTCCATAAGGTGAAGAAAGTCATCTGGACTGTTGATCAGAATTGCTTTTCCAGAAGGCACCCAAATTCTGCCTCCCATGGGTATCTTATAAAGGGCATTTTTTTTCTGACAACTTCATGTATTCTTTCCTTCCTTCCCTCCTTTCTTTCTTTCTTTCTTTCTTTCTTTCTTTCTTTCTTTCTTTCTTTCTTTCTTTCTTTCTTTCTTTCTTTCTTTTT
>NW_008343963.1:997823-999124 GCF_000622305.1 Nannospalax galili
GGGGCTTTTTGCTACTCTAACATTCCCCCTATGAAGAGGTAACCCTAAAATCTTTTAGGGATTAGATAAAAGTTGCCAAAAACTTTTGACATTTTTGGCCTTTGGAACAGAGTATGAGCTAAGAGGCCCCAGGACATTTTGACTTTTAGCCAAGAAACTGGCTACTTTTCTTTGGAGTCTTTTTACCCTAACTGCCTAGCCTATTCCCACTTTCTATTCTTATCACACTATCCTCTGAAGAGGTTACCCAAATAGCCGATAAGGAATTGGGACACAGACCACTCTGGCTTCTTCCATGCTGAACAGGGATGCAGGGTGAGGCAGCTGGAGTCCCCTTTCAGTGGGTCTATCTAAAAGACTTCCAAATTGCATAAATTATCTGTAGGAAGAAAAGAATGTCATTGACTGGTGAATAGGAGATGTGAAAGAGAAGTAAAGGCAAGAGTAGTTAGCATTATAAGTTCAAGAGAGGGAATGAGAAAAAAAGTCAGAACAAGGCAAATTTCAAATGTTCATATCAGAGTCCACTGGGATTTCTTGAGAACTTCCAAAAGCATCCTTCTAAAGTTTCCTTTTGTCTGCCAAGGCTGGACTCAAGAGTGATGGACTCAGGATTTGTTTGCAGGCACTTTGATAGCTGCTGAAGTGGCTGGAATCAGTGTCAGTTCCCTCTCAAAGTCTACTGGATAGGGGGGAGAAAACAAATTTAGCCATCATTTTAGAACAATAGCTGGTTGTCTCCCTTAGCTACAGGTGGGCACTACAGTGTTCGAGATCAAGATTTGATGCCTTACATCTGAGCAGCACTTTCAGCTTAGAAACAAAATCATCAATGAGAAATAATTGTCTGCCTCTGCCTCTCGAGTGCTGGGATTAAAGGTATGCACCACTGCGCCTGGCTCTAAATAACTTTTTATATGGACTTAAGCCTAATCTCTGGGAAGTGTAATCCCTTGAACTCTTAAAGAAATATACTGATCACTTTAATCTTTGGTTATATTTTCCTTTTTGGCATTTAAGACCATACAGTCAGCCCAAATAAACCAATTATTTTTACTCTTAAGGTCATTTGAGGATCTGTTCCTCAGTGGTCACATGGGCTTGGGAGGTCCTTGAATTCACAGAGGTATGCCTGCCTCTGCCTCCCGAGTGCTGGGATTAAAGGTATGCACCACTGCGCCTGGCTCTAAATAATTTTTTATATGGACTTAAGCCTAATCTCTGGGAAGTGTAATCCCTTGAACTCTTAAAGAAATATACTGATCACTTTAATCTTTGGTTATATTTTCCTTTTTGGCATT
>NW_008343963.1:1000854-1014479 GCF_000622305.1 Nannospalax galili
ATGATAGATAGATGATAGATGATAGATAGATAGATAGATAGATAGATAGATAGATAGATAGATAGATAGATAGATGATAGATAGATGGATATACCGATGATAGAGGATGATTTATATAGCTCCCATCACACCCATCACAGTCAGGGTTTAGAACAATTGCTGAGCCCTTAAAATTGCCTTTCCCTACCCTTCTGTGGTCACTTCTTCTACACATTATTCTTGAAAACCATGAGTCTTTATTTCATTATTAACATTTTTATCTTTGTTAAGATTGTTGTGGAAATATAATCATGCAGTACCTAACCATTTAAGACTAGCTTCTTCCATTCAGCAAGATAATAATGAAATTCATCCAAATAGTTTCAAATGGACAATGGATCCTTCTTTTCTGTTGCCAAAGAATATCTAGCATAGTTATTAACCATTCACATGTCAGAGGACATTTAAATTGCCTCCAGATTGTATAGTCTATTAATAGAGTTACTATGAATCCCATGTATGGACTTTATATAAACACATGCTTTCAGTCTTCTAAGGTATATACCCAGAAGTGAGACTACAGGTGCATGTTAAACTTATCTCAATATAGCCAAACTGTTTTCCAGGATTTTGGAATTATTTAAATCATTGTTATCAAAGTATTTAGAAGTCTAGTGGCTTGGCATCATTACCAAAATGTGGCAATATCAGTTCTTTTTGTTCCTTCTAAAAGGCACCATCTTATTTGCATTTCTCTAATGTCTTATATGACTGAATATTCCCTAGTGTGTTCTTGGGTCATTAATTATTCTGTTTGATGAAATTTGCCTGAAAATCTTTACTCAGATTTAGATAGACTACTTCTATTAATGCTCCTGAATTTTGAAAGTAATTTGGATGGAAGTTTTTTTAGAATGAAATATGCAAATGTTTTTCTCCATGTTTTTTTACCTTTAGATTTTCCTCTTTATGTTAACTGATTCTTTTGAGATTTTCAGACAATACATTTATTTTTTAATTAAAAATGTTTTATTTATTATTTTTATTTTATGTGTTTGAATGTATTGCTTTTGTGTAATGCCTGTAGAGGTCAGAAGAGGGCGTTAGATCCCCTGGAGTTAAATGAATGGTTGTTAGACACCATGTGGGAGCTGGGATTTGAATCCAGGTATTTTGCAAGAACAGCCAGTGCTCTTAATTTCTGAGCCATCTTTCCAGCCCCATCCACTGCTTATTTTGACCGTGTGGCAAATTACTTAGCCTCTGAAAGTTGTCTTCCATTCCCCCAAAGCTCTCCCTATCAGATTTTATGCATTCTGTCATATATAATAAGGCCCATCAAGTCAAGATTGTGTTCCCAAATGTCCCTTAGTGTGAGTCCATTCACTGGAGCCTGTTCAAACTAGCTAGCCTCATTCTCTTAAAGAAAACCAACTCTTCCTCTTCCAATAGTTATTGGTTACCAATAGTTTCTCAGATAAGGTTGGGGGTCTCTTACCCATGTCCCAGTTCTATGCTTGGCTTATATCTTTTTTGAGCTTGCATAGTTCTTGTGCATGATATCACCATTGCTGCAAGTTCATATCGGCAATTTCTGAGTCACATAGAAAACATCCTGTGATCTTACACCACCCCTGACTTTTACAGTCTTTCTACCACCTTTTCTACATAGAAGATTGTTATAGGTGTTTTACCAGGGACAAGAACTCTGCAGTCTCCTATATTTGAGCTTGCATAGTTCTTGTGCATGATATCACCATTGCTGTAAGTTCATATGGGCAATTTCTGAGTCACATAGAAAACATCCTGTGATCTTACACCACCCTGGCTTTTACAGTCTTTCTGCCACCTTTTCTACACAGAAGATTGTTATAGGTGTTTTACCAGGGACAAGAACTCTGCAGTCTCCTATTCTCTGCACTTTGGCCAATTGTGGGTTTGGAGATTAAGCACCATGTTGCATGAGGGAGCTTTGCTGGTGAAAATTGAGATGCATCAATATTCTTTCCACCAACTGTTCTCCTATAGTTCCTGAGTCTTCGGTGTAGAAGTTGCATTGTAGATGTATCAATTAGGGCTGGGCATCTCACAGGCAGTTATTCTCTGGATTTGACCTCTCAAACCATGTGTATTTGCTTATGTTTATAGTACCACACATGAGATCTCCCCCACTGAGTACGTTTTAAGTCCAATTAGATGGCAGTTGATTACCCCCCCCAATAAAAGTGCCACTACTACACTAACAGATATAGTATTCTGGCATGTCCTTGTTGTGTTTATTAGGACTTACAGCTGTTTAGGACCATTGTTTGGTTTGCTTTCTTAGCAGCTTGCATAGTAACCTCTGAAATTCTAACAGCTAGTGTTCAGGAAGAAAGCTTGCAGGTCAGTTCCAGCTTGATGGCTTCCATCTTGTGTATGAAGGATGTCCTGTCTTCAACAGTAGGGTCTTACTTTCAATTCTGAGAGGCAATCAAGAACTGTGGTAATGACTTCTCCATGAAGACTAACTCTCATAGTTTCAGATAATACTATGAAGGCTAGAGAATCAAACAATTGTTCAAACCCAGCTTTAAAACTTACTAGCCACAACAATGATGGGCATGGCAAACTATAGTGGTGCAGTAGTGGAATTTTATCTTGGAAATAATCAAGATTTATCTAATTGAACTTAAAGCCATCTCAGTGGGAGGGAACTCGTCTTTGGCACTGCATACTTCACCAAATACTCATGGCTGGGGAGGTCATAAATCTTAGAGAAAACTCTGTCTGTCACATCCTTAGACAAATGTAATTGATTACTATATGCTCAATATGGATCTTTTGTATTTATAGACAAGAATACTATTCACCACTTATCAAAGAATTCATCATCTTTGGCAATGACGGAGACTATTAGGGAGTTCTACAATTGGTCATACAGAGAATAAGTGTCTGTGAGATTCATGTTCTTAAGTGACATATCTATAATGAGTCTCTACAACTAAGGCTTATGGAACATAGTGGAATAAGGGGTAGAGAGAATACTAATATATCTCTCAACTATCATCAGCTAAGCTTTCTCATATAACAGAGGACAATAAACACAGAAGGTCACAATCGACTAGAATGTAGAGAATAAGAATCTGCAGAGTGTGTGTGTCCCTGGATAGGTTTCCTATATTAAATTCCACCCAGGGCTCAGGGACCATTGTAGAAGAGGGGGCAAAAGAAGATTGTAAGAGCCTTACATGACCCTAAGGAAAGGAAACAGAGTCTTACCTCCTGGAAACTTGCTCATATGGTCTTACAGCAATGGTGATAGCATGCACAAGACCCATGCAACCTCAATCAGACAAAAAAGAGCCTAGAGCTGGGGAAATGGGCAGAGGTCCCAACCTTACCTTAGGAACTACTGGCAGCTGATCACTGCTGGGTGAGAGTTGATCTTCTTTTAGTTAGTGATGCTAGACATGACAGACTGAACAGGCTCCAGTGGAAGAACTCACACTGAGGGACATCTGGGTACACAAACTTGATTTGATAGATCTTAACATATATGACAGAATATATGAAATTCTGTGGAAGGACAATGGAATTTCAGATAAGGAAGGGTGTCTAAATATTATTAAGATGTATTATATGAAATCCACAAAAAAATCAATAAAATATACATTAAAAACAAAATAAAATGAAACATTAAATGGTTAAAAAAAAAAAGAAAAGGCCAATAGGAAAACAAGGATAGGGGAAAGTCCACAAAGCCTCACTCCTAGATGAAGACCTAAAAGCAGTCAATGGCTGTGAGGGAGGGAGAATCAGTTTTCTTAATGCACAAGCCTCCTAGTAGGTTATCCAATTCCAGATGGCCAGACCGAAATATATGATATATGGAAATATGAGCAACACTAAATGGGCTCAATAATGTGTGTGTGTGTGTGTGTGTGTGTGTGTGTGTGTGTGTGTGTGGAGAGGACAGGTATCCCAGAGGGAGAGAAGGGAGCATGAGGATGGGAGGAGTTAGAAATGGAAGAGGGAAGGGTGGAAATAAAAGAGAGAATAAAAAAGAAAAAGAATTTTTTATGCAGCTGAAGTTTTTTTTATAGAGTTTCAAAACTGTTTTAATGGGAAAGCAATTACTTAATTTTTTCTGTGATATTTTGTGATTAATCTGATAAATATTCTCATTTTCACTATACTTAATCATAGTTTTAATTTTTCCCCACAATTACTGTTTCTCATTTTTTATTTTTGTAAGTTTAAATCTATTTAACACTATGTAAGTATGATACTCAAAGAAGTCTCATTTATCCCTTCTCCCCCTTTTCCATTCCCTCTCCTGTCAGTAACTCATTTCACTTTTCTCAAGTTTACTCTTCATGCTTTAATTACTTTTGGCAATTGCAAACAGGTGATGCAAACAGGTGGTGGCTGTTGCTTTTCCTTCCTCCCTTCTTTCCTCCCTCTCTCCCTCCCTCCTTCCCTCCCTCCCCCCCTTCCTTCCTTCTCATGTGTATAAGTGTTTTGCCTGCTTGCGTGTGAGTTTACCATGTACCTGCATTACCCAGGAAGGCAATAAGAGAGCATTGGATATACTGAAACTGGGGTTATGGATTATTGATAACAGCCATGTGGGTGCTAGGAACTGAACCCAGGTTCTATGCAAGAGTAACACGTGCTATTAACTGCTGAGCCTTCTTTTCATATAACAATATACCCTAAGATTGTGGAAAACTAGGGACCCTCCCGCGTCTTCATTTTATAGCTATGTAGTACTCAGACAGTTGACTATTATAGAGCTCACTTCACAAAGTTTTCATGTAAAGGACAGAGAATGAACTCATGCATGCAGTAACACTTGCCACACTGCTCAACTCACCTTCTCCTTTATATTTATTCACGGGTTCAGCCCACAAAATGGTGTGGCCCGTATTCAGGGTACATCTTTGCAACTCAGTTAACCCAATGAAGATAATTCCTTACAGGCATGCATCAAGCCATCCTAACCTATATAATTCCTCACTGAGAATCCCTTCTTAAGTTATTCTAGTTTGTGTCAGGTTGATATTTAAGCAAATCATCACAACATGTAACATAGAAGACGAATGTAGAATCCTGAGTGAAAATGTATTCTTTCCAGCCCACTCATCTAAGTTGAAATAGCATAAACAAATGCATAACTCCTTCAATGATAATTGAAATTGAACAAAGAAACAAAACTTCTCCAAATTCCAAACATCATATAGACTATATGAAATAACTGTTCATTAATTTCCTAATATGCATGAAGCATTGGGTTCAACCTCCAGCCTCACTAAAACCAACCAAACAATAACAGCAAGAATCTCATGGATGGCGTAGTGGTACAGCCTTATACTCCCAGCATTTAGGAGGCTAGCGCAAGTGGATTATAAATTTGAGGTCAGCCTACTTTATATAGTAAGATTATCTTAGAAACAAAAAAAAGAAATACAAAAAATAAAACAAAAGGCCAGAAACATGGCTCAGTGGTTAAGAACTCTTGTTGCTCTTGCAGATGACTCTGGTTGATTCTGAGCACCCACATACTGCTAACAAACATCAACAACTCTTATTTTAAGGGTCCTCTTCTGGCATCTGTGGGTACTGCCTGCATGCGGTGTACTTAACATCATGCAGACAAAACACTCATATACACAAAATAACAATAAATAAAATATTAAATAGACAAAAATCTTCTCATGGTAGGACTTGTTTACTATTCCAGGTTCTTGGAAGACTGGAACTGGAAGTTTCAAAGTTTGAGGCCTTCCTGGACTTTTTGATGAGTTTAAGGCTAGGCTGGGCTACTGCCTTAAAATGAATATTAGAAAGACCTGTGGCTGTAGCTTGGTGGTAGAGTGCTTCCCTAACATCTACCAGGCCACAGCTTTGATAATGTCCAGTATCAAAAATCAAAAAGGAAACAAATAAAACAACCAACAACAATACATCCAAAATGACAAACCTCTGTTCATTTTCAATTATGAAAGATGTAAATAGTTCACCATTGTTTCAAATTTTAACTGTTATATAGAGATGCACATTTCTCGGTTTTATTTTGTTGTTGGAATGCCTTCCATCTTGTGTAGGCCTGCGTAGCTCTGACGCGTGCTGTAACTGTCTTCTGCCATCATTCTGTTGACTCTTGCCAAACAGACAATGCCTGTCACATTATTGGTCATTTTTCCTAATTGTGATTTTTGTTTCCTAAGTAGTGAACTTTTTTCATATGACTATTTGCTGTAAAAATATGCTATGCTTATATCATAAGCAATTGACAATAGGTATCTATGAGATTCTCTCACCATATTAAAACAAATTGTTTCCAGTAATAATGATATAGTAAAATTGTTACTCTGTCATATGTGGTACTGTAGTTATAATTTAGATTTTGTTAGAGGTTCTGGGAGCAAAACATAATGCAGACACCTTATAAGCAGTGCATTTGGGTCATATTATCTCAGAGGTAAGGTAGATAAAATCTATCCACAGAGAAATCTGCAATTTGCTCAAAAATTTGATACAAACTAGACATTAGATATAATAAAAACAGCAGGTTAGAATTCTTTATGAAATTACCGTTTTGAGATTCAAATCATTTAAGTTATTTATAAGGGAGAGTCAAATTTTCCTTTAAATTCTGTTTTCCAAAAGTGTAATTGAGGAGTGGGAGGTGTTAACTAAATAAAATACACAGCGACAATAGCTTTTATTATTGGAACTTGAGTAGGTAAAAATGTAAATTAGAGTAATACAAAAGTTTGAGTTGAGAAATGGAATCCAATCTAAATGTATGAAAATGATCAATGATTATGAGCTTCATCTTTGTTACAAGATATTTTGAAGAGTAGTTATAATGTTTCTGTGAGATTGAACGTATAATCTATGTCCTGTGTCTTGTAAAACTATTCCTTTTCAATACAAGTAAGAATACGTTTCACTATGTAATTTTTTCACATGGATCTAATGCATTTCTATTATGTCTGCTCCCTCTTCCTCTTTCTTGTCCTATTCTCATTTCTGCCAATGCATTTCCTCTCCCAAGGAATCCTGCTCTCCTTCACCCATGTCTTTCTCTGTATGTCCTCTCTGTTTCTCTTGCTGTCTGTTTCTGTCTCTCTGTCTCTGTCTCCTTTTTTCTCTCTTTCCCTCTTTCTCTCTGTATCTGTTCTCTTCTCTCTGTATGTGTGTGTGTGTGTGTGTGTGTGTGTGTGTGTGTGTGTGTCTGTGTGTGTGTCTGTGTTACCCAATGAGTTTCCTCGGGGTTGTGCACAGGCGCATGGGTGAGATTGCCTTATGGAAGCACGGGTACCTTACCAGACAGCACACCACTGAAGAAAATGTCTTTCCCCCAATCATTAACTGGATAATTCCTCTGGGAAGGGCAGGGCTGCAGGTGCCCTTCTCCCTTTCATGGAAGGGTGTTGATAGGACCAAACTATCATGCTTGGAAGTCAGCATTTCACACTGATCTCTGTCCTTCCTCCTAGCTTATCTTCTTTTGGTCCATTCTCAAATGATGTTTCCTGAACCTTGAAAGGGATATTATACATGGCCTATTTATGGCTGGGCATTCAACACCATTCATTCTCTGTACTTTGAACACCTATGAATTTCTACAACCATTAATGATCATTGAAAAAGGAAATTTCTCTGATTCAAACTGGCAGAAGCACTTCTCTTCAGACATAAACATAGTTATTTAAAAGGTGATTTGACAGGTGTATTGTGTCCATTTAATAAAACAACAAATTGGTAGCTTATTCACTAGGCCTTTTGTATCTAGGTTTAAAGTACAAGATTCCTTCTGTCATGGATGGGAATCAAATCCAATCAGATACCTGTTGGTTGCCCCACAGCAATCTTATCATCTTTGCACCAATAGGCTTATCCTATCTTCTTGGTCACTATTAAGCACAAAATGCAAACAATCAGTAGCCGACCAAGACTGTTGATGGCAGTTCTTCTCCAGCAGCCTTCATAGCACTTTATTATACCATGAGAGATAGCTAGCAGGGAGGACTCTTCCAGAGCATCTTCGTTGTGATTTCTCTAAGCCCTGGAACTAAGGTGTGTGGCATCTTCAAGTTTTCAGCAATAGGGCCTTATCATCTAGTTCTAGTGGACATCAAATGGAAGTGGCAAATGACTCTATTATTTTGCCATCTTGAAAACTGCCCAGCCCTTGCCAGTGAAGAAGCAGCCCAACCTGTCAATGGAATTTTCGTTTAGTAACCTGTGATCTTTGGGTACAGCTTTATCTACTCACACACAGATCCTGTGTTCAAATTTATTCGTTATATTTTTATTGCGCTTCTAAAATTTCATACATTTCCCACTTCAGTCCAGACCCTCTCTCCCATCCGTGCCTCCTCCTAGCCCTTCACTGAGCCCTACACACTCTGCTATACATACTGAGTCCTGTTCATTCAGGTGTTTGTACAGAAACGTCCTTCAGTGTAAATGCGTCCTCTGGAGTCTAGTCAGCCCATCCAGTGGTTGTATGTAAGTCATACTCTCCCTCACCCACTAGCAATCAGTCTCAAATAGTTCTCAACTCATGTCGGCTCAATTTTTGGTTATATTTTTAACATTTTGTTTGTTCAGTATAATTTTTGAGAATTTCACGAGTACTCTATTTCAATCGCTTCTCCCATTCTCACTTTTCACTTCAACTCTTCCTACATCTCTCTCCACTCCTTCTCAATATCTTGACTTCTTTGATTATTATAATTACGTATGCATACATATTATCTGAATCCATTTAGAGGTAATTGTGTACGCATATTTTTACTGCTGACCACTTAGGATTGGTTTTATTAGGGAGCTCATCCCTGGAGAAAACTGATTCTCTTTCTTTCAGTAGCCATTAATTGTCTGCAGCTCTTCATCTAGAGGTACGACCTTGTGAAATTTCACATATTCACATTGATGTGCCAGCTGGTGGTGTTATTATACAGGCCTTGTTTTGTTAACAATACTGTTGATATTTCATGGATGCAATTTCCCTGCTAGGTCTAGAGAAACACTATCCAGCAGCAGGCATCCTAGTATTTTTGCTCTTACAAGCTTTCTGCCCCCTTTTCCATGATGTTCCCTGAGCCTTAGATAAAAGAGTTGCATTGTAGTTGTGTCAGCTGGGGTTAGATACTACACAGCAACTTATCTACTGTATTTTGAGATACCGTTGTGGAACTTTGTAGTAGTCTCCATATGCTTCAGAAAAAGCATCTTTGATGAATGGTGAGAGTTACACTTAGTGAAGACTTGAATATTAAGAATATACTAAGAAATTATATTTGTTTAGGAAAATATCAGCAGCTGGTTCTCATTTAGGATCTATGACCTCTCCAGCCATGGGTATCTGACTAACTTTACAGTACCAGGCAAGAATTCCCTCATATTCAGCTGTCCTTACACTTAATTAGACAGCCGTTAGTTACCCCCAAGATTAGAGTGCCAATATTGTGCAATTATTGGTGTTTTGTTGTGCTGGTCATTGTGATTTGAAGGCTTTACCATTGGTTAGGACTTCTGATTGCTTTCCTCTGTCTGCAACTTGCATAGCACCTTCCAATACGATGAGAACTAGTCCTCAGTGAAGAGGTTTCTAGGTTAGTCCAGCTCAGTTTCTCCAGATCCTGTGTCCAAGTGTGTGGTGTCTTTATCAGCAAGGTGTTACTTTCAAGCTCTGGGAGACAACCAAGGGCTATGGCAGTAGCCTATTATATTTTGGGAGTCTCTTGGACTACCCTGACCACCAACTTAAGGGAAGGTTTCCGCTCCTGGCACTGGGATTTTTGTTAGTCTTTACACACACACACACATACACACACACACACACACGCACACACACACACACACACACACACACACGCACACGCACACATGTTTAATTTTAAGGGCACTTATAAAACAACCCTTTCCCTACGGCTTTTTCCGATATCCTTAGTATTGTTTATCTCTCCTTCTTATTATTATTCTCTTTCACCTCCCCAATTAAATTATCCTGCCTGCATTCCCATTTCTCCCTTATTGCACCTGTGCCTCACTAGACCCTTCCCTAGAGCTCCTTTTTCTGCTGCCTCCGTGGTCTCATCTTACTTTCCTGATTTCTACACTTACTTCAGTTTATATACTCACACTTAAAGATTCAGATTTATTTCACCTTTTGAATAGCTTATCAAGTATCAGATATTTTAGACACTGTTAATTTTGGTTGACCTGACCCTGCCACCCCCCCACCAGTCTCCCTGTTTCCCTAAAATCATGCATTTTTATGTTACTTTTCCATCAATACTTTGGCCTGTATCATAGATTTCAGCGTATTTGGAATTTCATTCTATCTTTTCGATAATATGACTAGTTCCACGTATAAAAACAAAATCGTGGATGTGTGCATTAACATTTTCTCCTTTAGTTGTATCACAGGGTCTCTATGCAAGAGCCATTGGAAACCTATGTCTCCTTCTTATTCCCTCTACTTAAATTATCCTGGTCTTATTATTGAATTCAAGGTTGTTATTACCATTTGAAAATATTCCCTTTTCTCCCTGTTCCCCTATGGGCTGAATAGTCATCTCCCAAGAGGATAATGGTGGGAGTGTACCAGCTGATGTCACTACATTTGGTCTAGCTCTCTTTCAGTCTGTCCTAGTTGCTAACATTATCATTCTTAAATAAAATAAAAAACATCAAAGCTGTAATGTTATTAATGATTGAAACCTATTAATAACACTACAGCTTTGATGTTTTATTTCCAAAGAGTAAAGTGAAAATTCCTCATTTTACATTCTATTTATTTTGTGGTAGCAGTTAGAAGAGCCAGAGTTATAGGTGCTGTTTATCTCATGTGGAGGTTAGAGGACAACTTGTAGCAGTTGGTCTAGCCTTCCACCAAGCAATTCCCAAGGATCAAACTGAGGTTGTTAGCCTTGTCAGCAGGTGCTTTCACTAGCTGAGCCACATCATTTTCTGTAAATCTCCACTGATTACTCAGTGAATTTTCTTTTCAGCTCTCCCCCATTCTTCACAGGGCATAGATGGATCATATTCATTCTTTGTACTTGCAATGTATTCCCTGCCACATAATATGCATTTCAGTTAACATGTATTGAGTGATACTGAGTAATTGCATTTCACAGATTACAAAAATGAAGCATCAGTGGTGAGATAATAAAAGTTAACAGAGCAAGTGTGCTGGATAGCTTTAGTGTCAACTTCACATACCTGGGTTGGGGTAGCCTCAATTGGGGGATTGCCTCTATTGGACTGGCCTGTGGCCAAGTCTGAGGGGCATCTTCTTGATGAGTGATGTGGGAGGGCCCAGCCCACTGTGGGTGGTGCCACCCCTGGGCAGGTGGGCCTGTGTTGCATAAGAAAGCAGGCTGAACAAAGGTCAGGGGAGCAAGCCAGTAAGCAGCATTCCTCCATGGCCTGCACTCCAGCTCCTGCTTCCAGGTTCCTGCCCTGAGTTCCTACCTTGGGCTCCCTGATGAACTGTGACCTGGGAGATGTAAGCTGAATAAACCCTTTCCTCCCCAAGTTGGCATTGGTCAGAGTGTTTTGTCACAGCAATGGAGAAACAAACCAGGACAGCAAGGAAACTTACAAAACAGAAGTACAGATAGAGACGGAAGGTCTTTTCATCAAAGCCAAAGAAACTCATTAAGCAAAGGGTCTTGGAAAGTTAAATCAACTCATCTGAATGCATGAATTCATGATGATGAAACTTGGAAAATCAGTTTTTATTGATAATTATCTTTCTAGAATTATAAGAAAATAATAAATTGCATGTAGTTTAGATTAGGAACCTATAGTTTATTGAAATCAGCTATAGTAACGCAGATAAGGAAAGGAATCCTATGAAGGAATATTTTTATTATATTTTTACGGTTCCCTGGAAGCAGGATGCAATGTCCCACTAAACAGGGCCACACAAGGAAACACTGGATTCAGGCAGGAGGCAGAAGGAACAAGAGTACATGTGGGAAGAGCCTTTACTGATGGTTTCTCAGGATGAGACAATAATTTCAGAAGAGTCTCGGGGTGGATTGGGTGTGGCACCTGATCCTGGGGTGAAAACAATTCAGGTTGATCTTAGCCTGGAGTTTGATGGTATAGTCAGCGGGTAGTTCTATTTTCATATATAAACATGCTCATAGGAATGTTCCGCAAATCTAAGAGTTACTAACTCTAACAGGAACAATATCTCCAAGGGTCACCAGTGCTTCAAGTTCAAAGCACAAAGATAAAGAAAAGGACAGGCTAAAACAATTGGAAATAGGATATAAGTGTATGGACCACATCTCAGACAATGATGAAGTGAGAAACTGATAGGAGTTGCTTTTCTTCTTCTCCCTGATTTTACAGAAGAAAAAGAGGGAAAGTTTTATTTGCAACCATTTTTCTGTGTCAAACTTATGAGGTGTGCCACTTAACACCTGCAACTGAGAAGAACCAGCTTTGAAGGCAGAGGCTGTGTTTACAAACAACTCAAATAGCAAGATCTTAGAAGAATGGAAAGCTCTCACTATATAATGCACAGCGAGAGCAAGCGGCTCCAGCGGTGAGCAGCACAGCAAGCATCTCAATCCGCTGAAAATGGCTGGGATATTTATCAACGCTATCATGACAAAGGTCCCAAGACCCCGAGAGACTGCAGGGAGGTATGATGATATTTATTTCCAAAACTTTTTGAAATCAGAACGGTATTTTCTATCGAATTACTTGTGATGGAGTGTTTATCCATTTGTAGTTTGATAGAGAAAGAACTGATGAATTAAAACTTTGACATAAGGAACGGGAAATGTTTGAAAAAGGAGTTTGCATGCTTTGTATTGAAAAGCACTTAAAAGCACAGCCAGGTCTGCTATCCCACCCACCATCCTTTTGTGCTGTTTACCAGTCCTCTTTTGCTCTTCTGTAAGTAGTTAGCTTCCACTGAGGTGTCTGTGCCAGGGACGTCATAGGTTCAGCTTGTGGGTTCTTTCATTTTAATGCCCCAAAGACATGAATTTATGGAATGAGGGGAAGCTAAACTTCTCCAGCTTAAAAGATGCTATCTTAAATTCTTAACAGTTTAGGTTGGTGAGAAAACAAGAATGCCTTTATTCTAAAAATGAGTCAGTGACTCTGAAGACCTACTTCTATTGAAAACCACATCAATGCACTTTTTCAGTCCCACAGAAAATTAAGTGGAAATTTGTGGCCACATGACCCTCTCAGCTGAGACCAATAGAACGACGCAAAAGCCACTATCATTTACCTTAATATAAAACAGGACATGGATAGTAACTGAAATAAAGGATTTTGTACTCCATTAGCTTTTCTTTTCTAGCCTGCTCTGAAAAGGCAGCCAGCATACCTGGAAGTTTTATCCCTCCATCCAAGAGATAAAGACTTCTAGGCTTCTGCTGCCTGCTCCTCCACCTTCTCTTTTGCAGACTGGTAACAACACAAGCAAGAGAGCTCTAGCTCCAGCTATGTGACTGGGGTGCCTGAAAACAGCGATCGGATGACTAGGAAATATGCATCTGTCAGTGGGAACAGATCCTGAGGTTTTTATTAGGCAGAGTCAGGGGTATAATGACTCAGTTAAAACCTCTTCTGGGTCAGTGACTTAATTTTTTTTTTTTTTTTTTAAA
>NW_008343963.1:1014572-1031395 GCF_000622305.1 Nannospalax galili
TGTAAAAATTTTGTTAAAACCTCTTTTTGGGTCGTGGATTAATTTTTTTTTTTTTTTTTTTAACGAAGAACACTGAGGCTTAAGAATAAATATAGAACCTAAGCCCCCATCTCTGCCTCACAGCTCAGGGATAGACATAAGAACCAGTGTGAACTGATGAGAGCAAACTCACAAAGGCTTGTCGTTCCTCTTTGATACTGTTCCCAAAGCAGCCGGAACATGCTTTTTTTCTCATTTAAATATGATTACGTGAGACATCTTAAAGCAATTTGGGGAGGCTGTGAGATTCATGAGAAGCATTTTCTATGATTATCTGAGAATGTATCTTGTTTTTATAGTTTATGAATTCTTTCAAAACATAGGTAGCTCTACAGAACGTGGTAAAGGGGATTAAAAGAAATAAAACACCAAAATGCGTTTTCAAAGGAAGAAAGACAGCCTTCTTCACAACTGTTTTATTTTCTGTACTTAACTAAACGATCAGGATGTGAAATGCACAGGACAGGGTCACTCAGGGAGAAGTAGACAGAGTACTTAGAATCTTGCAAAGCAACAGACCAAATACCATCATTTTGCTAAATTCACAGTCATTGCTATAACTCAAGTAATAGTTTTCTCAAAATTAATGAGACAATTTTAATTAAATATATACGTCCTCATATTTGTTGGCAAACAAGTGAGTCCTTACCAAGTTGTTCATATTACTCACAAAGGTGTGTGTGTGTGTGTGTGTGTGTGTGTGTGTAAATTATGAAAAATAAAGTGTCCTGTAATAACCCACTATAATGTAGTAAAAGTATCATATAGGATGTATTACTATTAATAGTCTCTATAAGGACAATTACCTTCATATAAAGTTGGGGAAAATATATTAGCATGTTAACCATAATTTAAAATTAGCCTTTCCCCAGTTTTCACTATGATTCACCATATTCTAAGAAAATTAGATAACAGGGTTTCTTATAAACGGTTTTAACTTTCTTTGAGGCGCTTGGGATCAAACTCAAGGACTGAGGCAATTCTACCACTGAACCTATATCCTCAGTCTACCTTTCATGAGCATTTTTGTTTAGCATATAACCAGAGTAGCAGCACTGATAATTCAACACATTTTTAAATTTGAAGAATTTTCAAGGAAGTTAAAAATATTGCAACAACCAATTTCATTTCATCAACTTTTGGTCAAAATGAAAAAATAAAACCTGTCTACTGTAATTTAGTTTATCTTCTACAGTACTGAGTATCTGATTTACTGAATATCTGGAAAAGCAGTGGCTTTGAAGCATGATCAGTGATACTTTAATTCAACACAGGCACAAGAAATGGATTTCTGTGCTGTGTGGTTTATGGTTCAGGAATTTAACTGAACTAAGTAGTCTAAGAATATGTGAAAAGTACTACTGTATTGGGCTGTTGACTATGTTTGCTTCTGACTTTTCTCGAAGCTATTTTTCATTTTATCCAAGAGAGCTTTTCATTGTACTAACGTTTATCACAAAATTCATATATATAACCAGGAAACACTGAAGCAACCAAATACTCTACTCCTGTTTATTGAACAAGTTTGACTTTTGTTTTGTTATTATTGCTAATTTATTTAGGCATTCATTTATTTTGGAGACAAAGGCTCACATCCTAGCCCAGGCTGAACTCACAATGTTGACTTCTAAATCATGATCTTCCAGTCTCAATCTCTCAAGTGCTGAGATGACAGGTGTGAACCACATCATCAAGCTATTTTCCTTTTCTTTTTGTGTGTGTGTGTGTGTGTGTGTGTGTGTGTACGTGCATGCACGTGTGTACATGTGTGTATGTGTTTAAGTCTAACTAATTCAGCAAAGCAGAAAACTATTAACTTTTTAAAATATAAAACATTTGCTAAAAAAATGTTTGGGACCATGGAAAATATTATTGAAGGTAATATTAATTGCCTTAAGAAGGAAGATCCCATGTTTTTCTTTTCCATTAGACTCCCTAACTTCCAGTACGATTCTCTGAATGAGATACATTGGGTGATCTGGCCAATTCTATGATAGTTCATTACTTTATCTGCATAAACATAGTGTTACTTTGTAAGGGCCATGTGTTGACTGCTTATAATCTCATTTATTCCAGGTCTCTGAAATTTGATAGGTATTTTGAAAGGCAGAATTACAATTCCAATATTTCTTTATTGGAAAAGTTACAAGAATTATGTTCTTTATGTGGATTGGTACACTAATGTACCAAGAAGAATTTATTCATAGGCCATCAGTCTTTGCATCTACCCTATTGTCCTTGAGCCCTGCCCCACGTTGTAAGTATATCCTAGTACAATGTCCTCTCTTGCATACTTATTAAGGAGAAGACATGTGCTCAAGTTGTTCTCTTTTCAGTGATCATTTCACGAGTCTCACTAAGCACAGATCTCCACATCAAGTCAATTTATCTAAAAGCTTATGTTAGATGCAATCCCGCCACTCAGTAAGTTCTTACATCCTCTTTCTACCATCCACTTGCATTCTGTGAGCTGAAAATGTTGTTTATCAATGCTAATTTTCAAGTTGAAAGTGCATTTTCAGTGGTCACAAGTAGGTGGTAAGAACAATCATGAACTTGTGGCTTCTCAGAGGACAACTACCTATAAAAATTTGGAAACAAATACAGATTTGAGAGGGGAAAAATGTAGAAAAAATGACTATTCCAGAGGGAGTTTTCTTTTTAATCCTCAACTTTTGTGAAGAAAAAGATGATTTTAGAATTAACAGGCATGAAATGACAAAAGAAATTTCACTTTTTGGTTTGCTTTTAATGAAATGATAGGTGGAATTGAACTTGCATAGATGAATTGAGTCTGCACAAGAGGAAGTCCACTTACTGTTTTTAGTTCCATCAAATCAGAAGTCACGAGTGTGACAATCCTACAGTGTTGGTTCTGGTAATGAGCAGTCCTTAGGTCTAAAAAGTAGATGAGATTTTGGAAAATCAATAGACTTACAGTCCAAGGCCCTTACAGAATTCACTCCTTTACACGGATATCTTGATTTCTGCAGAACTCCTCAGGACATAGTGTCTTCTTTGAGGTTGTCTCCAGCAATAGTTGGCTGCTTTTATTAAAAACATTACTTTTAAAATCCCTGTGGTATTTTTCATTTTTCACATAATGATCAGTTTATACTAACATAAAAAAATGCTTCTTTATAAAATGTCTATGGATTACTTTCAAAAATCTGACATCAAAATCATATTACTTTAACCTAACTAGTTTCATCTATTTAAAGATCTCTGTAAACTATTGTAATTTTTAAATCAAAGGCAATGAAAAGAACATAATGTACTGAGAACATAATTGGAGAACATTTTAAGGACAGAATCTAAACTCTGCCTACTACTAGATTTATCCATGTGTCTGATCACTACAGTACTTCACAGGCTACACTTCATATATTTTTGTAATGAACATTTTCCTTTTTCTTTTAGTTTAAATATATCTGAACACAAAAAAAATTCTTAAATGACCCAAAATTTGTATGTATGCAAAATATTTAGATTTTATCTTTGTTTTTAAAAGGCGATTATTAAATTTAGTGTATTTAGTACAATTAGCATCACATCACTAATTGATTGAATACTTTGGGGCAGGAAAACTCATTGTTTTTCTGAGTTTTTCTCTAAGTGAGAAATTCCAAGACCCATGACATTAAGACATCAAGGAGATTGCTCAAAGCACCATTTTAATTATCTAAGCCTTTAAAAATTATAATTGCTCTATTTAGTTTTTCTCATCATGAAAACAATGTCTTATATGTGCTGAAAGGAACCTCATACATAGAATGGGCAGAAACATTTGCTTTGAAAAAAATCGTTTTATTGAATTTGTGTGTATTTCACTAAATGCATCTTGATCATATTTAGACTTCCTCCTCTACCTGCACCCTCCCCCATATGCTCTTGTCAGATTTCATGCATTTTGTCATAAGGTCTATTGAGTCAAATTTGTGTCCCCAAATGTCTCCTGGTGTGAGTTCATCCACTGGAGCCTGGTCAAACTACCTAGTGTCATTCCCATACATAAAAAACACAGAATTTTCCTCACTCAGCAGCAATCAGTTGCCAAGAGTTCCTTTGTTAATACTGGGGAGTCTCATTTCCCCACTTCTCTGCTGGATTTTTGTCTGGTTTGAGTTTGCATGATCATTGTGCATGCTGTTACCATTGCTGTCCCTGGCCACCAGGAAAATTTTGTTTCTTGTGGTCGTCCACTACCACCACCTCTGGCTTTACAGTCTTTCCATCGCCTCTTCCACAATGTTCCCCGAGTCCTGGGTGGCAGACTGATAATGTAAAAATGATATTGCATATTTTTAAGTTTTCCTAATTTCAAATCTCACATTTCTTTCCTTTCCATAGCATTCACGTATTTCAGATCTGTCTTTAGAATGGAGTAGAGCAACAAAGGTGGGACAAACTTTCTCATGGGGTTCAAGTATTTAACACCAGTGAAGGAACTCTCCATGAAAAGTGATTCAACTACCAAATATTATTGATAGATCCAAACTGATTTTCTAATTTTTCATCAGGCCTCATAACTCAAAAAGCAATGAAATTTAAGAAGATTCATTCTTTTCTTCATTCCCTCATTTCTTCATGTAATATACTAGTAAATTGTCGTGTGCTATTTGTGCTTCCTGAGACACTGAGGATAAGTGAGAACTCCCTCCCTGCCTCCCAAGCTCAGACTTGAGTATATTTATTTCACGTGTCTTTCAAAATTCCCTATCTTGGGTGGTATTGACCCCTGGTCTTTAACAAGGACAAAAGAGAACAGAAAATGGCTAATGATATTAAAAACATGAATATTTGGGTACATACACCTGAATCAATAGTACTCAGCATGTATGGCAAAGTACAAAGAGTTTGGTGGGGGGTTGGCGGGCGCATGGGTTGGGGAGGGTAGTCTGGATTTAAGCAGGAAATGTATGAAATTTAAAAATCTCAATAAAAATAATAAAAATATTGGAAACATTGCATTCTTGAAAATACATAGAAAATAAATAATTTCCAACAGAGGTAATTGTTGTTTAACCCATAGTATAAAAATTCATATCTTTGGAATCAGAAGGTGGAAGATCACGCATGGACAGAAAGCTTTAACCTGGAACTCTTAGCTGAGAACTCCCTCAGACTTCCCTTAACAGGCAGGGCTTCTTAAGTCATTTCTCTTGGATGTTGCAGTCACCTGATTTTGTGATGTTACAGTTGGTTTCTCTCCCAATTTGACTGCTCAAGTTGTTTCTGCTGAGCTTGTGAGCAACCAGTTCTTTAATGTTTTGCCATCTGCTACTCACTATTTTTTTTCTTTTCCTTTCCCATGCTACATGCTTAATAAACTTACTAATTTGAAGCTAAAAGCATGGCTGTTGTGACTTATTCTCATTATGGAACAGTTCATAAGGCAAATACTTAATGGGAATTTTCAGTGACTCCTGTTCAATATTTACAATGTGACCAATTTCAGGTGTTGTGATAGACCCATGGGTATTTGGCAGAGAGTAACAGATAC
Source organism: Nannospalax galili (assembly GCF_000622305.1). Lineage (NCBI taxonomy): Eukaryota > Metazoa > Chordata > Mammalia > Rodentia > Spalacidae > Nannospalax > Nannospalax galili. The sequence goes on from NW_008343963.1 coordinate 1,020,115, forward strand.
GCACTTGCTTCTAAATTGCTTATACAATCTTCCCCCAGGATCTAGAGATTGGTTCTAGGACTGCTACATGTTCAATGCCCTTATACAAAATAATACAGTGTTTTCACGTAGTTCATGTTCATCCTTCCATATATTTTAAACTAGATTAAGCTAGATTATATTGTAAAATCTAATTTACTATAAATTTTAGGTAAAATTGTTACTGTAATGAATTATTTATAATTACAAGGAAAAAAGTCTGTGTGTTTGGTACAAAGGCAGTGTGATGGCTAATCTTGGTTGTCAACTTGATGCATATAGGAAAAGGGAACCTCAATTGAGGAAAATCCTCTATCAGACTGTTCAGTGGGCATGTCTGTAAGACATTTTCTTGATTGCTAATAGATGTATGAGGGCGCAGCCAATTGCAGCATTAATAACCCTAGGCAGTAGTGTCTGAGCTTTATAAGAAAGGCAGCTGAGCAATCAAGAGAGCAAGCCAGTAAGCAGTGTTCCTCTGCGGATTCTGCTTCAAGCTCCTGCCTGGAGTTCTTCCTTGACTTCCCTTGATGATGGACTGTAACCTGTCAGTCAAATAAACCCTTTCTTCCACCAAGCTGTATTTGGTTAGTGTTTCATCATAGTAAAGGAGAAGCAAACTGGACATTCATTTTTTCCAAATTCTTTTGATCCTCAGTTAATAAAATCAGTGATGCAAAACTCACAAAAAGTTAACTGTATGCCTGAATCCAGGAAGACGTGTTAAGCCACAAATATTCAAAGCAGCACCAATCACAAGGATATACAAAGGAGGTCTGGAGTAATTAATAAAAAGGAGACAGAAGCAATATTGTAGCACTCAATGGAAATTTATCAAATAAAACATAAAGATGAATAGTAAGGGAACTGCTCAAAAGGATTGAAATTGTCACGGACACTGAAAGTACACATCCGTATTAAGTAGATGTTGTTCACCTTCATTGCTTCAAGGCAAGCTGATTTTTTAAGACCAAGTCTAATATTAAGCATTTTGTCTTGTCCATGAAGAATGCTAACTCTAGATATTTCTCAAGAGTATCCAATAACTGTTTCATATTTATAAAAACTGAAATCTCCCAGATTGTCCAAATTATCACTCTCTTCATTTATTTATGAAAAATTTGGTTACCTGTCTTGTAGGAGATAGAAGCCAGACGCAGGAGTAAAGATATGAGTAAATTACAGTTAACGTCTTTTGTTGTGTGACAGTGAGAAGAATGAGATGGGGAGGGGGTCATGATGGTGAGGAAGAATGTGAGGCATGTTAGTGAGGGAAATGTGAGTGTACAAAAAGTGTGTGCTATAGTGGATGCTATTACAGAATGGTGAACAATGCTCTGGGGACAGATTTTGAAACAAAGATTTGGTTCATCACTCAGGTGTTAAGGGAATTATAAAAGGAGAAAAGTGATTATTAGGAAAGTAAATAATTCGCCAGTATTTTACAACATTTGCTGTCTCTGGATTCTGGAGGGATTTTTTGTTCTCTTTTTTACGTTATGTTCACTTGTTCTCATTCAATCAGGATTACATTTTATTTTATGTTTTAGATAATTTGAATTCTGTTTGTAAAATTAAAACATAACATTACTTAAAACCTTTACAGAATATTCATAGTTTTAGCAATAGCTGGAGTGGGACCCTGCTCCTGAGTAAATGTTAGTTTAGGCTGTTTATAGGATGCTATTGCTGAATCAACATTATATGCAGAAATAACACATAAATAAGGAGAAGAACAGAGAGGAGATGAAGAGAAGGGAGATTGTCTACACTAATGTTATGTAAAGGGATAGTTGATTGAAACAAATTACTTAAATTTCTAAGTGCAGCAGCAATATAATTGTGTGATTAATATCATCTTGTATTTTTCTATAAATTAGAAACTGAAATTGGCTTCTGTAATGTTTCTCTCTTTTGTTTATGCAGGGCAAGTTTCTATATTAGACATTTAAGATATGGATAAATTTTAAATATATCAATACTATTTTATTAAACTAACATACTTTTTACTTTTCAGATCTTTTGTTTTCTCTAGAAAATTTATAGGGACAGTGTAACTGAAATCTTACCACAAACTAGATCGTTTATATCTCATCTCTTTAACTACCATTCTTTCTAACCATCAGTGCCTCACTCTATCCATCTAAAAATCTGTTTTCTGTCATTGTTCTTTCTCTATATCAGTCTCTCTGTCTCTCTAATGCGTCTGTGTTTTTGAGACATAATTTGCTTTTTTAGGTAATTTACTGAGGAGGACAAATAAAAGCATTATTTGTTTGAATGATAAGACCCGAAAATGGAGGGAACATTCAGAACTATACTGAGGCAGAAAGTCTGGAAAATGACTAGGTTTGCTCACAGCCAGACTAAATGTCCTTCATAAATTAGACCCTTGGACATAAAAGGTCAATGACAGCAAAGCCCAAATTCCCTGAAGTCTTAGCTTATGACAGGCACTCTGACAACATCTTCATCTGCACTGTAGAAACAGAGTTCCTCATTTTATATCCATACAAAACACAGAGTGGTGAAGTGTCTTGTTGAAAGTCAGAGAATATGAAGGAATAGGGATTCAAATTCAAGCAGCCTGATTCTAGGGGTATTGCAACATGCTGATTTTGTAGGACTCAGACTCTCTTGGGTTTGCAAAATTCTCAGGTTTGGATTAAATAAATAAGTAAATAAATGCATTTTTTTCTGTTTAACACAGCTTTTTATCACTGAGCGCATATCAGAGGTAAAATTTTGAATTTGTGTGGTTTATCTAACATGTGCAAGTAAATGTGGATTAACTTCAGGTCAAAATTGTGAACAACAATAAAATACCTCATCTATGGAATGTTTTGAATAGGCTAGAGATTTCAATTGAAATATTTAAAACACCATGTCTCATGAACACAGAGAAATTTATTGATCATGCAAGGACCTACTCACTTAGATATCAGCTTTACTGAAGACAGCATGCTTGCATTGATGAAGTGGATTAGTACAACAAGATCACTAATGTGATTGCCAAGATACATTAGCCTTTAATGGCCAGACACTAAAATAAAGTAAAATAAAAAGACATAATTGCAATTTTATATATTATAAAACCCCTTGCTATCTGCACCACCCCCATTGTCCCCTGATCAGTTTAATGAATTCTGATTTTTGTCCATGAATGTCCTTCAGTGTGGGTCCATTCACTGGTTCCACCAAAAGTCCCTTCCCTGTTTGTCCCCCTCCCAGAAAACATCGATTGCAAAAGTTCTTTAGGTTGGGTTGAGATTTCTTACTCATGATCCCATGTTTAAATATTTAAAAAAAAAATCATAAGGTTGGGGTAAGTTGTGCTGAGGGGATATAGAGAGAGTTGGAGGGGGAAAATGGGGTTAGATATGATCACATTTCCTTGTATACATTATGAATTCTCAAAAATAAAAAAATTAAAAAAGATATAGTCAAATGATTTTTCAAAGATTTGATTGTTTTTCCTTTATGGCTTTTACCAATGACATTTCTTGCTTCAGGGCATTTTTATTCACAATTAGCATATTTAAATGGATACTTCAGCAAAATTTTAAATTGCTGTAGGCTGTAGATCACTGGAACTCTTAGGAATTGCCGAAGTTAAAAATATTGAATCCAAGAAAGGCAAGGTTTTTGGGTAATTTTCATTAGAACACTACAATTGTTAAAATCAGACTATTAGTGTAAGGCCTAAGAAAATATTAGTATATCATCTTTCTTAGCAGTTAAAACATGGATACAATTATGTGTTATTCATTCAAACTGCTGTGCATCCATTGTTGATCTACTAGAATATATAAATTTTTATCGCAAACATTTGAGAACATGTTTTGAGTAAATCTGGTTATAAGCAATGTTTATGATTTATGCTACAGTAAAATAAAGACAATATTTTAATGACCCACAAAATGAAAGCATATTTTAATTCGGTAAATATACTTTTGTATAGCTCTTATAAGACAGACAGGGAAACAGAGGCTTTCAGGCCACTGGAAACTTGCAAATGTGGACTTTCAGGAACTCACTCATAAACTCAACCAGAAAAGGGCCTAGAGTAGAGTAAGGGAAATGGAGGCAGAGAAATCTTAGCCTGGAAACTATTGGAGACAGATTACTATTGTGTGAGGGTGAGTAGACTGACTGTGTTTAGATGATCTTTAGATAGACTGACTAGACTCCACTGATGAATTTACACCAAGTGACATCTGAGTACAAATCCATGACCAGATGGTACTTAAAACGTACAGCCCAATTCATGAAGTCCCATGCCAGATGGGGTGGGTGGGATCTAAATTTAAGAGCTGTTACATATGAAATGTACAAAACCTCAATAATTAAAAAAAAAAAAACAGATTGTTTCTTAAAACCTAGTACCTATGGGTCTAGAAAGATGGTTCAGTGGTTAAGAGCACTGACTGCTCTTGCAGAAGACCTGGGTTCAATTCCCAACACCCACATGGCAGCTAGCAACCATCCAGGAACTCCAGCTCCAGGAGATCCGACGCCCTCTTTTGACCTCTGTGGGCATTGCACAACACAGGTGCACCTACCTACATACAAGCCATACACTCCAACATATATATTTTTTTTTTAAAAAACTAATACTTAATTTAAGGTTACAATTATTAAAATTTTGATGCTTTCTAGATTTATTCAGCAAAAATAAGCATTCTATGTCACCTCAAAGTCAGTTTTTAAAATATATTCTTGCTTATATTTTGTCATGTATATTCTCTGCCTTTAAATCACCTTTCAACATAGACATATAATTTGGACTTTCCTGTATTCTGTGGGTATGAAGTAGGGTGTAGGGTCTCTGTAAAATATACACTTTGAACGCTGTTGAGCTCATGGAACTGAAATATTGACATCTGCAGGTTTGTGCACATTCCTCAATGTCAGTGTACAAGATGCAAGTCTTCTCAGACAAAGGTCAAAATGATTTCTTAGCACCAAGTAAGAAAGCTACATGAAATTAGATGAAAGGTAGTGGATTTAGGCACCTTGTCCTATACAGCCTAGAAGACTAGGGCTTTTAAATCTAACTTTTTAACTTTACTTCCCCTTGTTGAATATTTTATTTCCTTTTGATCTTTTTATATTTATTCCCTCGTCAAGGAACTTCATCATCGAAGCTTATTTCCGCAGCTGTTTTCTAAAATGTGTGTCTGAATTGCATGTTTTCTTTTTCCTTCAAATTTTATTGCAGACAATCTCTGATTTTAATTAAATGTTGTTTCCAGTCTTATTTATAATTTTCCTTTCAAAGGAAGGAACTGTAATTATTGTGTCTATGTTAGGGGCTTCTTCCTGAATTGCAGCATTTAGATGTTGAAAAAAAATCAATGTATTGTATTTCTCTGGAAAGAAATACTTCTTGTGTTATACTTTGCTCATTCTAATATGAGGAAAATATAATTAAACTGATATTGCTGTGTTCAAAGAAAATGTAGATTATAATACTCTATCTCTTTTCACTTCATAATAGGCCAGGATATATTGAGTTATGCTTTTTTAAAAAAAATTCATAGTTTAGAATGAAAAGATATTCATAAACAATAATGTTGTTTAGAAATGAAGACCAAGAGATCTAATCTTAGCATCTTTCTTCTTTACTTAGTTGCTCAAAATTCTTCATAATATATTAGTAAGTTACCTAAGAAGCGGGGGAGGAAGGTTTTATTTTACCTCATAGTTTCATGTTGGGACAGTCATGGTGACTAGGGCTTGGGCTTTGGTGCATCTGCCCCTGTTGACCACATCAGAGCTATAGACAGGAAGTAGTACTGGACTATAAATTCAGGCATGCATCTATCAACGATCCATTACTTCCATCAATACTCCACCTCCTAAAGTTCTTCACCAGCTGAGGAGCAAGTGTCCAAACACAGGAGGCTGTGGGGACATTTTATATCCACACCACGGGAATAGGTTTCCAGTTTAGTTATTCTTGTCTCTACTTGATCTAATTGGAATGCTTTGACTAAATTATACAGGAAATACATCAATAATAGAAGTGGCTGGATATTTAGAGATAACATTTTTAGACATATCTTCTTCACATCTGCTTCTAGATTTACAGTTTTAAAGCACATACTATTTCTAGTAATATATTTGATTAGAAAGTATTCGATTGCTTAAAATCCTGTGTTAATTGCATCAGATGGGCTTTGAGGATCATTCCTATGTTTTCTGATTTCGTCTATATATCATCCTTCATGTTTTTCAAAGAAGCTTTATTTTTTTTTACTGTTTTTACTCTTTGATTTATTCTTCTGCACTGTTTGGTTTTGTGATTTGACCTTCAAAATGTGATTTTACTTTATTTGCTATATCTCTGATTATAGGTTTTTCTTCCTAAGTTCTTAGGACTTGAACACTTGTAATTCAATTCCATTATTCAAATTTTCAGTATTTCATAGTGAGTAACAAAAGGCTTGGCATGCCTCTTATTAATAGAAACACCCTGAAGAGATCTTGAAAAAATTCAAAATAATGTTCTTATGTGGTAATGTCTTGAAATAGGCATAAAGGTTAAAAACTACTGATGGGTGACAACACGAGAAAAATGGTAGCAAATATGTGAAATAATTCCATTATTCAAATTTTCAGTATTTCATAGTGAGTAACAAAAGGCTTGGCATGCCTCTTATTAATAGAAACACCCTGAAGAGATCTTGAAAAAATTCAAAATAATGTTCTTATGTGGTAATGTCTTGAAATAGGCATAAAGGTTAAAAACTACTGATGGGTGACAACACGAGAAAAATGGTAGCAAATATGTGAAATCTCAGTCTACATATTCCCATGTTCAGAAATATTACTGAGAATCCTCTAATTCAGCCTCATGACCCGGCATGCAATTTTATGCAAAATTTTCCTTACTGGTAAGTAACTAAATGTTTGCCCACCAAAATCCAGTCTCTATTTCTTTATGAAATCACAAAATTTTTGTCAAGATGCTTGTTTTCCAACTGAAAATTAGGTCATCCACGCTTTCTTTGAACATTCATAACACATACACACACACACACATACACACACACAGACACACACACACAAACACACACACCTCTTTGAACATTCATAACACATACACACACATACACACACACAGACACACACACACAAACACACACACTGTGCAATGAAGGACTATTAGCTTCTTCATATTTTGGAAAGAATATTTAAAGAGCTATTTAATTTTCCTAGTACCTATTTTCTGGAGGCAGAAAATAAAAGTGTTAACTGACTATAGATAGTTTGTAACAAGAATGGAAGTTGTTAAGATTAATGTAATACACAGAAGTTGTGGTTGTAGTCAATTGTGGAATTACTAAGTCAGGACAAGGCTGGTCTTGTTACAGAAGAAATAAACAAAACTATTGTGAAGTCCTTGCTTATTTTTTCTGTGACTTACAGGTAACCTTAGGAAGCTGCCATGCTTACAGCAGAAAAATGGAATTCTGACATTAGCTTGTTTGAGGTATGTTGCAAAGCTAGGCCTTGAACTTTTGGATTGTTTTTCTGTGTCTATGTAAGGATGTGGTTCACTGCAGTGGGCACTTGCTATACTATCTGATGTTTCAAAGGCATCCTTTAATTTCAACCCTCAGAATACTAAGTGCTGCCCTTCCCTTTTATTTTTCAGGCTCTTCTCTGAATCCTGCCATGACTCCTTTTCTATGTCCCCCAGCTGCACATGAACTAATACTTAATGCCTCTTTATCACACACTTCTCAGTTACCAAATCCTGTCTGGTTGACCTTCAAAATTTGTAATTGTCCCTCACTCTCCAGCCTGTATATTTTCATGTTGCTCTCTCCCAGGCTTCTGTATGGCTCCCAGCAGCAACATGCTGTGTACTGTGACTTTCACCCTCAGCACCACATGCTCAGAACATCTCATCTCTCTACAGAAATTATGCATGCACAGTGCACAAGACACTTTACTTTTACAAATCAGTGAACAAGTTTTCATCATCTCAGCAGCAGTGAAGATGCTTGCTATGATGTATGGGGTCCAGTCCAACTCCATATCCCTCAGGACAGATGTAGAGACTGACGATGTAGACCTCTGACCACCTTAAGATCCTTCAACATACATGCAAGTGCAGTAGTTCACTGAAATTACTTCTAGCAAGTATGGCTATGCGCCTGCTCAAATTCTTTCCCTTTATCCCTGTTCTCAGTTTAGCAATCATATTGTGTTAGAATAAAAATAATTTCCATTAGTGACTCAAAGTTACTGTCCCAGTCTTAAATATTGAATTTAATTATAAGGCTTTTATTTTATTGTCAATGTACAATTGTCTTGTTCTCATTTTCTTTTTCTTTTTTTTTTTTTTAGTATTCTTTTCAACACCACCATTGATTTACTTTTCATTTTTGTGTTTTCTTTTTTAGTCTCAGATCACTTAGAGTTATTTTAGCTGTTACACTTAAGATATAAGTTTTTTGTTTTTTTTTATTTGGTTTTTACATTAGTTGACCTTCTTTTATTCTTGCCTTCCTTTGTCTCTGACTTTCTCTCTCTCTCTTTCTTTCCCTTCTTCCACTCCTTCTTTCTTCTGTTCTTTTCCTTTTATTTCCATCTCATTTCTTTGCCTTCTTTATTTGACATTTGTATACTTTAAACAATCATAGCATTCAGGTCTGCAGTTTTCCTCAGTGTTTTAGTAAAATCAACTTTTAATTACATCATGTATAGTTAGAAATTTCAGAGATATTTGTTGTTTTAAGGTTTTGTTTTAAGGTTTAGGAGAAACAAATTTCCAATTACTATCTAATTTTTTGTTTTGGTCTTTTGTTTGAAAGGGTCTCCCTAGCCCCAGCCCACCTGGAATTCCCTATGTGGGATGCGGGTGACCTCAGTCGTATAGAAATCTGCCTGCCTCTGCCTCTTGAGGGCTGGGGTTAAAGACGCACACCACCATACCCAGCATCAGTTGCTTTATTTTAAATATTATTTTATTTACCATTTTATTAGTTCTTTCCTCATTGATATCCTAATAAACTTCAAAATTTGGTGTCTCCTTTGACCCAGTATATAAATTATTACATTTTAATACCAGAGTTTAACATATTCAGGTTTATTTAGTCACTGATTATTTCTTCGTTCTTAAATTTTATGATTTTAAGGAAATGTCTCAGTGTAAATAACTTTTACATTCCTTACATTGTTTTAATTATCTCTTCCACTTATAAGTGCAGATGAAATGCCACTTCTTCCGTTCCAAGGTGGATGTTCAGCACTGCAAGGATCATTTCCTTGAATTTTGATGCATGTTTTGTTTCTTTTCTCCCAATCCCCCATTGTTGTGAGGTGTAATGAATGTAACATACACAGAATTCCATGACTATTATGTAGATCAGCATTCTTGCTTCTAAATCACAGAACTGACAGGAGAAATCAGGGGACAGAATCTCCGAGAGTGCTAGGCAAGCCTGTGTCAATAGTGCAGCTCATGCAAGTGGGCTTTGCAGCCCTGGAACAATTGACTTAGTGCTGCTTCCGCTGCCTCCTTCAGAAAATAGTGCAACAGACCTTCACTGCTAAACTGCTGACTTCACTGTGCACGTGTGTGTGTGTGTGTGTGTGTGTGTGTGTGAAATTTGGCTATTTGTAAGAGGGGTGCCTATGGTGGAGGGGCTCAAATGTCATCAAATATTTTGTATGAAATTTGCAACAATGTCATAAAAATGCTTTTAAAAATGACCTGTCAGGTGCCAAGGATCTGAGTGTAAGCAAGTGTGACTAGTAATAATCAGATACATAGAAACTAGAGACACATGTGAAAACATCTAACTGTTAGTAGCATTAAAAATGATTTTTTCCTGTATGAAACAGTATATTTGAAAATGAAACGGAGATCTTTTTTAAAGATTAAAACCTCATTCAGTTTTGTGTCTTATAGGGTTTATACTAAGTTCAATATTATATAACTATATGAATTCAACTGTGAATCTAAAAATTTACAGCCAGTATTGAAAGAGATGCATCTTTGCTCTGGAGACTGTTATTGAGTATGTTAATGCTGTAGTGAAATGCTTCTTCTAATCATGTGATTATTAAATAAATAATTTAAAAAATAGGAAAAAATAAGTTAAAAAAAAAAGACCTGTCAAAAAAAACCAGCAATACTTTTGTTAATACCATGATATTCACGCAGCCAGGGTATACTTGTTTAAAATCAACAAATTCAAACCCAGAGTAGGTTCATAGTCCAATGAAGACAAAGAACTACTCTGAGTTGGAAGGTCAAATTTAATCTGTTTCTCATCAGAACAGCTAGAAAGACTGAAAATTTGGTAGCCTCAGTTACATGAGTCATTGCATCAAGTCTGACTTGGTAAGGGAAATCCTTAGGCTGACTCATTAACAGTTTCCAATCCTCTTGCCTTACACTCTGTTATTTACTACATTGAGAAAGCACTGGGTTAGATGAGTAATCAGCCTGACACGAGGGAGCATGTCAATTTTCTACTTCATTTAGAAGCATCTTCATCAGTGTTAATCAATACACATTCACACAGAAAATAGTTCTGAGTCTGAAGTCAACCTTGTAGTATCTGCTCAATCATTTTAAAAACATAATTTATCAAAAGTCATCAAATTAGTCATTAAATACATATTCAATCTGTGTGGTAAAAGACAGGAAAACCAAAATATAGGCACAGATTATTGAGACATTTTATGGAAAATTAAAAAGCCAAAAGAAGCTCGGCATGGTGGCTCACGCCTTTAATCCCAGCACTAGGGAGGTAGAGGAAGGCAGATCTCTGTGAGTTCAAGGCCATCCTGGTCTACATAGTGAGTTTCAGGACAGTTGGGGCTATAGAAAGATCCTGTCTCAAAAAGACCAAAAGAAAAAAAAAAGCCCCAAAAAACAGTGAAGAAACATACAATTAAGTCTAAAATAATCTGTTGAAAAATCATCTATTAAGCAATCAAAGATAAAGTGAAGCCAGGAAGAATTTGCTTCAAACAAGATTTATTTCAGTTATATTTGTTCCATAATTGTACAGGTGGTTTCATTTATCAAGAATTTTACATAATCCAACAAATTAATATCCCAGGGATTAAAAATAAGCATCCTTTTAAAAGGATGTTGGAAGTCATGTTATACAATTGTACCTGAATACCTAATTTAATAATTAATTTTTAATCAAACAGTAATGATATATACATCATTAAGATAGTTAGTACAACTATGCATTCAGCCAAAGCCACAATCAACTTAGATGTGAAA
>NW_008343963.1:1031413-1039582 GCF_000622305.1 Nannospalax galili
AAAAAAAAAAAACCCTCCTAATAGCTAGATAGGAAGAGTCCTACTGCTTTCTTTAATATTGTTCTTAAAGCACTAATTGATTACAATTGGTGACTAAAGGTGACATATTAAACAACATTAAGTAGTAAGAAATATTATATATGATAGATTACATGATTCTACACAATAAAACTCTAAAACATGTAATTAAGTTAAGAAAAAGTTCTATAATATACCAGGTTGTAGAACTAAAATAAAGTCAACAAACAAAAAAGAATTTCTAGCTATAAAGTATTGCTAGCCAGACTTTACATTAAGAAAAATAGCACTATTTGTAAAAGTAATAATAAAAGTAAAAATCACCAATCTTAAACTAAACAGGACTGTCTTTTAACTCTACTTAATGAACTCACTAATGTTGCTTCACTCTGATTAATGCAAAAACTATTTTCTGCAGCACAGTCAAAGACTGGGCTCTACCTGAGTAGAACTCCTCCGGCTGCTGGTAGCAGTCAGTGCTGGCTGGATTGGTCTCCCCACTACCACTGAAAAGTGCAAAGTGTAAAAATAGAAAGGGGTAAAATGTACTTCCAGGAGTGATTAAAATCTTTTATCAAGGAACTTCATATTTTGGGGGAAAGGTGATCCATAAGAACATATTAAAGGAGAATGTCAATATATTATTTGATAGCATGAAAGTAATAGAGGTGATAAGCTGCTACATTGGCTGATTATATTTAGAGAGGTTTTTGCAGGGAATGTAGGAAAACAATTACTAGTGAGGATGTCTAATGTATGATGCTATTTTGAGTGACTAAAATGAGGCAGGAATCAAGGAAATTAGATTTTTTTTTTTTTTTTTTTTTGAAGCAGGGTCTCCCTGTAGCCCCAGCTGTCCTGGAGCTCACTATGTAGACCAGGCTGGCCTTGAACTCACAGAGGTCTGTCTGCCTCTGCCTCTGCCTCCCAAGTGCTGGGACTACAGGCGTGCACCACCACACCTGGCAGAAATTAGAACTTTTTAATCAGTATGCTGAGAAGATCTTTCATGTGTATAGTGAAATGGCCAGAAACTCTGTATTAGTCTTCTGCTAGTCTTCTGTAACTGGAGTTATGGACAGTTGTTAGCCACCAGGTGGATGCTGGGAATTGAACATAGGTCCTCTGCAAGAGCAGCCAGTGTTTGAGCCCTCTCTCCAACCCTTGTTCTTTCCTTTTTGACCTTCATTTTCTGATTTTAAGAGCTCACATGATTTCACGTATAATTTCCTTATCTTAATCCTAAAATCAATTGACTAGTAACTCAGTTTACATAGGAAAATTGTTTTCCTTTTTATTCTCTATGCCCTAAAGCCCCTTATCGATACATTGCTACACTGTGACACATTCAGTTTCAGAGTTAAGAATAGTCTCTTGGTTCTATAATTCTCTGTATTGAAACCATTATGAGTACTTTTAGAGAAAGGAACTAAAATTATCATTAAATGAGGAGACTAACAAGAATATACTCTGCAGCCATGCCCAAGAGTAAGACGGAGGCACATCAGTGAAGAAGAGGACCATATCCAAGAGTGTGACGTAGGGAGGACCAACGGGAATGCCTGGCTTTGGTTAAAGCATGGAGATTTACAAAATGTTTGCTGAAGCAACCAAGGATAAGGACAATTTGCTGATGGCTCAAGTTCTAGAAGTTTCAGGGAAAGTATATAGAGATCCCTGGGAAAAGATGACCCAAGATGTAACAAAAGATCATATGGTTTGAGTACAGAGATGGAGAAATGGTATGGACTGCTAGGATTTTATTGTGACTGAGGTAGTCAATTTTCTGATTGTGTAAATGGTGACTTTTGGGGGTAACGAGGAGATTAATACTTTACCAAGGAACAGCGAAGTGAGTGGGATCTCCAGAGAATAATGTCAAAAAAGGGTCTCACTTCCAGCCTTTAGCTAACTTCCTAACTTGTGCTATAGGAGACCTCCAAGTACCCCTCCAGTGAGGCAGTTCTTACTGAAGCCAGGGACCTCCTCCTGCTTCTGCTGATGAGGGGTGTTCTTAGTTACATGGGCTCCCTGTCAAGGACAGAAGACGGTGTTCTTTCATGGATTCCTCTAAATGTGGAAATTTCAGGTCCTTCTCCACCAGCAGCCCTTTTCAGGCTCAGGCTCTATACCTCATATTCCTATCTCCTCCCAAGAAACCCTCCTCGTCCTTCCTTAAGAATCTGTAAGGAGGAGCAGGGGACTTAGCTCAGTGGAAGCTTGCTTGTTTAGCATGAGAAAAGCCCTGGGCTTAAACTCTAGCATGACATAAACATGGTATGATCTTAAACATCTGGAACCCAACCCTTGGGAGCTGGAGATGATTAGAAGTTCAAGGTCATTCTCAGCTACATAGTGAGTTTAAGGACAGCCAGAAATACCCGAAACTCTATCTCAAAAAACAAAATAAAACAAAACCAGAAACAAAACAAAACAAAAACTATTCCCACCCAAAAGAAACCCAAATAGCTACAATATAGAACAAAAATCCTGCTATGACTAAACAGCTAGTCAGTGTGTGTATCTCCTTCAATTCATCTCCTATATAATCAAGTTAGAGTGGCTCATAATCTATCAATAGAGTCACTTTTCTCCTACCATTTTAATTCTAAAGAACTCACTTTCAGAGGGATGCATATGAAAATTTATCTCAATTTCTCTCTGTATTACTAAAAACGATCCTATCTGTCTGCTCTACGGATGCCTTTGATTCAGGAGGAAAATGTCTCCTTGCTCAGCAGGGAGTAAAAGGCAAATAAAACAGCAGCATGTGAAGATAATATTTTAGTGCATTATTTATCAAAGAACACAGAATATCTGAAAATCAAAAGTTATAAAGAGAACAAATTTTATTATGTAAAAAGTAAAATTTTTGCACTGGAAAAAAAAAACTAAACCTCAGAAAACATAAAACAAAAGAATTAAATATAACTATTGTTCATGACAAAAGACTTGTTTTTAAAGATAATTCTTATAGATCAGTTAGATGAACAGTAAATTGCTGAAAAAGAAGGAAGGAAAGATAAATGATATTGACTTATGAGTATAAAGAATGTACATGAATGACTTGTAAGTAGATGGAAACTTATTTTATTCTTACTGAATTTTTATAAGTTTAATTTAGTCATGAAATGATTTTCCCACTCTTCAGCTTGTCAGAGACTAAAAAAGAAAGGAAGGTTGAAAGAAAATATTAAATACAAAAGTAATGTTTGCAGAGGATGCCAGGAGGCAAGCTTTATATATTATTGAAGAAAGATTTTTTCCAGTCTTTTATTGTGGAGAAATATACTTTGTCTAACAAATATGGTAGAAATGTTTTAATATACATGAGAATTTTCACAACTTCCAGTCTATAAGATTTTGCTGTTTTATATGCATACATGCCTATTAGAGTTCAGTACAGCAGTCTGTTTGCACTGTGAATGTTCAGAAGGGTCTGCAACCTGACAGCAGCACACTGGCAGTGCAGGAGAGTTCCACAATCTAATGCCAATGACAAGAACAAGCTGAAAAAGTGAGACACAGAAGAAATTGTGTTAAATATAGGTGGAAATGTGTAAAGATGTGCGCTGATGAGCAGGTGATTGCATCCTGAGACTGTCAACAGCTTTTCCTGCAGTTCTACTAGAAGGTAGTCCGAGGTGGGAGATTTTTCATTGTGTAATCTTTCTGTTTAAATTCTTATCATGCTTTGGTAATTGTCCACATAGTAAAGTGAATAGAAAAAGAAACTGGAGGACTCTTCCATGAATGTCTACTGCATGAAGCCTCTTTTAATCATTGTTCTAGATTGTTCTTATTTCTACAGTTAGAGTCTGGCAAATTGAAAAGTGAAACAGTACGGTTAGAACTGGGAGACTGTAATGAGAGCCTATACTATTTGCATTGGAGCAGTATATTCACTAATTAAAAAATAAGACTTCATTATATGGGCAATGATCAATTATCTCAGGTTCTTTATTTCTTTGTGTCTCTGGACAAGAAATATTGAAATATCACCATAGTTTTTTAAAGAATTCTGTGCATTTACACAGTAAACTCGAATGATGCTGTAGAGTACCAAGGCATAAATGAAAATGAATTACAGTGTTCCAAGCAAGTGGTGCTTTTCCAAAGTTATTAATCACTCAGTGATTCCCGCTGTATACCAGACCCTCAGACGTGGTGGAAACCCAGCTTCTTTAATATTAGCATCCTTTCCCTTACTTAACTGCTTCTTTGCTTATTGTCTCAATATTTTGTCAACATTTCTCAACCTTTAGATTATAGCAGCATACTCTACTAAAACCTATATATTTTTAGTTGTAAAGAGGGGTGACAAACCAGTAAGGAAAAATAAAACTCGCAACATTAATTTAAATAGCAGACTACTTTTTAATAAGTGAAATTGCTTGAACTGGAAAGCATTTGTTGCGATGTGCTGAGGATGGACGTGGGAATGGACTGTGGGGGCTCATAGGACACACCACTTGAAGAGAAGATAGTGTGTAATGAAATAAAAATTCCAGACACAGAAGAAAAGGGCTTTATTTTCTTGTTAGCACCTTCTCTGCCTTTCTGGCATTGCTTTACATACAACGTTGCCATTATCACAGACAATTTAATGAAGTAAGGGATAGGAATTTTATTCAAAGGCTGTATCTGTACAAAGTTAGCCCCTGTAAATCAAGTTTTAAAAAAAGCAGTAGTTTGAT
This sequence comes from Nannospalax galili, assembly GCF_000622305.1. NCBI lineage: Eukaryota > Metazoa > Chordata > Mammalia > Rodentia > Spalacidae > Nannospalax > Nannospalax galili. The sequence goes on from NW_008343963.1 coordinate 1,036,129, forward strand.
GAACAAGAGATGTCTAGAGATCAACTAACTATTCTCTCATTCATTCCCATAAAACCATTGTTTTCCAAGGTCAGTTCTATGTTCAGCTTAGTGATATTAGATTCTAATGGATTTTATCTATTATGATTTTAGGGCTGTCTTTGTAATATCAGATCAATCATGCAGTCTTTTATACCTTAAAACATTTGTTTTGCATTCAATCTACCTATAAGTGAAAACAAACAACCTTTTAAAATGCCTCTTACAGATTGGCATTGATTTGTCTCATATCATAAGATGAAAGAGCACCGGTCACTTGTTGGCACTGATACAGGGACTTAGTGATTCATTCAAGAACTGGGCTCCTTCTGGGATTCCAGTCAATCATCCTTAACATGCTGTCATTTTGCCTCGTGTCCTCAGGTTGTCTATCATAGCTCTGGGCATCAAGAATGAAAAGGCAGTGGCAGCTGTTGTCATCAGAAGGCAACAAAGTAGAAACATTCTTAAGTTCCTGTTAGAAAGGCTTCTGCTCAGTGTCATAATCTGGAAATGAGCCCCGTGGTGCCGGGGAAGGCGGGGAGCTGAAGAAGCAAACAGAAGTGTTACAGATGTCTTCAATGACCTGTAATGCACTTCCAAAGGTTGATATATTGCTGCTCCCTATAAAAAAATCGTTTTCTTAGCAACAGATGTGTGTTATAGTAGACACTAGTTAGTTAATGCTGAGAATTCTGCCACAAATACTATTTATATTATAACTCAGTGAAAAAAAGCATCAACCTCTTTAAAATGCATTTTAAAGTATGTTTTATTGGAGCAAATCATTGCAACCTAAATTTTTCTCAAAGTTGTGTTATAATGTGTGTGTGCATGCACACACGTGTGCCTGTGTGTTTGCCTGTATGTGTTTTGATTCTCCTACAGCAACTCTTGATTCTGCTGCCTCAGTCAAGTGCTGAGATTATAGTCCATTGATACAACACACAAGCTGCTGTTGTTTGTATTGGGGTAGAATCTTACTGAATTACCCAGGCTTATCTCGAGATTCTCCTGCCTCAGGCTTTAAAGTGCTAGAATTATAGTCATGAGCTGTCACGCCTGACACCTATCCTTTAATCTGTAGGGGATTTAACCATTTAATTTAATTTTTATTTTATTTTATTTCATTTCATTTCATGTTGCAGTGCTAGAAATTGAATCCTCCTCAGGCTAGGCCTCTGCCAGTGAGCTACAATTAGCAATATGTATTTTCTAATTAATTTGACTACACACACACACACACACACACATCATGATTCACTAAGATAATAATAATAAGCATTTGTAGCTACTCTGTGTTCTATATCCTTTATATCTGAAAGCTCATTTAATTTTTACAAGATGTCTGAAAAATAATTCACTTAAGTCTTGCTCCCTAGGCTGGTGCTCTTGGGAGGTGGTGGAACTTGCAGAAGGGAGGGTGGCCATAACATATTTAAGCATCCCTACAATTCAGCTTGTGAGGGTACAGCTAAAAATTGCTTGATCCAAAGGAATTTCAGGCTAGCCTAAGCAATGGAGAATAAGACCCCATTTCAAACAAACAAACAAACAAACAAACACACTAACAAACCACAAAGAAAAATACTACAGGGCTCAGCGAGAAGGCCATGGCAGTGGATTCTGCAAAGATATTGTGAGAACCTGGTCCCTTCCTCATTTGCTCCATGACCGTTAGCCAAATGGTTTTCACTGACACATACTTTACCATGATGTGCCAAGGTTGTCACAAACCTTGAAGCAGCAGGGCTCACTGGTTATGGACGTGCATTATACAAAATTGTGAGCCAGTTAAATCTTTTCTATCCTTGACATGTTACGGTGACCGGAATTTGAGGAACATAGGCATTATTGTTGTTATTAAGTACAGTTTATAGGAAATTTGAGACACAGAGGTTAAGGACTTTTCTGTGGTTATGTGGCTTATAACTGCTATACTAGATTTTATAGGCTGGGTGGCTGGTTAGTGACCAGTCCCCACTACTAATTCCAGAACAAAATGTGTCTACCATTGTTTGTAATGGTTAACGCTGTTCTCCTTTGTAGAAGGGGATAAAGTACTTTTTGTCTTTGTAAATATGTATGCTGCTTTTAAGCAAATAAACTAGTCCAAAAGCTGTCTTGTACCTGCTTCTCATTTTCCTTCAGTGTAAAAAGTGTTCACATTATGGGTTGTCTTATCCCGAACTCCTTCAGTACTTATAGTGTTTTCTGGATAACATTTTACAATACATATTCCTCTTGACTAAAAATTTAAGATATTGATTTAAATGTTGCAATTGAAAGATATTCATAAAATAACAGAGTACCTATCCCTCTTTGTGAAAATATTGAACTATACAGCATTCATAATCCAAGTGATTTGAGGAGGGATGGTTTCTTGCCTTTCTCATTATTAGTATTATTTGAGCATTTATTTTATTGTTTTTTTTAGTGTTAAAAATGCTAGTTTCACATTGGAAAATTATTATTGGGAAGACTTTTGACCATCCCAGCATTCTGTGAGTTTATCTATTGTTAAAGTCATTTTTAACGTACAGAAAGAAGAGAAAATGCATCAAACAGATGTAGTATTAAATATATTGAAAATATCAAATCTCACTCTACATCATTCAGTTATAATCTTAGACTGTTGATGACTCTGAAGTAAATGAAATATTTTAAATAAAAGCTGTATTTGATCTGAGGTTAGAGAAAAGGAACTGAAAAAAAAAAAAAAAAAAAAAAAAAAGATCCAGTCTGTAAGGGAACTGACAGAGCCATGGGGGATACCAGAGAAGCAAAAACAGAAGCTTCAAACAGGAGTACAGCCAAAGGAAGTTTCTGGGCTGATGAGATGGCTCAGTGGGTAGCCATGCTTGCTGCTAAGCCTGAGGATATGAGCTGGATACCCAGGACCCACATAGTAGAGAGAAACAAGCAACATCAGGCGACTGACCTCTGAATTCCACACACATGTATCATTGCATGTGCTTGACCCCCCCCCCAGGTACTTGCTTGTACTTGCATGTACATGCATGCATAAATAAGAAGACTTTAATGGAATTTCTCAAGGAGATCATGAAAATGTTGAAAACAAAATATGGAAGGTGAAGAAAGACATGGAATGTGTTGTATGTAAATCATGTGGGCAAGACAGACAGATCTCCAGATCTGGAAATAAACGCTCCTGAGCAAAGAACTTCATGTGATCACTGATAATAACTTTTTTTTGATGCCATAGGAATTTAAGATTCTGAGATATTTATGAGACAAGGAAACACAAGCATTGATTTTATTTAGAGAAAATATTTCATTGAATGATAAATATTTCATTTTATTCATATCTGCAAATAAAGTCTTCAAAACAACTCATTTAAAAATATCTTTTGTTGAAATTTTGTGAACTTCATATATTTTACCATATTAGATCCTCTATCTGTACCCCTTACTA
>NW_008343963.1:1039596-1071150 GCF_000622305.1 Nannospalax galili
ATACAGTCCAGTTCGTTGTCCTCAAATGCCTTTCAGTGTTGGTTCATTCCCTGGAGCCTGATCGACCTATGAAGAGTCTCAACCTTAAATGAGACCGAATGTGCCTTTCCAAGCAGTTATTTGTTGCCAATGTTTCCTCAAGTATGGTTGTGGTTTCTTACCCACTTTCTCATGTCTGCGCTGGGATTTTGTATGCCTTGAGCCTTGAATTTACATGGGACTTGTCTATGCTGTGAGTTCATCTGAGTAACTGATCAGTTGTCTGAAAGACTGTTTCCTTGTGGTCATCCACTTCTTCTGGCTCTTACAATCTTACCACCTCTCCAACCACAATGATCCATGAGTCTTGGGAGGCAGCAGTTTGCCAGGTGTCCTATTAAGTGATAAGCAGTCTGAAGCTTCTTATTTCCTGCATGTTATGGAAACCTACTACTATAGAAGCTACTTGAAGTATATACATATGTATTATAAAAAAAGAGAAGGAATTGCCTTATAAGAGGGGGGCAATGCCTCTACTCTATACCACAGGCTTCCAAAGTAAAAGCCCAATGACAAGAATACACTCCCTCTTTTGAAGCTGTTGCCCAGCATTCCCACAGACCCTCAAACAATACCTCTGAATTGCCTCTGCTCTTGGTTACCCACTGGAACTTCACAGTTACTTCCTATTGTTGAAGATACTTCATACCTGAACTGTAGAATAAGTAAGAAGAAATCAGGCTAGAGCTGACTTCAAAGTTTCATCTCTACTGTCTGTCTTTCATAGTGCCAGAAGGTGCTATGCATGCTACTTGAAGAGAAATTTATCATGAACCTTACTTCCGGTGAATCCTGTGACCTACAACAATTAGCTAGCAATATATGCCCCCTGGTGCACTAGTGCCATGGATATTGCAGGTGTAATGGAATACTTTCTAACTGGATTTATGGTCTACCTCATAGGATGTAGCCTTTATCTGAGATTGATATCAGGTCTAGAAACCTGAGGCTAGACAGTCCATAGGCCATGGAAGAAAGCCTTCTACAGCTATTCTCCCACATAGATTTAGAATTAATCTGATATCTAGTGACTTATTGTTATAACCATAGAGTAAAGCATTTCTCAACTCTGTATAAGGGACACATTTATACAGCCAATGGTGATTAAAACAACTCATTTTTATAATAAATCTTTTATTTTTTTTTATTTTATGTTTATGAGTATATTGCCTGCATGTATGTGAGTGAGCCTGGGTAGTGCAATGGCCGTGGAGGTCAGAAGAGGGCTTCAGATTCCCCTGGAACTGGAGTTAAGGAAGGGTCGTAGCCTTCATGTGGGTGCTGGGAATAGAACCCGGGTCTTCTACAAGAGTAGTGAGTGCTCTTAACTGCCGAGCCATCTCTCCAGCTCCTAAAACAACTCATTTTTTAAAAAACTATGTCAATCACAAAGCATGATCCTCACAGGAAGTCCAATATGTCCCATAGCAGAAATCTCAAACATGCAGATTAGAGATTCTTCTGTATTCTTCTGTCCCCCTTTTGAACCTTAGTGTTTTGTCTACATTGATATTTTCTTTCTAGTTGAATAGTCTCTCAATAAGCAAAGAAAATCATTCTTCCAGATTTTATTATTACTAATTCAAATGAATGCCTAATAAAACTTTTTCTTTCTAAAAGTACACTCGATGTTGAAATATGGAGATGATTGTTCTACATAAGTAAATAACCTGACTTGGTCTGCCAGTGAGGAGGCAGATGTTGAGGCTCGGGGACCAAGCTGGCATTTCTACCATTATTTTTTTCCTTTAACTTTAACTGGAAACATCTTAGACAACATTCTTCCAAACAGCAACATTGAGACATTTTTCTTACAATTAGCAAAAAATGTCAGTATTTAATTTCTATATCTGAAGAAAGTGGAGGGAAAAGCCAAATTAAGAAGGAAGTCATTACTATAAGATGATTTTGTACTTATAACTCTCTAAAAATTTGAAATTTATAAAACTACAGCTGTCACTTTTTCTATTAAAATAGTATTTAATTTAATCAACATAGACTATCATTTCATTTTGTTAACTTTTTTCTGCCTTAAAGAAAAACAATTCCATGGAACATTAAATTTGAATATAAATCAAATTAATATCTAATTTCAGTATGATTATTTACTTCAAGTGTTTATGTGTCAAAATATTAGTAATTTTTCAAATTGTGTGACTAACATGCCATTTCATTTTAAGTATATATATCTATTAGGAAAATAGGCATAAAATCTTTTTATCTTGAAAATTGTCTTTATATTTAATATGAAGAGCAGAAAGATAAAAAATCTTTTAAGGAAATAATATTGTTCAAATCATAAGGGACAGGTTTTTTTCTAAGAAAAAGGGCATTGCTAGAATTCTTTCAAGCATAAAGCTGTATTCTAAATGTGAAATGTAATAATACAAAGCATGTATGATCCCATTATAGGAAAGAATTCAAGGAGCAGTAAGGACGCCAGAAAGCATTAAGATCAATTTGTATCAACTAGCTGTGCTGCACCATAAATAGCCAGGGCTATAGCAATGTCACCTTAGTTACAAATGAATTACTCGGTAAGTCTAATCAATAATATTAAGTTAACACAAAATTGCCAAGGGTAGACTTCAAGGAATTGTAAGATAGATACAGACCATCCTACAAATTAGGCTTTCTCCTCAGCCATGTGTGGTTTCTTTAATTTTGGGGTATCAGTTGGTCTTCTAATAAGAAATTTAAAAAGTAGAAGGAAAAAAGAGACAGAATGTTCCAGTGCATGGAAAATTTAATCTCAGAGCTATGTTGTAATGATTATTTTGTTCCTGGAGCTTATGTTGCCTCTATATCGCTGTTCTTGCTCATAGTAAAAAGGCATCATGAGAAGATGATAAAAGGGCGGTTGCAAAAGGCTCATGGGAGTAATTGATTTGTTCTACACTTTTCCCAAGTGTGCCACAGCATTAGGAACAAAAACAAAAATTAGTAGTTCAATAATTATCTAAATGGTAGGAAGAAAATGTTTAAATTGTGTTCAATTAATATTGACTAGATCCTGGGAAATGTATTGAACATTTTCTATGTTCCATGACCCTTAGGTGTAGAGGTTGCTTCGTAAATGTGCTACTTAGTCTTGGACAATTCACAGACAATGTCTGTGTGTGACCAGTTGTGGTACTCTGTAATAGTCTCCATTTGGGGCAATAAAAGGTTCTTTGATATACAGTGACCGGAATATTTTTCTGTAAATATAAGGGTAAATGTTTTGCACATAGTAAAGAACTATATTAGGCTAGGATGAGAGATTCTTAGGGTTTTCTCTAGAATCTATGACCTCTCCAGCCATGTGTGTTTTGATTAAAGTATCACACATGAGTTTCCTCCCACTGAGTAGGCTTTTAGTCCAATTAGATAGCTGTCCATAGCCCCCAAGATAAATGTGCCAGTACTGCACCAATGCCATATGTTGTACCAGTCATTGATGTGGTTATTTGGTCTTGAAGCTGGAGTCAGACCACTGATTGATGTTCTCTTTTAGCACCTTGAAAGCAATGAGAGCTAGTCTTCAGGGGAAGTGGCTTCCAGGCCAGTTCCAGCTCCATTGCTCCAAATCTGTGTCCAAAGTATGTCTATCTTCAGCAGTAGGGTCTAACCTTCAAGTTCTTGGAGGCAATCAAGAGCTGTGGGAATAGCCTGTATAATTTTGGGAGTCTCTTGAAACACCCTGGTCAATAGCTCTAAAAAATGTTTCTCCTGTTTGGTACTGTTTCTTGTTATTTAGTCTTTAGCTATGTACATGGACTCAAGTAGAGAGATACTGTATGCATAATTTGTCAGTAGGTTGTTGATCTAATATGGGTCTCTCTGGATTTTAACTAGCTAGCCATTCTCTCTCTCTCTCTCTCTCTCTCTCTCTCTCTCTCTCTCTCTCTCTCTCTCTTTCCCCCGTCTAACCTTTCCACCATGGCTTCCCCATTTAAAATGTCCCCATTTTCCCCATTTTTCCCTTGATAATACCTCCCTGGTTCTTTTTCGTTACCGTTGATCCTGCAGTTATATCAGGATACATACTCACACGTAGGATTTGGTGCTAGGATCCACATATGAAGGGGAATGTCTTAGTTTGTTCTTCATTGCTGTGACAAAACACTCTGATCAGTACCAACTTGGGGAGGAAAGGGTTTATTTGTCTTACATCTCCCAGGTCGTAGTTCATCAGGGAGCCCAAGGTAGGAACTCAGGGCAGGAACCTGGAGGCAGGAGCTGGAGCACAGGCCATGGAGGAATGCTGCTTACAGGCTTGCTCCCTTGGCCCCTGCTCAGCCTGCTTTCTTATGCAACACAGGCCCACCTGCCCAGGGGTGGCACCACCCACAGTGGGCTGGGCCCTCCCACATCACTCATCAAGAAGATGCCCTTCAGGCATGGCCACAGGCCAGTCCAATAGAGGCAATTCCCCAACTGAGGCTCCCTCAACCCAGGTGTGTCAAGTTGACACTAAAGCTATCCATCACAGGGAACATACATCCTTTGTTTTTCTGAGTCTGTGTTACTTCATTTAGTATAGCAGTTTCTAGTTCCATCTATTTACTTGCAAATTTCATGAGTTCATTTTTCTTTACTTCTGAGTAGAACTCCAATGTATAAATGTCCCACATTTTCATTATCCACTCGTCAGTTGAGGGGCACTTAGGTTGCCTTAGCTATTGTGAAAAGAGCAGCAACAAACATGGATGTACAAGTGTCTCTGCAATGGGATGAATTCTTTGGGTATATGACAAGGAGTGGTATAACTGGGTCAAATAGTAGGTTCATTTGTAGTCTTTTAAAGAGTTCTCCACACTGCTTTCCATAGGGATTGAACAAGTTTGCAATCCCACCAGCAGTGGATGAGTGTTCCCCTTTTCCCACATCCTCTCCAACATTTGGTATTATTTATTCTCTTAATCTTAGCTTGTTTGACTTGAGTAAGATGAAATCCTAAAGTGGCTTTAATTTGCATTTCCCTAAGTACTAACAATGTTGAACAGTTTTAAGATGTTTCTTAGCCATCTTTATTTCTTCTTATGAAAACTCTCTTTTCATATCCTAAGCTCATATTTTAATTGGGTCATTTCTTTCTTGATATTTGTTTTCTGAGTTCTTTATATATTCTGGATATTAAACCTCTGTCAGATGTGTTGTTGGTAAAGATTTTCTCCTACTCTGTGAGTTTTCTCTTCACTTTGTGGTTGTTTCTTTTGCTCTACAGAAGCTTTTTAATTTAATGAGGTCCTGTTGTTGATTCTTGGCCTTAATTCCTGAGAAATTTATGTCTGATTTAGAAAGTCCTTTATTACACTCACGTTTTGTAGGTTATTGTCAATGTTTTCTTCCAACAGTTTCAGAGTTTCAGGTTTCACATTGAGTTACTCAAGGCATAGGTTGTGTCCCAAATCATTCTTACTACAGAATGTTTTCATCAATAAATATGTTACTCAGACTTTCATTCCTGTGCCAATATTTCTGACATAAATACCTTAAAGGGAAAGTATATATTTTAGGTCATAGTTTCAGAGGTTTAAGTTTATTATTGTCTGACTTTATTGCCTGGATGCAGAAGCAAGGCAGAAATGTCATGGTGGAAGGAGTATGTGGCACAGGTTGCTCATCTCATGGTAGACAGAAGTAAAAGGTGGCAGTAAGGGACCTGGGCCTACACATATACTTCAAACTCATACCTACAGTGAACACTTCCTCCAAGCAGGCCTCATCATCCAAAGTTTTATCACTTGTTGGGAGTCAGAATAAATTTTATAACCATCAATGGACAAAATTTTTGATTATGCCAGAGTCCCATAATTTAATTGCTTAGAGAAACACCCTTACAAACCCACTCAGATATGTGGCTGGAGTGTTTTAGGTATTTCTCTGTCATTTCAACTTGGCAAGTGAGATAAACATCAAAATTCCATTTGTTTATTTTATTTTGAAATGCATCGCTAAAATTATACTTATTATCCAAATACAGACAATAACAAGGTCATAATTCCATATTATAACTATCTCAAATACAGCCCAACCTATCCTAATTCTTTTCTAAACCTCAATCTTATTAATGATGCTCAAAAATAAAAAAGTATGACATTTCCTTTGAGGAACCACAGACTCTTAATTGAAAGCATTTGTAAAACCAAAAAAGAAGTTAGAGAATGTCAAGCTACAATGGCAGAGAGTACTATTTTAAAGTGAAAAACAGGGGCCTGGAAAGAATGAATAGGGGCAAAACAGGACTGAAGCCCAGTAGGGTAAACAGTAAGTCCCTAATCTCCATGTTATGTATTTAGTTTGTGAACTGACGTATTGAGCTCCCAAGGACTTGGGTAACCCTGCACTCTGGCCATACTCACTGCAGTGTACATGGACTGGCTCCACTCACTGCCTACCATTCTCCTATGATGCTACACATTCCTGTAATCCCCTAGTTCTTGGGGTCTCCTTTACATTTTTGACCTGGCTGTAATGTCATCATACACCACCCAATCTAGGACTGCCCACAAGGATTCTGATCATGGTGTACATTACCTGCCCATCCCTGTTGCCAGGCTTTATGTTTTTCCAAAATCCTCCAGGACTTTTCAATCCTTGCACTCTGCATTCACACAAAACCAACACCACATAGACAAAGGGCATGCTCTGCTCCTCTGCAAAATTGTACCCAAGCGCTCTTAGTCCATGGCTTCTGTGATGGTTTGAATGAAAATGTCCCCCATAGGCTCCAAGTATTTGGACATTTTGTCCCCAGTTGGTGGCCTTGTTTTGGGAGGTCTTAGAAGGTGTGGCTATCCTGGAGGAAGAATGTCACTGGGGGCAGGCTTAGAGGGTTTTTAAGCCTTGCCGGATCTCCAGTTGGTTTTTTTGCTTCCTGTACCTGCTTGAAGATGTAGAGCTTAGCTTCCCCTCCTCCTCCAGCCACCTCTTCCACCATGCCTTCCCACCATGATGGACTCTTGCCCATTTGGAACTGTAAGCTCAAATAAACTCTTCCTTCTACAAGTTGCTTCGGCCAGTGTTTCTATCACAGCAACAGAAAAGTAACTAATACAGTTTCATCAGCATCTGGGTTAATGGGTGACTGTGTAAGAAAAACATCCCTAATGGCCTTGCCTATTCAGGGTGCTTTAGTAGTGTTCTTTTATCAAGGAAAATTGTTTCAAATATGTTTGCATTTTTACCCTATTCAGTGTGTAGTATCTTGTTAATTTCTGACATGTACTTAACACATCTTTCTCATTATCCCAGTGCAGGACACTTGACTTCTTTCTAAAGATTCTAATCTCCATAGAAATCATGCTTCCCAGGGCAGGACAGGGCTCAGTGCCCAAGTAAAATGCTGGGTATAGCAGTGTGTGCCTGTAATTCCATGCTGGAAGGAAGAGACAAAAGGATCCTGTGTACTTGAAGCTCAGCTAGCCTAGCCAATTAGTGATCTGTAGGTGAGGAGAGACCCTGATTCAAAACATAAGGTAGAGACTGATAGAAGAAAATAATCAACATGAAACTTTTGCTTCCATAAAATTGCATAGGCATTTGCACACACACGTTACAAACACACACACACACACACACACACACACACACACACATGAGAACATGTCTCTCTGAGACCAAACTTTATACGGGCTTTTACTATCAATGTGAATATTTTTCAATTTGTCCCAATCATTTTACTCATGAGTCTCAGCATAAATATGGCTGAAAGCCACCAGCATTGTCTATGCTGCAGTCTGAAGACTGGCTTCCTGAAATTTATTCCATCAGATTAAGTAGCTTATAACATTAAATTTTATCTTCTACAGAAGTCTTAGGACATAGACAAAATGTACAAAAATTGTCTATCAGAACTGAACACAAAAGTCCTCTAGTCCATTTCCTAATAGAGTCTTAATAGAGTTTTTAATCTCATCTTAAGGATTTTTGTTGTGAATATTTTTATCAGCATTCTGGTTTTCTGAGTTCCCATCAGAATCTCTCAATAAGTGATAGTTACAGCATTATGCACTTCTTCCAGCCTGCATCTGCACATATTTTCCAATCTTTCCGCACACCAAAGGCTCCTGAACCATACTATCTGGGATAGCTAAAGTAACAATCTCACGTCTGGTACAAATTTTCTTTGGTTACTTTGCTGTGACCAAATCCATGACCAAAGCAACATAAAATAGAAAATATTTATTTTTGCCTATAGTTTCAGAGATATAAGTCCATGGTCAGTTGGCTCCATTGCTTTGGGGCTGTGACAATATAAACATTGTGGAGGAGGATTTATGTATCATCAGATGCTGCTTACTTCAAAGTAGCCTGGAAGGACAGCTAGTAAAAGCAGGGCCAGAGTGAAACTCTACCATTCAGCATCATAATCTCCATGACCTACCTCCTCCATACAGGCCCTGTTCTAGTTTGCTTCTCCATTGTGGTGACGAAATACACTGACCAATAACAACTTGTGGAGGAAACGGTTTATTCAGCTTATATCTCCTGGGTCACAATTCATCACTAAGGGAGCCCAAGGTAGGAACTTGGGGCAGGAACCTAGAGGCACGAGCTGAAGTACAGGCCATGGAAGATTGCTGCTTATTTGCTTGTTCCTCTGGCTCCTGTTCAACATGGTTTCTTATGAAACATAGGCCTGATTGCCCAAGGGTGGCACCACCTGCAGTTGGCTGGGCCCTCCCACATCAACCAATCCAGAAGATGCCTATAGACGTGGCCACAGGCCAGTCCATTGGAGGCAATTCACCAGCTGAGGCTCCCTCTACCCAGGTGTGTCAAGTCGAGAACAAAGCTATACAAAAATAGTCAACAGAAGAACTACAGGAGGTTATGAAGTAGTAAGATACTCTCCAAGGCTCAGGATTAACTGTTGATTTAAGACTCTAAGAGTGAAGCAGTGCAGTCTTAACAGATAATGTCATAAGTACCTATCGGAAGGATTAGTAAACAGGTAACCCAGAAAAGAAGTAGGTAAGCATTTCCTAGGCATATCTCCTGTGTAGAATAAAGGGCATCAGAAGAAGCCTTACAATCAGGGAGATTATACTTGCTTGGAAATAATTAAAAGTGGTCTAATACAATTTCAAAGTTATCTGGGTTAGTTGAAAGAGTCAAGTTTGCTGTCTCTACCATAATAATCTGCTGTCTCACAGGAAACATTGCCCTATGGAAGTCTATACCATTTCTTGGCACCATTTATAGTCTGGTGGCCTGCTGACTTCCTACATGCCTAAACACCAAAGTGGGCTCTTTACGGTCTTTTTCCTTGCTTCTAATTTTTTTTATGAGTATCGTATGCAAGCTGAAGGAAATCTTTTATAAAGCCTTTGAAGTTTCTTTGTGCCTGGGGATTGAGGGTAGTTTAGACTGATAATCAACATCTGGTCATGAGCTAGCTGTTGAATTCTTTCTTGCTTTCTTGTATATTGACTCCTTGTCCCATTTCTCCTTAGACTCTTCTATTTATGTTAGAATAAGACTACTCATATGACTTGTGACCTCAGTTCTCTGATAGGGGAAAAATAATTTGTAATTTCAGCATTTACTCCCTGACTGTTCCTGACTCTTAGTATGAAAGTATAATTTTAGTTATTATTACTTTTATGTGTATGAATGTATTGCCTACATGTAGATAGGTGCATCCATGTCACATAATGCCCACAGAGATCAGAAGAGGGCATTGAATCCCCTGGAACTGGAGTTATAGATGGCTGTTAGTTGCTATGTAGGTGCTGGGAATCGAGCCTGGGTCCTCTGTAAAAGCAGCCAGGTGCTCTTAACCACTGAACATTTTCTCCAATCCCAGGAGTTTAGTATTTTATAGCCTTCTCTATTATAAATGGATGGAAAAGAAGGTTGTATATGTGGTGTGTGTATGTCTATGTGTGTGTGTGTGTGTCTGTGTGTCTGTCTGTGTGTTTGAAGATATTATTGGTATTGGTATAAAAAGTCAACTATAAGATGAGGAAGACAGAAAAATAACCAATCTGAAAAATTACAAATGAGGTCATGAAGTAGTAATGAAGGTACATGATTACATTTTTTTTATTAAGAATGAGTGGAATTTTCTCAATGAGAGAAGTTACTTGTGTGATTTCATGGCATACAGAAGGCATTATGGTAGTCTAGGTCAAAGTATTAGTGCTAGAGATGGACAAATGTGCTCAATATGTGAATCAAAGAGAGACTTAGGAGAGATAATTGGTAGGACTTAGTAACTAATTAGGGATAATTTCCTGTATTTTTTTTTCTTGTACATAGAGTGAAAGTTTATACCTCTGGATCTTTTTCTTGTTTTATCTACTTTCCTCCTTTTTCAAACACAAATGTTTTTATTTTAATTAGTATGTTGAAGTAAAATAATCTCAACTTGTCAGTTTAATCACAAACACATGTCCTTATGTTGTTGATCCAAATATTTACTGGCAGATACTTTTTTCTAATTATAGATGCTTCTAGTCAATTACTTTTTTAAAAAAAAAATAAAAGAATTTAAACATTCCATGACTTTTTCATACATTTTTCTTATTTCTGGCAGAGATCAAACTTTGACAACACAATCTGACTTGGAAACTCACACTGGGGTCTTGGCATGTATTTAGAAAGCTCAGTCTTTCCAAATCTCAGCAACAAATTGAAGCTTCACATAGATCACTTAGTTTCATTTTATCAAAGCAAACCAGAGCTAGACAATAAAAGTAAAAACAGTTTTTTTTTTTTTTCAGGAATGCTTTTAAGAAGATAAAAAAAGACCAGTATATAACTGAGTTCAATTTTAAATATAACAAAGATGAATGAGCCTTTATAGCCACAGAGTATAGCGGCAATCATTAGATAGAAATTTAGTAAAGGGAAATAGCAAGGAGAAAAGATGAATTTTGCTAAACTGAACAAGATTTTTGCTGAGGGCACTCCAGGGTGAGCAAACATCCCCCAGGGCACATTGGGAGATGAAGAATTTGATCAGATAGCTAAGGTGATCAAATAGAAAAGTAAAGATTTTGGCCAGATTAGTTTAACAGGTTTCTTGCTAATACCAGATGATACAAAGATCAATATGAAAGTCCAAAGGTCTCCCTTTTGAGAAAAAGACTCAGAGGAACTTGACTAAGTTTTGGCTGGCTGAGGTTACCTTGTGTGTTGAGAGAGGCAGACCTGACTTGTAATATTGGCAGATGCCTTAAAAACGTTTCATAAAATTTGTTCTCTCACTAAGAATTTTACAGAACTTAATTTTGAATCAGTGTATGTTAACTGGCAGGTCTAACAGAAGTATCCCTTGGAATTGATTCACAATTATTGCTCTAAATTTGTGAGCCTTGAAAAATCAATTGTTGCTTACTATTTTTCTTCCAAAAGATTTCATTTATCATTTTTATTTTATGTCCATGAATGTATTGCCTACGTGTATGTCACAAGAGGGTGGCAACCATGAGACAGCCTTGCTACAAAGCTGCCAGGGAGTGAAAATCAGAGGAGACCTAAGATTTCTTCTTCAGTAACCGCTCCTTTTCTGTCTTTTCTAAGCATGCTTTCCCTAACACTTCCGACTGCCCCAACATTTTCAACTTTCTTACTCTCTCTCAAGTTCCCCACCCCTATGTGGGTGCCTGACTGCCAAGCTGACTTTAGAGGGCAATTTTTTTTAGCTTTCTTCTCTTTTCTTCTCCATTTTCCAGGCAACTTCTGAGATTTACAGCTTGTCTGCCTTGATGTTTGTATTATTATTACTATTTTCCTAAAGCTTCCATTTGAATTCATTATTAACTTCATTTATTATTGAGACTAAGGGCCCAAAGAGAGGACCTGGACCCCCAAATTCCAGTAACAAAGGGAGAAGTGAGAGGCTGATAATAAGTCAGCTCAGAAAACTTCGTTTGAATATTTTTCCCTCTTAACTGCTCAGGATTCCTAAAAGACTTCCAAAGGAAACATGTTCTTTAAAGATAAGACCAGACAGAGGCAATATTTTATTATTTATTTATTACTTAATTCCAAGTGTTCCTCCGTTCCAGATCCTGTTCCTCTGGTATGAAGTCTGGGAAGTGTCTGAGTGGTGTATTTATTCTGGTTCATTCTTTGTTTGGGGGAGTTAGATGTTGGGTATAGAAGTGAGAAGAAATCACTTGATTCTTCTGAATATGGACATCAGAGTGTTATGAGCCCAAAAGCCTGGACTAGAAAATTCTTTGTTACCCACAGAACAATGAATGAAAGTGGATGGAGAAGACTAAATCAGCTCAAAATGATAAAATTTTGAAATTTACATATGATGAAGAATAATTTAATGTGTTAATATAAAATACAATCACTAAAGCAAGGTCTATAAAACATAAATACTTAGAAATTTGGCTTTTGTTTCCTTGGAATTTTGTGACCTTCTCAGGTAATGTGAGAGACCAACTAATTAAAGATTAAATGAATATTCACTATATGAAAGTTCAAAATGTTAAAAAAGAAAGGAATGTCTAAGGCTGTAAAAATGCACTTCATCTTTCTTTTACTTTTATGGGATTTTTAATCTCACCGAACTGTCAATCATTCTTACTATTTTGGGCACATTTTCCAGCAATCTAAATTGTTCCCGTAGTGGCAGCCAAACTAAATGAACAGTCAAACATTGAAAATTGTGTGATTTCACCAGAGACCTTAAACAACAGAGTGGCTTTCTGTCAAGAGGAAAGAGGTAAGAATACTCAGTGGCAGCTTTTAACACAGAGGAAACCACTCTCTGTAGTTTCTGTTCTATGTGTCCCATTGGAAACAAAACACAAAAACTCCTACCAATCCCAAATAACTAACAGTTGCAATGAAACCTTCTTGCTTTGCATAGATAAGAATTATTTTAACATGCCAAAAGTTGTACATTGAAATGCACTGTGGTTCAGGTTCATTTCATCTGCATCTGAAAGGCAAGATAATCCCCCGGACAAAAGGCAAGTTATTTCAGATTTATTTAATATCTTTAAAATTTTTTGAACTATAAATATTAACTGGATTTTTTTTCCTAAGCTTCTGCTTTATGATGTAAAAACTTAAAAAAATATTTATCCAACTAAATTTTCATTAATGTATTTACATTCTAAAAATCTAGATTTTCAAATTTTTAATCATTCTTTTTAAAATTTATTCTTATTGAATTTTTGTGTATTTCATACAGAACATCTCAAACAATCTTAATTATCTTTATACCCTGTTCCCACTGGTGCCCTCCCAGAGTGCCTCCCTCCCACTGGAATTCATACATTCTGTCATTTGTGTTTAGGCCTGTTGTGTCAAGTTAATGTCTCCAGACATTCCTCAGTGCATGTTCATCTGCTGGGGTCTAGTCAGCCTATCTAGAGTCCTTCACTTTAGGAAAATCAGTTTTTCCATACCTAGCAATAATCACTTGCCAATATTTCTTCAGCTAAGATTGGGGTCTACTGTCCATTTCCCCAGTTTTATGCTGGGTTTTTTGTCTGCTTGAGTTTGCATGGGACTTGTGTACATTGACACCATTGCTAGATTCATATGAGCAGGGTCCCAGGAACTTTTAGGACTCTATTTCCATTTGGTTGTGCACCTCCTCCCTGGGTCTTACAGTCTTCCACCCTTTCTTCCTCAATGGTCCCTGAGCCCTGGGTGGGTGAAGGTTAATATAAGAGTCCTGTCCAAGGACCAGCATTCTGCAGACTCTTAATCTCTATGCTTTGGCCATTTGTGACCTTTTGTGTTCCTGGTCCTCTGTTGCATGAGTGAGCTTCATTAATGAGAGTTAAGAGATTCATTAGTGATATCTTTACTTTTCTTCTACGGCCTCTGAACCTTGGATGTAGAGGTTACATTGTAGATATGTAACTTAGGCCTGGGCACTTCATAGACAAGGTCTTTGTGATCAGGTATAAGAAAATTTCCTTTGAGTTGTTGGCTAGGGTGGTCCAAGAGACCCCCAAAATTACACAGGCTATTGTCACAGCTCTTGATTGCCTCACAGAATGTAAAGATAAGACCCTACTGTCAAAGACAGAACATACTTTGGACACAGGATTTGGACCAATGGACCTGGAACTAACTATGGCAAAAAATTAAATTGTTAAAAATTTTGAACTCTAATCCCCAAAACAAAATAGTGACTGCTTGTGAATGCACGTGCAGATTAAAAGCTTATTGTCTAAAAATTTTGAATTATATTCTGTTTTTTTTTTTTTCTTTTTAAAGTTCTTTTCTTTGTTGTTGAATTTGGGGGATTAGTTTCTTTTCATTAGCTGCTCCTCTAGTCCTTGAGATTTCTGTTGATACATCTTATCAAAATGATTTTTTTGCAGTTTTATTTTCAGTAGTGTTCCCGTTTGTTTAATTGTGTATCTGTCCATAGATTCATTTTTCTTAACACTTTTCCCCAAATATATCATATAAGTGAATCAAGATATTTAAATAATAGATAAACAAATCAATAATACTTCAGACCTAAAATCATACTATTTTATAAAAATGTTGCTACAAAGAAGCTGAAATTACAAAAATGTTAACAGCTAGACTGGCATAGGCACAGTAGTACATGCCTTTAGTCCCAGCTCTTGAGAGACAGAGGCAGGAGGGTCTCTGAGTTCAAAGCAAGCCTGGTTTGCATAGTGAGTTCCAGGACAGACACAATTACAGAGTAAGGACCTTGTCTAAAAAAAAAAAAAGATTGGCTTTCACTCTGAATTTAGTTAAAATTTTAATTTATTTCATATCAATGTCAAAAAAGTATCAGTAGGATAGCAAGATTTTTAAGCACCAAGGAAAAAAATAGTATGTTTATGTGTTGACAGAATAATCAAAGTGAATCAACACTTTCTGGACAGTTAGTGATTGGCATCCATTTCCCTAACTCAAATGACTGCCATTTATTGTACTGTTTCTATTTCTGATCAGGTAGAGGAAAGAAATAATACTGATAATTAAATTTAGAAAATAAAAAATAAAATCTGCAATTCACACAGGCCTCCCCGTAGTCCCAACTATCCGGAAACTCACTATGAAGACTAGGCTGGCCTTGATCTTACAGATCTGCCTGCATCTGCCTCCTGAGTGCTGGGACTGAAGGCATATGCTATTATGCCTGAGGCTAATTCATAGCTTATAGTCTTTTTTTAAAAAAATACATATATATCTTCCATTTCTTTTATTGCCACAAACAACTACAATGATGATGAAAATAAACTCACACAATATGTGCATAACCTGTGGTCTATAGACTTGGTTTTGTTTTCTGTTCTGCGAAAAGGAAAAGAGAATGAGGAAATTTCTTCCTTGTATTGTGTTCCCCTTTGTATTCTCCATTCGATTTTTCTTTTTGAGACAGGGTCTTTCTTTATATTCCAGACTTAAGACCCTCCTACCTAGGCCTCCCACATGCCAGTATGGGAGATCTGTACCACCACTCCCAGCCGTCTTCTCTCCTCTTTACAGGTAGTTTTGTTGTGCGATCTTCACCAGGGTCACTTGGATTAAATCTTGTGGAGTAGTTAGATATTCTCAGGAAGGGACTCCTGAAAGCACCCCACAGCTGTTCCTGTGGAAACTTGAAAGCCACCACTCAAGAAAGGAGCTCCTCCGCTTTGCCTCTGTGGGTTTGCATCCAGGCTGAATGTCCTCCCCAACCCACACAAGGTTTTCTGTCTATAGCTGCCAGTGGCTCAGGAACTGGGGACTCAGTGCCAGGCTGGTGGTATCTTGCTACAAATGTGTGGATTTCTCCTTCTTTATCTTTTCCACCATGTGGAGGCAGGATCCAGGGCTTGCAGGCAGTCCCCTGCATTCTCAGGACCTCTGCCAGAGGGAGGCCAGAGAGAGGCCAGAGGGAACTCTGCACTCTCTGGCAGCCTGTTGAGATCCTCATGGCTTATATTCTTAAGAGGTTGGTTTTTATTTGTTCTTAAGTAATAATGTGCATATTCGAAAATATACCAAATGTCTCTATGTCAGGAGACATCAATCCTATCCCCAGGTGAGACAGCTCACAAGCAGACCTGATGATCAGCACTGTCATACTAAAGACCGTGATTGCTCACAAAAACAGCCAAGGCAAAATCTGCAAAGGAAGGACATTCTTAAGAGGTTGGTTTTTATTTGTTCTTAAGTAATAATGTGTATATTTGAAAATATACCAAATGTCTCTATGTCAGGAGACATCAATCCTATCCCCAGGTGAGACAGCTCACAAGCAGACCTGATGATCAGCACTGTCATACTAAAGACCGTGATTGCTCACAAAAACAGCCAAGGCAAAATCTGCAAAGGAAGGACTTCCATAATGCATGAGACTCAGTGTTATGAGCTGGCAGACTGGCCAAGGATGCAGGACACAAATAGTTCCCTGGGTGATGAGCTCTGACAGCATGTATGAAATGCGGTCAGCCAGGGAGGTCTGTAGATCACTATCAGGTTGTTATCAGCATTTCTTCATATGTGTACTCCTTGCTTAACGCATAGTCATTAATTTTCTAAGATTTGGGTTGTATCACTTGGCCCTATGATAGATCTAAATTTATTATTTTTTGAGAAACTTCTATACTGGTTTCCATATTGATTATATGACTAACATTTCCACTTGCAGAATAAGGGTTCTTCTTTCTCCACATTTTCACTAAGGTTTATTGTCGTTTGTTTTCCTGATGATAGCCATTCTGATAGTATGAGATGCAATCTCAAAGAAGTTTTAATATGCATTTCCCTGATGGCTAAAAATGTTGAAAACCTCAAATATTTATTAGCCATTTGTATTTCTTTAGAGATATGTCCATGCTGTTCATTATCTCATTTATTAAAAGAATTATTTATTTTTTCTTTGTGTATACTATTTATAGACCTTTATAAATTCTAGATAGTAACATATTCTTTGATATATAATTGGCAAAGATTTTTTTCCCATTTTTTAACTAAAGTTTTGTGCATTTCATACAATGTGTCTTAATTATATTTAGACTCCTTCCCCTATCCACACCACTATATGCCCCCCACACTGAATTTCATGCATTCTGACATGTATGTTAAAACCTCTCGTCAAGTTTGTGTTCCCATATGTCCCTTGGTATGAGTTCATCAACTGAAGCCTGATCAAACTGACTAGCATTACTCTCTTAAAGAAGACCAACACTTTTTTATTCTAAGCTGCCTCTCTAGTGATTGTTTCTTTCTGTATGTAGAAACTTTATAATTGCATGCCATCCAATATAAAATTATTGGGGTTGAATTCTTTGCTATTGTAGCAATTTAGAGACAGTTCTTGTCTATCCCTATTTCTAAAACACCTAGGTCTTATATTATGGTTTTTGAATCATTTTAATTGATTTTCGTGCAGGGTTAAGGATTAGGAATCTAACTTCTGTCACCGTAAAACACAGCAATCACCTCAAAGAAATGAAATAGATATTCTGGTGCCAAATAAAATTGGCCATGACCCAGGTTGCTCCAAATACCATGTTCCAATGAAGTAACAGTTTTATTGTTATGGAACAAAAGAAATTCATAAAGCAAGACAGTCTTACTGAAACAAGAAATTAAAGAGGACACTTGAACATGGACAGAGCTTAGATGCGCATAAGTTGACAGGTTTTAATGTGTAAATAACTTCTATACCACAAGCAGACAACAGATAGAATGTAATTTCACCTTCCATTTACTTCATAAATTGACTCCTATCATTTAATTCTACTATCAGTTTTTTATTGTATTTGCAAGTGAGGTGTGTTTCATATACTTCTACCTTGTGATTTAGTCAAGTCAATTAGTCTGTATCTTTCTAATGGGCAGTTGAAATAATTTTATTTCAGGTTTATTATTGACTGGCCTTTGGTGATCATTATGATTTTGGTTGTTGTTTTTCTGGTTGGTTGTGTTATTTCTAATGTCTTCCTTCTCTACTACTATTTTCTGGTTTGCTATGTTGAACATGATGACTTCCTTATTAACGCTTGTTTGTTCATTATTCCTCTCATGAAATTTATTCTTTCCCATACGCTTGTGAAAGAGACTACTTTTCTTTTGTGTATAGTATTTTTAAAAAATATCTTGAGTGGTAGGGCTTTGGTTTCATGAATTTTCTTAGCTGTGCTTCTCTCAATGTGCTTTTATTTATGGATCACATTTACAAGACAGCTTTGCTGGATATAGCCATCTTAGTTTATAGTTACTTTTAAGACTTGAAGTATGCCATTCCAAGTTTTTCTGTCTTTTAGGATCATCAGTGAGAAATTTGGTATTATACAGATATGTTAATCTTTTAGGTGAGTCCAAATTTTTACATCATTATTATGATGTATCATGGAGAGGTTCTTCTTTGATGGTGTATATTTAAAGTTTTAAATACCTCTTTTTATTAATAATAATTTCTTCTCTAGTTTGGGGACATTTATTTGTAATTTTGTTTACTGAGTTGTCTATGCTTTTGAACTTTATCTCAGCTCCTTCTGTCCCATGAATTCTTAAATTCTGTCTCAAACATGTAGTACAGTTTTCAGACATATTGGTAATGCTCAGTGTTCTTCTTTATGTAGTTCAATATACTATTGTACCAACTTTTATTTTTTGTTCCTGTTAGTCATTCTTGCTCTAAGTCTGGTCTGTTGATGTTTTCTGCTCTGTTTTTGCTTTTATTTATTTATTTTTGTTTTGTTTTGTTTTTGTCTATTTTTTTTATTGACTCATTTCCCACACTCCTATTTTATTACTTACAGAGTCTCCATTTTCTTGAACAATTTTTCCTTCCATGTTTCTAATTTCTCCTCCAAATTGCTAGCTACTTCATCTACTTGTTATTAATATAGCTCTTGAGTTAATTTCCTTATTTTATCTTTCACTATGAATTCTGAATGTGGTCATTGATTTTTTATAAATATTGAACTTGAAACCTTTTTCCAGTATTTTAGTTGTTTTATCAATTTTGATTTCCAGTACTGACCAGATGTGAGCTTTCAAAAGTATCAGAGTAGATTATAGTACTGTGTTTTCTCATCTTATTTTCATGCTTCTGTATTGTGTTTTGATCATCTCTTAGTGTCTCGTTTTGTTTGTTTCATTTTACTTGCGTCTTCCTGATGGGTTGTCCTTAACTTGGGTTATGTCCCCTGCTGCTATAGGAGGGAAGCTAAGTGCAAAAACAGACACTTTGATTTGACAGCAGTCCTATTGATAGGCTGTGGTAAAAGATGTTGCACTTCACTTGGATTGCCAGCAAAGTTCAGAGACAGTAGCACTAGCGTGCTGACTGGAGAAAATGTAACATAGATTTTTACAGGTGGAGGTATTAACTAGTAGTAAAAAGAAGAGGGGATGGAAAAAGAGGAAAAGAAAGAGGAATGTACAAATAAGAGGGAAAGCATGTGGGTTATGAGAATGAAAACAGTATAACACATCGAGAAAACATGCACAAAAAAGGAAGTAAAAAAGTCTAGTCAGTAAAGACAGAAGGCAGAACGATATAGCTAAACAATTCAAGTTCAAAAGTGTCAATGAAAACAAAACTTAAAAAGAAATAAAATGAAATAGATTTTATGACATCAACCAGTCTTTCTTCCTAGTTGAAATGAATGTGGTTTCTCCCACCTCCTGGGCTGTTTTTTTTGTAGCAGCTCTGCAGGGTCAGGGAGGGCTGCTGGTTTCAATAACCCAAACAAGTTAGCAATAGAAGTCCTCCCTGCTGAGACAGGCTTCTGCTCCGTGGGAGTTTCTCTGAGTTCTCCCCCAACTCTTACAGTCTTCTCGGTGGTGCCTTGGGGATCTTGCTTTCTGCACAGTGCTCTGAAGGCCTCAGGAGGCTGTTAGTGCTCTTTGGTAAGTATTCTTTTT
This sequence comes from Nannospalax galili, assembly GCF_000622305.1. Taxonomy (NCBI): domain Eukaryota; kingdom Metazoa; phylum Chordata; class Mammalia; order Rodentia; family Spalacidae; genus Nannospalax; species Nannospalax galili. The sequence goes on from NW_008343963.1 coordinate 1,059,439, forward strand.
GTAACCCGATTCTGGCTGCTGTTTCTCATTTTTTAATGCTTGTTTTGCTGATGTCCTCAGAAGTAGGAGATGGTACTCAGGTCAACACATTTCTCCTGTAGCTGCTCACCCAAGGGGAAGAATTTTCTCAGTCTAGTCACCCTGAAGTGCTTTTATTAGAAAACCTCAACTTTAGAATCTCGTGCATTTCTGCTGTAGTCCCTGCAGCCCTTGCTGTTCCCAACCTGCGTGTGTTTGGTATTTTCCACCCCTGCTCATGTCTCCACAGCTGGGCCCGTCTCCTTCCAGCATGCTGTATTTACAATGCCCATGTTCAGGAGCTGACAGTACAGTGTAACCTGGCAGGTACTGCTGACCCTGGCCAGGAATGAGTAGCACTGTTTGTAGCACCAGCTGGTGGCCACTCTGTAGATCTCACCTCAGATTTCTTATTATTTTAGTCCCTTCCCTTAATAGGAGTAGATTCTATTGTTCTCACCTTCGTCCTTCTACTCCATTAGGTGACACAGAGGCAACTTCTAATCCTCCATCAAACCTGGGAGTCCCTGATGATGTTAATTTATATATAACATATAGGTATTGATTTATAGCATAGCATCTATATATGACATAGATAGATATTAATTTATCTCTGAAATATATGTGTATGTGGAAAACCTGTCTAGTTAAATTATGTGTTTAGGGACAAAAGTTGCAAATTATAAATTGTAAAATTTAGATATGTTTCCCAACAATTAAGTCATCATCCTCTCTATTTTAAATAAAATTTATCTTTATTTTTGATGCTGTTAAGAACATTGGGGCCTTTAAGTTTTTGAGGTAAAGAAAATCCATATAATATAATTTCAAACAGTTTTGCTTCTCTAAGCAGTTTATAAGCAAATTACTAACTGGTTGTGATTAATCTACCCCAATCTAATTATCAGAATGAAAAAGCAATCTAAATTCAGTATAAAGTATGTTTTTATTTTGAATACAACAGTCAAATTTGTTTACCTTACTTTCAAATGGTTCACTAAACAATTGGAGATGTCTGTAATGGTCCCAGTAAAATGCATAAAATGGCCTTTTATCCAGAACTTATTAAAACAAGCAATTGAAAATATTCTCATTATTTACCTAGGAAAGCACAGAAAGCAAATGACAGATACAACGATGAAGGCTACACAATGGCTATGATTATAATGGAAATCAATGGAGTCTAATTTATTCTGTATCATATTATGAGGATGGAGCATTCAGTGGTAGAAAGGCAATGAATCAGAAATAGATTAACATTTTCAATACACAAAGCCCAAGAAGCCAGTGATTTTAACAAAAAAGGATTAATACTCAAATCTTATTAAACATTTAACATGAAAATCCTTGGAACAATGTTTAAGGAATTTCTTTTCAGTTAATTATTTGCATATAATCAGATAGGAGCTATGACAATGCATGTTTGTTTGACATTTAGAAAGCCACCATAGGTAGATAGTTTAAATGAAGACTTCTATATTTGAAAGAAATTATTCTAAATTAATTCAAGAAAGAATTCACATTCTGACAATCAAATGAGTATAATAGTATACCTGCTTGAAAAGTTTTCCTCTGTATAAAGGTGTCTGCTATTTGTTTATAGTAATTAATTTCTTTGAATCCACAATGTAGTTGTCAGATTCTTTTTATTTTCCTGTAGCATTATAATGCCAATAGAGCAGTGGAAACAGAATTAAAAAACTCTTTTTAGACTCAGCATCACTGCACTTGACAAATATGCTGTGATAAATATAGCATCACTTTTCTGAGGAAATACTTTCAGGATCTTAGCTTCTGGGCACAAATGTTAAACAGCCTTTGCACAGATCTATCACATAGAACTTAGAAGGTATTTTCCTTTTGTTTGAATGGGCGAGAGCAGATTGTGGATAAAGGACAGAATTAGCATTTGAAAATCTATAAGCATCATTTAGCAATCATTTCCTGTTTCTTTCATCTAAAAGGCTTCAATTAAAATGTCTCTTAAGGACTTTAAGTGAAACCGAGCTGTGACAATATTTACATAAATTAGAATATTTTATTCACTCATTAACCTATTTATATTTTCCAATCGATGAAAAAGAATTGTCAAAATTATTTGTGTTTGGAAATATTTATCTGCAAGTACCCTTTGGCCAGTTCATCACTTTGAGATAACATTAGTGACAACGATCAGAAATTTGACTTGTTCACACATAAAGCCATAGCAATAATTCTTACCCAACGCAAAATAAATGCTAAAAAGCAATACAAAGCAACAAAAATAAACTTTCTTATAACTATCAATTTGTCATATGTTCTAACAAGGGACCTTTGGAATGAAGGTTAGAGGTAGTTGTCATATGATATTTTAGAAAATTATAGATCATCTAGCCAGGATATATTTGCTCCATTTTCCTCTTTCCAATACAATTAAAAAAATTATTATTTTTATGTGTATGTGTGTATTGCCTGCATGTAGGTAAGTGCTCCGTTGTTGTGCAATGCCCGCAGAAGACAGAAGAGGCTGTCGGATCCCCTGGGACAGGACTTATGGAGAGTTGTTAGCTGCCATGTGGGTGCTGGGATTCAAACCTAGGTCTTCTGCAAGAACAGCCAGTTTTCGCAACCTCTAAGCCATCTATCCAGCCCCTCAATACAATTTTTTTCTACAAAAGATTACAAATGTTTTCTGGAAATGTGAATCATATTGGCAAAGAAAATAACCAAATCACTAATGCAGTCTGTAAAATATCAGGAAAATATGAATATGTAATTTTTACAGTATAATTTTTACTCTGAGAATTTCATACATGCATATCATGTTTGTGTTTGTTTTTGAGATAGGGCTTCTTTATACCTGCTGCTGGCCTATAATTCACTATGTGGACAAGGCTGGCCTCAATCTCATAGAGATCTGCCTGCTTCTGCCTCCTGAGTGCTGGGATTAATGGTGTACACCACCACACCTACCTCTATATGCTGTATTTATCATGTTAACCCCCTGCTCCTTGCTCCAAATCTTCCCACCAACCCCCAATATGTCTCCCTCCAAACTTCATGTTCTCTGTTTTTATTGTCATTGTTGCTCATCCAGGTTCCTCCATATGTGTTTTCATTAGTATGCACTGACTGTATGTAGCCATGGTTTTCATTATGGCATTTTCACATATACTTATTGTGTATTTATCATATTCACCCGTGCTCCCTGAAACAACTCCTCCCACACACCCTGAACATGTCTCCCTCCCAAATTGATGTTCTCTGTTTTTATCCATCGCTGCTGTGCATCCATGTTCCTTCATATGGCTTTTCATTAGCACACATTGACAATGTGTAGTAATGGTCTTCACTATGGAGTTTTCATATATTTATCATAATTACTCATCACTCTCTTCTGTCTCTCTCCCACCCCCATTGATCCCCTTCTTCTTCCCACCTAGTACCTCCTCTTTTATTTTCATATCCTTATTTGCTTATTCATAATTTTAAAAAACATTTTCTTTTTAAGAAGCAGTAAGTTTCATTACGGTTGCCTACAAAGTCCTGGGTCAAGGATTGTTTAAATGAACATGGACTCTTTGCCATCGGCTACACTAATAAAGAAAGTATCTTTCCCTCCTCTAATGACCATTAAGTGTCTTAGATAATTAGAGAGCCTTTTGAGGTGCTTTCCCTTAGCTACCACTGTCTGATTACAGAATCTGAGGAATGTGGAACTTTGAGGGGTTTTTCTCTACCCTTTCCATGGCAGAATATGGACAGACCCAATTATGCTCTGGATTTATGCAGACTATCACAACTGCTATAGCATCAAGAGTGCAACATTGATATCGTTTTGTAAAGACAGCATTCTACTGGACTCCACTCTTTCCTCTTACATTCTTTCTACTCTGTCTTTGACAATGTTTCCTGAGCCTTGGAATGGATGATATAGGAGTCCCATTTATGGCTGAGCAATCGACAACCCCTTATTCTTAGTACTTTGATTAGTTATGGGTCTCTGCATTTACCACTAACCACTGCCGAAGAGCAACTTCTCTGACCAAAGCTGATGGGAGCATTTATCTATGGGTGTAAACATAATTATTTAGACAGCAATTAACAAATTAAAAGTTGTTTGGTTCAGGAAGATGACTCAGCAGGTAAAAAAGCTAACCACAAGCCATATAACCTGTGTTGTACCTGGAACCCAAGTAAAGAATTGCATGTCATGGTACATTTATGTAATCCTAGCACTCCTGCTGTGAGATGGGAGGCTGAGGCAGGAGAATTGCCTAGAAACCCACCAGACACTTAGCTTAGAATATGCACCATAACACTAGAAACAAGGGAGCATCTGCCTCACCCACTCACACAGGAAGAAGGAGAGACCCAACTTCCTAAAGCTCTACTCTGATCTCCATACATGCACTGTGACATGTGTGTGTCCACACTCATACATACAACACATAGACAATAAATAAAAATTTAAAAGTTATTTTCTTTTGACGTAAAATTTTTACACAGTGGTTTTCATAGGATTCAGGTGTCAAAATGGATGAGTTTCAAAGCAGAAAAGGTCCTTGTAATCAGCATTCTAACTGAAGACAGAGAACATTTCCATTAAACCAGAATGTACTTCACATCTCCTTCAGGTCAACCCACTTCTCTCTATCATTATTAGTTATTTTTTCCTGATTTAAAATATCTTTGAATTATCAGTATTTTTCCATTCTTCATTGTTTGACAGTTTCATGCATTTGTATCATGAGTTTTAGTTATACTGTCCCCCTTCCTTCTGCGTGTGACCCACTGTATTAGTCACTTTTCTGTTGCTGTGATAGAAACACTGACCAAAGCAATTTATAAAAGGAACAGTTTCTTTGAGCTTATGGTTCCAGGGGAATTACAGTCCATCATGGCAGGGACTCATGGCCACAGAGGTGGCTGGAGGAAGAAGCAAGTAAGCTCTACATCTTCCAGCAGGCACAGGAAATAAGAAAGCAACTGGAGATCCGGTAAGGCTTAAGAACGCTCTAAGACCACCCCCAGTGACATGCTTCCTTCAGAATAGCCAAATCTTCTGAGTCCTCCCAAAACAGGGCTACCATCTGGGGACAAAATGTCAAAATACATGGAGCCTACAGGGGACAATTTCATTCAAACCACCACACCTACGAAGTTTAATCAGAGTTACCTGCCAAAACATGGTTGGTGAGTGAGTATAGTATTAGTATTCTTTCTTGAAGTCCAACTTTTCATAGTGTCTGTCACTCATACAATCTAATGTGTGTGTACGTGTGCTTGTGCGTGTGTGTGTTTGTGTGTGTTTCCCTTCTTGGACATTCTCCTCCTTCTCTCTGCCTCTCTTTCACTATCCCCTCTCTCCCCCTTTCCATTTATCTTGTTATTCTACTTAACTTTAAACTGCATTTTCTAATCTGGCAAAGCTACCTTATTTCTCTACCTCCCTCCATTTTCCTAGCCCTTCATTATAATATTTTCTTAAATTAGCGTACATCATTTAAGAGCAAACTTGTAGAATGATATTGTTAAAGAATAAATATGAACATATCAAATTTTAGGCAATAGTTGATATTGGCAGCAAGATACTTTCCTCGTGATCTTCAGAGATTTTAATTAGCATTTTAATGTGTTCTCCATTTGTAGACATTTGCTATTGATATTTAATTGTTCACTGAAATTTTAATCTTCCTAAAAGTCTATTTTATAATAAGTGCTTTCTTAGAATTTCAGCAAAGAGTATACACAACCTGTCTATGGGCATCACAGACTTTCTTCATTTCTTACTATGTTCCTATTTCTAATCTAACTACAAGAGACTGTCCAGATTATGCATTTGAGCTTGCAGGCAAATGTTGGTTGGAAGACTATGAACATGACATTGAATACTGGAAGCCTTAGCAGAATGAAGGAAAGGAAAACACTTATTTACTTTAGGAACTCAGTCAGAAACTTGGAAATGAAAGAGAGTTAGTTACGAGGCAATAATGGTAAGAATCCAGAGGACTTAAAGATTCAGGGATATCAGTGTATTAGTTACTTTTCTGTTGCTGTGATAGAAACACTGACCAAAGCAACTTACAGAGGAAATTTATTTGAGCTTATCGTTCCAAACAGGCAAGAGTCCATCATGGCAAGAAGGCATAGCTATAGAGGTGCCTGGAAGAGGAGCAGAAACTAAATGCTCCCATCTTCACGCAGGCACAAGCAGCAAGAGATCAACTGGAGATGCAGTAAGGCTTAAGAACTCTCTAAGACCACCCCCAGTGACGTGTTTCCTCCAGAATGGCCACACTTTCTAAGACCTCCCAAAAAGTGCCACCAGCGGAGAACAAATGTCCAAATACTTGGAACCTATGGGCGACATTCACATTCAAACCATCACAATCAGTAAAATAAGAAAACATGTTACTGGATATTGGACAACTCAAAGGACGATCTCTTGTTATCCTGATCAGGGGTACAGAGCAAGCAATATTTTCCTGGTATCATGATTGAAGCTTAAAACTGAACACCCACCAGGACAGACTACTATAAATGAAAAATATGATAGTCATAATATTCCCACCACATGAGTCATCACAACTATTATTACTATTCCTCCAACTTAAAGATTGATTCATAAGATAATGATTATCATTAATAAACAGAAAAATAAAAACATCAACTTATGGAGACACACATTCAGAGAGAGAGAGAGAGAGAGAGAGAGAGAGAGAGAGAGAGAGGGTTTCAGAATACCCTAATAGTTAGAATGAAATATCATTGATAATAGTAACTAATAAGAGCATGAATGAAAATTAATGAATACACACAGAAAGCCACTTTCATGTAATATAACAACTTTTCTGTAGTACCAAGTTTGATTTTTAAATGAAAACTTATATAGATAAAATGTAGGAAATAGTTTCCATTGAAACTTGTGTCTGAAGTCTAAAAGAGGAGCTTGGTGAAGGCTAGTTGTGAAAGTATGTCAAAGCACAGTGTAAAAATATAGTGATGAGCCCGGCGTGGTGGCGCATGCCTTTAATCCCAGCACTCGGGAGGCAGAGGCAGGCAGATCTCTGTGAGTTCGAGGCCAGCCTGGTCTACATAGTGAGATCCAAGACAGTTGGGTGTACAGGGAGACCCTGTCTCAAAAAGACAAAAAAAAAAAATACAGTGATGAAATTATGAAGAAAATATGAGCTAATCAAATCTTCCAGAAAAATGAAAGAACTGGCTACCAGAAGGAAAAAATAGGAATAATTTAATTTGGGAGAACTGTTAAAATATAATTTTTAAAATTTAATAGTCTAATAATAATATATACAGATTAAAAGTATAACATACAGGTCAGAACAAATCAGACTAAAAATGTGCACTACATTTTAAGCAGGATTTATTGAAAGAGCAGTGCAAAGTCATATGATAAAGCAGTACTAGTTTTTAGGAGTAGAGATCTGGAACAAAATAGTACATATTAAAATACAAAATGAATTGTACTTGTCACTGAGAGTTTATATGTGTCACATATGGACCATTAACACATACCATAGAGAAAGAGAGAGAGAGAGAGAGAGAGAGAGAGAGAGAGAGAGAGGAGTGAGAGAGTTATCAAATGCTAGTCAAGAAATCATTCAGTTGTTGAAGCTAAAGGTAAATGAATCTGGTTCTATTGTCTAGATTTAGTAAACATTTTGATCTAAATATGGACCATTCTCCATATTTTACATATCTTGGATGTTTATTTTTATCATCACTTGTTAAGAAATATAATTATTGTTCTAAGGAAATCTTTGATTATCATTTTCACCTAATGTGCTGACAGTGTTTAGGAAGCAGCATTACTATTGGAATCACAGATGTACCAGTGGGTGAGTAGCCACACTGCTCTGGGACTCATTTTAGTCCATTCACACTGGGACCACAATCACCTTAGATTGGTGGCTTAGAAGAAACAGAATTTATTCCCCACAATTTTGTAGCTGGGAAAGTCAAGGTAACTTGCTGATAGATTCAGCAGTACAGATTTTCTAGATCTGCAGCTTTCTCACACAGATTATCATGAAGCTCTCCTTTCAAGAAGTCACTTTTATGTGGGCAAATCCCACTCAGGAAAGTTCCATCCTCAAAATCTACTTTTCCAAGGCCCACATGCTAATGCATTACATTTAGGATTGACCATTTAGCATAAACCTTTTTGAAGGGGCATATTTAGCTTACTAGTACCTACAAACTCATGTCCTTCTCCCATGAAAAATAGACTTAATCCTTCCCAATAACCCCCAGTCTTACCTGGTTCAAGAATCAATGTTAAAATCCAATGTCTTAGTTACAAAGCCAGTTTTCAACATGAGAAAGGTGTGGAGTTCAATCCTGTAAATAAACATTAATTACAGTTCAAGTCTCTTCTATATTAGAGTTTGGGAGGATCAAGATATTCATCACGAAGCAAATTCCTGTCTATACAAGAACTTAAAAAGCTGAAGAAGAGGCTGGAGAGATGGCTCAGCTGCTAAGAATACTGGCTGTTCTGGCAGAAGACCCAGGTTCAAATCCCAGCACCCACATGGCAGCTAACAACTGTCCGTAACTCCAGTTCCATAGGATCCGACAGCCTCTCTGTCCCCCGCAGGCATTGCACGACACAGGTGCACTTACCTACATGCAGGCACAACACTCATACACATAAAATAAAAATAATATATAAAATATATTTTTTTAATGTGTCATTATCATGGGAATATGCAAAGTATGGAACTGGCATTCAGTTCTCCCAAAGAGAGAAACAGGACAGGAGGAGGTGAGGTGTGGATCCACGATGTCCAGTGGCCTCGGGAGGGCAAGTACTACTGAGCAAACACCACTCTCGGAGCGTGTCAAAGGGTGGAATGCAACTTTATTTTTCAGCAGGCCGTATATATACACATAATCATCCAACAACATGAAAGGGGCAGCCATTGTGGACCAATGGTAGCAAAGGTCACATGCTTACATCTAGCATTGGAGATCATGCACTGATCACGTGCCAGTCATGAGGCAGCAGACCAATCAAAGCACAGTGGAAGCATGATGCACTCTCAGGCCATCTGTAGGGAAAGATGTGGAAGAAGGTGCGGCTATGGGGGTGGGGCATCGCCATGCTGATGGCGGAGTTTAAATTCTGATACAGGAACCCGGCCTAAGCTATGAAATGGCCTTGGCAGGGCTAGAATTTGGCCCACAGTGATGAGTGCCAAGTTTGGGCAGCGGCAGCTTGAGGATCTCTCAACATCATCCTACCCGTGTCTTGAATCCAAAGTGATGTTTGAAGCTGAAAGGTAAACAAGTATACAAGGCACTGATTCTTGAGTTTGAATCCATTGCTTACAACCTTCCTCATAAATTCAGCTGGCAATTTTCCTGGTAGGGTGGTTGGCTAAGTCTGTGATTCACCTTTACCTTAATTTCCTGAGTAAGAGATTCTAGGACTGCCCTTCAGAAGCGGTTCCAGAGGAATAAGTAGGGAACACCAAAATCATGACACTTCTTGTGAACATGTTATTCCTGTCTAATTTTTATATAATTTTGTAATTGATGAATTCCTTGTAATAAATGCAACTTCAGTTACACATGTCCAAAACAGTGTTAGCCATTTTATAGGTCTTAATACATTGATTTTCATGATTTGATCACTAATATTGCTCATATCATTGTTTTGTGCCTGGAATCACATCTTGTGATTACTTATATCATGTAACCCTCATCAAAAAGTTGAAGGACCAATTCAGAACCAACAGATGACAAATCAGAATTTGAACCTGCTCCTGTTAGTATTAAAATTCTTTAAACATAAAATAATGTTGGGGCTGGAAATATTGTTCAGTAGATTAGAGCATATACTGCTCAGATTCAGAGTTTGTTTCCCAATACCTACATCTAAGCCGCTCACAGCTTCCTGTGACTCCAGTTCTAGAGGATCTGACACCTTCTAGCTTCCATAGGCACCCACACACATGCACAAACCCATACACATGCACAAACCCCCCACAAACCCACACACATTCACAAACCCTCACATGCACATATGCACACATATACACAAACCAACACACAAGCACATACCTACACATATGCACAAACCCACACATGCACATACCCACACACATACACATACCGACATTTATGCACAAACCCACACATATGCACAAACCCACACATGTACATACCCACACACATACACATACCGACATTCATGCACAACCCCACACACATTCACATATCCACACACATGCACATACCCACACATATGCACAAACCCACAACATCCACAAACCCACACATATGTGCATATCCACAGTCATGCACATACACACATGTACATACCCTCACACATGCACACACATGCACAAACCCACACACAAACACACACACAGATATAATCATAAATAAAAATATGAATCTGATACAGGGCCTTAGCCCCATGTGGCCACAACTCCTGCACTCTGATGATCCAGGCCCAAATCCAGGTCAGAGCCACTCCCCAGTCTCTCATGCCTAGTCTGAACCACACCTTGCCCTGACCTGCCCATTCACTTGAACCTTCCAGGCCCAGGCTGGGGCCACATGTGAGAGCTCTGTAGGTAAGACAAACTCAGTCGCTTCCTCCACACTGCCCACCTACTTGCTGAGGCCCAGGCCTACCTAGGAGCCAGATTCATGAGCATTGCTGTTGAGTCTGACCCAGGCCCTTACTCTGTATCACCCATCCACACACCCCTTCAGGAAAAGACAAGCTACATTTGTGAACTCTCTAGGAGTGGCCCAGCTGTATCCACATCCTTGAGCTTCCTTGCTGAGTCCAAGTCAGCCTTCTGGGTCTGTGCTGTCCTACAAACCCTGCCCCAGCTGAGAGCCATATTGGTATGCTCTTTCAAAAGCCTACCTGATCCTCATCCTGCCCTGCCTTTCCACACCCAGGCCCAGGTAGTATATACTCCAAGAGACTTTCTAGATCTTCACCCAATCTTATACAATTCTTGAGACCTCAAGTTAATGATCAGTAGATATCAAAGAAGTGAGGGCAAGTAGATTGTGAAAAACAAAGGACCAGGACACCTGCTGCTAGATAGTGTTTTCTATACATGACAGCAATACTGCACCCGTGAAATTTCATCAATATGGTTTCAAATGCCCAGCACAGCAGAACCCACCTTTAATTCCAGCTCTCTGGAGGAAGGCCAGTCTCTGTGAGATCAAGACCAGCCTGGTCTACATAAGGAGTTTCAGGCCAGTTGAGAGTTACAAGGAAACCATGGCTAAAATAAATAAATATAATAAATAAATAAATATAAATATAAATAAATAAATAAATAATAAGGTTGTCTAAACTAGACCTGTATAATGAGAACAGTAGTTGACATACAAAACCACGAAGCCCTCCCCTAAATGAAGAACTACAGTCAGTAGATGCCTGCAGAGAGAGGGAGAATCAGTGCTCTCCAATGGTGAGTCTCCTGATAGATTATCAATTCCCAAGCAGTCAACCCTAAACATCTATGTATAAGAGCAAAACTAAATGGACTCAGTGTGTGTGTGTGTGTGTGTGTGTGTGTGTGTGTGTGTGTGTGTACAAAGCAATAATTATAGGGGAAGAGGTCACCAACTTGAAAGGGATTGTGGGACAGGAGAAGAGCTGAAGGAGGAGAGGGGAGTAGAAGTCATGTATATAGAGTACTTGTATGAAAT
>NW_008343963.1:1071179-1093021 GCF_000622305.1 Nannospalax galili
ACCATTGAAATCTACCTGATGACTTTATATCCATGCTCAGATGCCAAGGAGCTCAGAAAGTAACTGACTGTGATTAGTAATAATCAGATATATAGAGATTAGAAACGCATGTGCAAACATCTTAATGTCAATTGCATTGAAAATGAATTTTTCTGTATGAAACTGTGTATTTCATTTTAAAATATACTGTTTCTTACAGAAAGACTCATTGTTTTTGCTAATAAGTTGGTGCATGCATCTCTAATCTGTATGTATCAGATTAGATCTGTATGTATCATCTAATCTGTATGTTATTACTAGTTAGTCGGTAGGACTCGGATCCTTGGCACCTGTGTATGGATATAAAGTGATCTGGTAGATTTCAGTCTAAAGGAATATTGACAACTGATTGCTGCTAGATAAGGAGCAGCTGACCTTCCTAAAACAAAGTCCTCTAGATAGGCTGACTAGATTCACCAGATAGAGAAGTAGTGGGAAATGGCTGGGGGTGCTGACAACACAGCAGACAGTAACAGGGATGACAGAGTATAAGGTTTCTAGTGTGTGTGTGGGGGGAGGCTATGGGAGGGTGGCATCTGGGAAGTGGGCATATAGATGTATAAGATGGTTTGGGATGTTCTGTATGATATACACACACAAAAAAATCAACAAATTAAAAAAATGAATTATATTTGAGGAGGAAGCATAAAAATTTACATCATGTTGCTAGAGGTGATAAACATTACCATTGGAATTCTTTTTTAAATGTTATTTATTATTTTTATTTTATGTATATGAATGTATTGCCTGTATGCATTTAAGTGCACTGATGTCATGCAATACCCATGGAAGGCAGCAGAAAGCATTGAATCCTTCACGATCTGGAGCTACTGATGGCTATAGCTGCCATGTGGGTGCTGGGAATCCAACCCAGATCCTCTGCAAGAGAAATCAGAGCTCTTAACCACTGAGCTATCTCTCCAGCCTGTAAAACTCTTTTTTAAAGAATATCTTGGGGCTGGACTTCAGTCTTCTTTGTGGCTGAAAAAGTCCACTGTGTATATTTGCATCATCCCTTTAATCCATTCCTATTATTAGACAACTAGGTTGATTCTATTGTTGAGCTATTGTGAACAGTGTTGCAATAAACATTGATGTGCAAGACAAAAAAGAAAACATTTATTATATCTTCATATCTGTGTATAACTTGGAGGTACATAGTGTGGTTTGAAAATAATGAAATAACAATAAACACTAATCTAACCAAATAAAATAGTAAATCTTTAAATGAAAATAAAGCTTCTTACGCACAGCTTCACCCAGATTAGATAATTTTCACATTTTTTATCCTAAGTGCCATTGTCATTACTTTTATTTCACACTGTTCTCCAATTTAGTATTGTTATATAAATTTATGTTCCTATTACTGACAACTGTTTCAAATTGCTTTAAATAAAGTTTATATAGTCTAATCAAGCCACTCATTTTCCTGGCATTTTGCTGTTGTGAAACTTCTAACTCTTCAAACAATTAACGCCTCTTTACTGTAACACATTGTGAATTGAGCTATGGTGACAAGAAGACATGGTAACAAACCAATTAACAGAATGAAATTGATTCCAACTCAATAAATATTTAAGAGAGAATCAAACAGCTCTGATGAAACTGAAAAGGCTTGATGTTCAGCAAGATGAAATACTGAATGCTATTACTATGTTGGAAGGGGATTTATTTACACAGCGAATGCAGATCAAATATTTTTTTGTGGTCAGAAGAAAATATTTCCTCCCCCTCCCCCCTCCTCCTCCTCCTCCTCTTCCCCCATTCCCACCTTTCTGCTTCTCTTTCAATAATGTGACCCTTTCTTTAGTCTAGGCTAAACCTGAATTCTTGGAATCAAGTGATTCTTCTGCCTTGTCTCCATCCTTACACATTGCAGTACCACAAACACGTTACTTTACCCAGTTTAAAAAATGACCTTGTAAAGGATATAGGTAGGGTCCTTAATGTTTATTTAAATAGATACTAAAATCTTTAATGTATTTGCTCTTCTGTCTGGAAAGTCTGAGGATTGTCTTACTAGCCATGGTGGGATACCAGAACGTCACATATATTTATGATGTTGTCGCTCACTTGCCTTTGATTCTGCTTCTGATTGTGTTACAAACTGATTCTCAGTGTGCTATCAAAGACACCTGCTGACCCCTCAGAGCAGGTCTCTATTCTCTCCATTGCTCCCCTCCAACATACCTTAGCAACTACAGTAGAATGTGCATATGTTGTTTTAAAATGTCTTTACTTAACCAGTATTTATATATAAAATGCATCCCTTTTATTATAGACGTAAACTTGCCAGTCTTCAAACTAAGTTGAAAATAGGCCTTTTCCATTTTATCCACAAGGAGGGTGAGACTAAGGGCTTAAGGTTACATAGCCAAAAATCAGCAGAGACTGGTTAAAACACAAACATCTGAATCCAGTCAAAATTCCATAACGATTCTTCATATGGACGAGAACAGTATGACCAAGGCCAATTTCAGTTAGGTAACCATTACAAAGATGTTGTATCTGTGGTTATAGAAGGGTCAGTACTGATATTAGAGAAAAATGAATAGGAAAATTCCCCATGGATATATGAATGCTGAGTAGACAAAAAATCAATAGATGTCCACTGTAAGTGTAATATTTCTTGAAGAATTAAAGATTATATATTTATATATATGCACATAAAAACATTTCATAGTATACATTGTCCGTTTAAGAATTATATGGTATTTTGCTGTATATGATGAAGGTTAAGTACTAAATACTAACATCAAAGTTGTAATACAAATATAAATGTAATATAATCATGAACTTGTAATAGAGAACTGGATTACATGAGTTTGTTAAAATACTAACAAATATATTGTGCATTTTGTAAGTGAAAAACTCCCTGCTCCCCAGAAGAAACTATTCTTTTTGTGATGCTTTTACTTCCATTTGACTACAAATTTCATAATCTATGACTTTCTTCCTGAACCAATATTAGTTAGAAGACAATATTCACTTAATAAGACAATAAACAACTTATCACTGTACATTCTGATGGTCTCCTTGACTTATTAAAAAATATTTATTAATTTAATTTTTTAATTAAAAGGTGGACCAATATAGCAAAATTAATGTATATTTTGAAAATTTTCCATAGGTGTCTCTTTCTGAACTCTTTCTAAAATGATTTCTTCCTTTTGTCTACTTAATCAACTTCCTCTACCCTTTTTGGTGATAAAAATGAATGACCTAACTTCAGTGCATTTATTCACTGAGTGGAAGTAATGGCCACCCATGTGCCTGGGAGCCTTTGCTCTTACTGCACACATACCCACAAACTTATGTGAACAGCCAATAAGCACATGTTCCAAAGAAATGTTCTCTGTTCTCTCAGTTAAATTACTTCTCGTATCTGTGTTATACTCAGGATCTCAATGTTGGGGGATGCAGATATAAGATATACTGCATCCCTTTGGAAATTCTTGCTGACTTACACATTCTAAGGTGATTATCACAGTCTTCCTACCTTCTACTTCTAAATAGCTCAGTAAGTTGAATTCCACGTTATCTCTAGCCATATCTCATTTCCATGAAAGTTATTTACATTCATCAAAACTGGCTAGAAGATTTAGATTGATAATTACTTTCTTCATTCAAAGTGGCCTATCATTCACCATAAGTACCAGGAATTCTTCCTTTGAAGTCCTTCCATTTCCTTAAGAACTTTTATGAACTGAACCAAGACTACAGACTTACAGATTGCTGAAGGACTTTCAACATCCTGTTCCAGGGCCTTTGTGTATGAAATTCTAAATTACTTCTGTGCCTCTGAATCTCTATACCCTATTTAAAGTGCATTTTGGCATTTCAGATATTTCCTTAGTTCTCCCTGACATTTCCAAACAACTGGCCATTGATTTTTTTTTCATTAGTTATGTCCCCCAAGCCGATGTGACACTCAGTGGCTGACCCAGAGCACCCTATATTACAATAAACATCTGACAAGCTGCAAGGGCAGGTCTGTACCGACCGACCTTTCATATTCTGTCCTAATGCTGTAAGCATCCTGCAACAAAGTTGAGATGCTTTCTCATACCAATAGACCCATTGAGATGCACAATTTGAAGCTGCACCGTGGTGAACAGTATACATGGTGAACAGTATACATGGTGAACAGTATACATGGTGAACAGTATACATGCGCTCTGGTGACCAGGGTCTATTCATTAATGATATTTTTAAACTCTTTTAAAAAATATCTTATTATTTTTGTTTTATGTGTATGCATGTATTGTCTGCATGTAGATAAGTACACCCTTGTCATGCAATTCCCATAGAGGAGAGAAGAGGCTGTCGGATGCCCTGGAACTAGAGTTACCAACAGTTGCTAGCTGTCACGTGGGTGCTGGGATCGAACCCGGGTCTTCTGCAAGAACAGTCAGTGTTCTTAACTGCTGAGCCATCTCTCCAGCCCCTGCTAATGACATCTTAACAAAGGGTAATATCAGGGTTTCATGGGTGTAATGAATATTTATTCTGTGCTGCTTGTAATTAAAGGCACTTGTTATTATCATTGACATGAAGATCATCTTTAGCAAAACAATCAAAGCAACAACATAGCAGCTGGTATATAACAAAGCCAGAATTTCAGTGTGATAAGCCTACTATTAAGAGAGCAGTTTGATAATTGTTATGTACGATTCCAGGGAAATAATATTAATTTGCGATATACGTATAGTTCAGGAGTTCTATAATTTTGAGTGCATCTTAAAAATTAAACATAATTTTTGATAAGATGTTTATTAGAGACTTGTTATTGTGTCCCTGAGTTGCATAGGTGACTTTGAACTCACTCTGTAGCCCAGGCTTTGAAGGCTGAACTTACAGCGCCCCTGCCTCAGCCTCCTGTGTAACTAAAGCAATAGGCCTGTGCCACCAAACTCAATCCTTTGAACGATTTTTATACCTCACTCTGTTGATGAGGATGATGGTGTTTTGAGCAGATATTTCTAGTTGGTTTACCTCCTGATTAAGGCATTTGTCCTCATTAAATATTAACATATTCTCCTTCCCAACAGGCTCATCCTATGGTGAATAAGAATTTTCTATGTTAGTCCATTCAATTTATTTTTACACTCTAGAAGATGCAGAGGAAGGGAAAGGTGAACAAACAGCTTTAAAAAAATGACTCATTACAAGGGAAAGAGCAGAGTACAGTGAAATGCAGCAGCCAAGAGATGTCATGTCCCATGTGAACATGGCACATGAACATGGTTCACATACTGCCTTCATGGCAGGTCCTGGTCATGCGAGTCTGGTTCATATACTGTGCCTTCATGACAGATCATGGGATGTGGTAGACACATTGTTCCCTTATCAGACCCTGGTCACATGGACCTGGTGCACACACTGTGCCTTTAGGGTAGGTCCTGATCACATGGATGTGGTCCAAACACTGTGTCTTCATGGTGGGCCTTGATCAGATATCTAAGGTCTACACACTGTTCCATCTCACTTAAATTACTTAAGAGGATTTGTTGATCCCTCATTTAATGTCATCAGCTGTAAAATTAAAAAGCTATCTCATAAGGTTATTTTAAGATTAGATATAAGAAAGTCCTAGAAGACACTTAAGACTTAGCCTGTATCCAAAAGTGTATGAATATTGACCTATTTACATTTGTATATGTGTTAGTGATTTTATGTTTTTGTCATGGTGGGCATCAAAGCTAGGACCTTTTATTCTAGGTAAGTGCACTCCAGTGCACTCTATCTCCAGGTCTTCTGGGTGTTAAGTGTTTTACCACGTATATCAGGTTGGCTTTAAACCCGTGTTTCTCCTGTCTCTATCTTTCAAGTGCTAGAACTAATGGCAAGTGCTACCACAGACAGCTGTCTTTGTGATCTAAAGGTTTCGTGGAACATTTACTATTTTCAAGTGTCTGAATGCTTTCCATAGTATGTGATTCAATTTTGACCAAATACATCTTCAGGAGCAGTATAGTAAGCATTCATACATACAAACACAGATAAGTGATGTATGTAGATACAGATACTTCCTAGAACTATTCGTATGCTTTCCAAGATGCTCACCTTTATGATACTGGTATTGTTATTGTTGTTATCTTGATCCAGGATTCTACTCTGTAGCTAGCCTGGAACTCAGAGTAATCCTCCTGCCTATACCTCCCGAGTGTTGGATCATATGCATGAACCACTATGACCAAATGGAGATAATATTTTATGTTATCAGCTGAATGTGTGACTTCCTTCCAAGATTCTACTTTCTTGTTTCATTGTTTGAGGATTCTGAATAAAAAAATAAGCAATTCTTTTTAATTTTTAATACAATGTAGCCCAAGATTTACTGTAAAAATCTTACAGTGTATATGATTTAGTTGAATTAAGATAATCAATAAATGTCTCAAATCTGGTACAATTCAGATACCATATTATTAACTAAATGTCACACAGTGGATGCAATCTTTTCTTTGGAGATTTATTGATATCATTGGAATAAGAACATTGCATGTTTTTTAACAAGCCAGCGTCTTGACATAGTCATGAAAACAGCACTCAGGGATACAAAGCCATATGCTTCAGCTCCAACAACTGAATTTCTGGGCAATTGAAACCAATCGGGATGGCTTGAGCGACATGTTAAAATTGTTTCTTTCCTCCGAGTGGTTTTTCATTTAATCACAATAATACTCCAGGTTCTATCTTAGGCCCCAAAGTCTTGCGAAGGAACAAGGCTAACAAGACACATGTCCTTTTATACCATTTTCATCTGTTATTGTCAAGAGATTGTCTTCACAGTGGTCACAATGAGTTTATTCAAGGAAATTAAATACAGCTGAAGGAAAAAACAGCAGGCTAGAAATAGAAATAAAATATTGCTCAAGAGAGGTTTTTGCCAAAATAGACTTATCATATTTGTCAAGTTTGTTACGGTAACTACTTGGGGGCATTGTCTTGGAGAGCGTGTTCATGGTTAACGCCAATAATGAAATTGACAGCCTATGGGAGCACCTCTCATGGTCGATTTTCAGCTGCCCTCCAGGGTGTATTTCTTGGCTTATCACAGATGACAGGAGCTTTCCTTTCTTTTGCAGACTGCACTAATTCAGCCTGTGCTATTTTATCCATGTAACTTCTAATGTGTTTTATTCCTTGGAGTTTAGTTTATATTCTCATAGCAGAATGGATAAACATCTCTAGTCCCCACATTTCTAATACACTTTCCCCTGTCTCCACCCATCCTTCTTGAATTCCTTTGCATGGTTTATCATTTTGGGAGTGAGAGGAAGTTCTAAGGTGTTTGCTTGCTTGCTGATTTCAGTTTTGCTTTCAGGATGCAAGAACTTACCGTAAAATTTCTTACTCTTGGCACAATTAAGGAACAAAAATCAAATGACTACTTTACTTTTTATTTAAGTTCCAGAGACTTATTTTTTTATAATTTATGCCTTTTATTATTTCACTTTAGCTGATTCCTGCTTTAATTCTTAGTGTGGGATATAAAAAATATATATGCCATACACCATAGGGTATCACTCATACAGCTTAATGGCTTAGATTTTTCAGTTTTATGGAAATTATGCACATAATACATTCTTACCTCACGGGGTAAGAATGTCCTTGGTAGGTGTACTTGGTGCACTGCTCAGCAATGGGCACAGAAGTGCCATCTCCTCTTGATCAGTTACTCTTCCTTGGGACCCTTGCTAGTCATCTTGAGGTGGTGGTCAATGTCCCTTACCACAAATTGGTGATGATAAATGTGTTCTCAATACCTAGGTATTCACATCAAGTTTTATTCCTCTTTTATGTTTCAGAATCTCTGATGTGTTTTCATGATTAACTTTTGCCTTAAAATTCAGCATCTCATGTTAATGGTTTTATCAGAAAAGAATTGTCACTCATGATGACTATCACAGTTTCATTAGTTGTGACTTCTTTCAAATGATTCTAAATTGCATGGTGGCTCTGGTTTACCAACGACCCTCCTGGATCATGACATGGTGTTCCATTATTGACTCTTAATAAAAATATTTCCATGAATCTATATAAATAGTATTTAGCATATTAGAGCTTGGTTCAGAGAAAGTAAGAGGTTCTCACAAGAAATGCATAATAACATGGACTATTTAATGAAATAGGAGTACACTGGATTTTCATGAGTATCAGTGGGATGACACAGTAGCAGGTGGGAAGAGACACATGGTGCCTTGTGGCTTCAATCATGGCACAGAAAGGTGAAGAAAAAGTCAAGAAACTCAAGGAGCATTCCATAGATCCTACCTGTAAGGTTATTGGCTATCTGAATCTATGAGCATTAAGGAGAGAAAGGTATTTTCAGCCAAACTTCAGAACACAGAAACAATAGCTGATATGGAGAAGTTTTTGTTATTGTTCAGTTTTTAATATTGATTTTGTGGTGTAGATGGCATATCCAGTTAGTTGATAACTTAGATGTACTGGAGAGACAGTGGACAGTGGACTAGAATATAATCAGATCCAATTTTTCTGCTCACGGAATTACAGAATGCCAACTTGGACATTTTGTTCTTTTCTGTTAAATAGTCTCTTCTGCTTCAAAGTTTATTTTTCTAGCATTTACTTAGTGTTAAAATGTACTTTTTGGTTGCTAAAATTTTTTATTATTTTTTGTGCTAAAATACACCTAACATAAATGTTAGCATTTCCCCATTTTAAGCATAAAATTTAATTGGTTGAGTACAATAGCAATATTAAGCAATCATCACCATTATCCATTTCAATAAATTTTTCCTCATTTAAACAAAGCTCTGTACCAGCTAAATAATAATTCCACTTCCTTCTCTTCCTACAGTACTGATGATACATGTTATAATTTCTACCTGAATGAATAAATTACTTAGAATATACAAATTGACAGGAAATGTACTTTTCAAAAATGGAACATAATTTTAACATTTACAAAACTTACCTTTTTCTGTACTATTTTTCCTCATGTATATAATAACATAAAAATATAGTTTCAAAAAAATAGTATACACAATGATTACAGGCCATTGAGGTTGGTTGGGTTACTTTTAAAGTTGCATTATTCTAGAATTTATAATTTTGTTTCAAGCAACATTGTGATTTTAGATAATTGTGTGTTTAAATGGCAATTAGAATATGTATATATCTAAATAATAGACTGAATATTTTCTTAGATATATTAACTTTTAGATCTAGATGTAATAGTTCATCAGAAAAAAATGAGTATGAGAAACTTCCTTTAGATTGAAAGGATTGCAAACAAGATCTAAAAAAAATAAGATATTGCAGTAGTGCCAGAATGAGTGCTTCATGGAAATTCATCTATAAAAGTATAATTCTTCAGTGGTATGACTATTGCCTCTGCCAGACAATGAATAAATATGGCATACAAAGAGCATAACTTTGGTGGTTTATAGCTCAAACATCAAAAATATCTAGCAAGAGCTCAAAGCTTATGCTTTAGACTAAGAAACTGAAAATGTCTTTGACATTGTCTGACATTGATAGCTCTAACTACACTTATGAATTACTTTAAAAAGTCATTCATCTAATATTTCAAATCTACTAGTTACCAGGATTATCATTTCCTGAATTTTCTCTGAGAATTAATTTAATCAGGGAATTTTTGCAAGAATATTTTAAAAGATTATATTAAAATATATCTTTTGTCACATTTAATTTCATATATAGGTTATATACTATTGAATTCTACCATTCTAATATCCTTTTGTTCCTGAATATATGTGAGTAATTGGTTCATACTGACATCCTATGATCTATGAGCTAAACTCATATAAAAGATTTAGTTAGTATTATCTTTAGTAATTTCTACCTACAGCAGAATCTCTAAATTGTCTTTTAGACAGAACCAATATTTACTTTTTTCATTCCTTTCCTCAGAAGCTTTACACTGGACACCTCTTTTTAAAAAAATATTTTAGTTATTATTTTTATTTTATGTGTATGCATGTATTGCCTACATGTAAGTAAGTTCACCCATGTCATGCAATGCCCACGGCAGACAGAAGAGACCATTGGATCTCCTGGAACTGGAGTTACCGACAGTTTTTAGCTACCATGTGGGTGCTGGGATTCAAACCCGGGTCTTCCACAAGAAGAGTCAGTGTTCTTAACCACTGAGCAACCTCTCCAGCCCCTGTCCAACTCTTTATAGCCTGAGAATACAATGGTGAACAGGATGTCACGGTCCAAAGAGACCAATATTACAGAGGTAAAGATCATGCTAAGTATTTCTTAGAGTACAAAACAGTACTGTAGTAGTGAAGGAACAGTGAAGGACCAGATCATACTTCTTTGTGGATGAAATATTAAGCTAATATCTCAGTATATAAAAGAAGGCTGCCAAGTGAAAATTGGAGACAGGAATTCCAGGCACAAAGACTAGCAAAATTTGAACAATACTCCTTTGTTAAGTTTTATCTTCAATTTTACATTTACATATTCTTTTTATTTATTTATTTATCTTTACATAATCTTTTAAAAAAATATTTATTTAATTTTATTTTCATTTTTTTTATGTGTATGAGTGCATTGCCTGCCTATATGTCAGGTGCACTGGCTGGAGACGGTACAGAGATTAGGAGGTAAAACACCCAAGAGAACCAGGAGTCCAGCAGGAAAGTCAATGAACTGAAGACACAGCAGAAGGCAGGGGATATTAGTTGTGTGTTTTAGATTCTCCTTTATTGGCTACAGTTGAGTTTGTGTCAATGATCCTATGCAGTTCTCCAGACATTTATTTACTGTTTTCTGAACAAACCTATGGCTTTTCTATCTCTGTCATTTTGTGTAGAAATCCATCCACTCAGAATATCTTTCTCATTTCTCTTATATAATCAAGTAATAATGATTTTTTAAAGTCAATGTCTTTGTGAAAAACCAAATATAGTATTTTACATAGAATCCCATGAAAAATATTTTCAAAAGCACTAATTTAAAAAAATTATCATGTATGATATTTTGGTGTATTGTATATAATAACAATATAGTGGGTTTTTTCCCCTCTTTTGATGTGCGTTTGTGTATGTGTATGTGCATGTGTATGTGCATGTGTTTTGGATAAGATCTCATGTAGTCCAGGAGGCTCTTGAATTCATGGTTATCCAGCCTCCACTTCCTATATAGTGGGATTCCAGGTATGTCCCATCATTATTGGGTCGTAGTGTTGTTATAATAGCCTTATCATTAATGAAAATAAAATATGTCCTTTTGAAATTTTTTTTTGCAATCACAAACATAAAGACTAGCAAACTTTGAACAATACTTTGTTAAGTTTTATCAACAATTTTACCTTTATATTTTCTTTTTTACAATTGATTTTATTTTTTTGTTTTGTTTTCTTTTTTTAAAAATTTTTTTGGTCTTTTTGAAGTAGGGTCTCTCTGTAGCCCCAGCTGTCCTGGAACTCACTATGTAAGTCATGCTGGCCTTGAACTCACAGAGATCTGCCTGCCTCTACCTCCCAAGTGCTGGGACTACAGGTGTGTGCATGAATGTATTGCCTGAATATGTGTCAGTGCACCGATGTCCTGCAATGTGCATGGGGGTCAGAAGAAGGCACCAAATCCCTTGGAACTGGAGTTACAGAAAGGTTGTTAGCCACCATGTAGGTGCTGGGAATAGAACCCAAGCCCTCTGCAATAGCAGTCAGTACTCTTAGCTGCTGAGCTATCTCCCTAGCTGGACATTTACATTTTCAATAGAATATCTTGAAGTACATTGGTTAAGACAAATGGTATGCAAATTTTCAAGGCTTATTAGTTATGTCTGAATTGACTATTCTAAGTTAAATAATTATTTTATAACTCTTTTACAGTTATCTAATGTTGTATATGTTGTGAATTTTATGACCCTACTAGTTACTAGAGAGTGAAATCCATACATTCAAACTAAATATTTTCCATAACTCACCACAGTGGCCATTTCAACCATGAGCATGTTAAGTCATAATATTCATAGACTGAAGACCAGATTAACCTTGAAGTGCCCACAGACTTCATATCATGATGATATCTTACACTAACGTCATCAGGAAGAAGATGATATTGGTATGATACATGGGCTTAAGACAGACACAGACTTCCAGGCAATAATAACACCTATGCTCTCAAACCAGGATTCAAAACATTTCTTAGTGAGTATTTAAGCACACCATCCTGTTTAGTAAAGAATTGTTTTCTGAATTCTGAAAATAGAATGCTTATTTTTGAAGTGACACATAATTGATGGTATGTACACAAAGAATAAGACTTCATCTTGTTTTTCTCCAGTAAATGCTGTCTAGCTGTGGTTTCAAATTCTCTAGTTTAAAATAGAATTGAGGTGAATGAATCAAGAATTACCTATGAAAAGAATCTCACTTGTTCCCATTTAACACTGACCTATAATCTAGGCAATATCTTTCTGTGGTCGCCTCCTCGAGTTTAAAAAGCTTTATATCCATTCAATCATTTAAACATTATAAAATAGGACTTGAGTCGGAACTATGAGCAATGCTTGGGATATATATCTAAATCTATTTTGACAATTTTCACTTAATGAACAATATTAAAATACCAATGCTGTTTTCTGTTTTCAAATCTTCAAAAAGAAATATTATCAACAGAGTTAAACTAGAAATTAATTACTAAGAAAAAGAAAGGCTTTGATTTCTTCCCCCTGTTGAGAAAGGCACTTTAATCCATAATGATGCCTCTTCTATTCTTAAGTAGATGTCCGCTCCAGGGGCCAGACAAATATAAAATAAAATATTAAAGCAATCCCAATGATATCTTCATTTACAAGCAATTCGGAATGTCTGAGAGATTACCTGCTGCTTCCTTGTCTCCCTTTCAACCAGGAAGCCATTTTTATCCCCGAATTGAAAGGAGATTTACCAGAGAAAATATTGTCTTTTTGCTTCCTACATTTCACTATTCTCCTTTAGAATTAGAACTGACAATTGCAGGAAGAAAATACATTTAGCTTGAATTATTGTCAGTTTCCTGACATTATATATCTCAAGTAAAATGCTAAAGTTATGACTCTATAAGCTGTAGAATATTTCTTATATATTAAAAGGTAAACCAATGTCAAAGCTTTTTAGCATGTGGGTTTTGAAATTTTTAATATTATTATATAACAGTAACGGTGGATTATTAAATTATAAATCAAAACCCAATCCAATGTGTGTTCAGTTTAAAAGGTGTGATAGTTGTGGACTGGCACTTGGTCATTTAAGCCGTCACACATTCAGACACATTCTGCTAATTCAGTCACTGTACCAAGCACAGATATCTTCATAATCATTTTCTGTGCTTTTATTCTAACTATATCTCAGTATATCGCTTTTTCTGGACAGTTTAAGCATATTAATTGTCAAAGCCCTAACGATTATTGCCAAGTTACTATATCTGTTATTCATTATTTTATGACAGTGAAAAATGTATACAAGTAAATATTTGTGAATTTGAAAAAGCCACATATATTGCAAAATATGTATAGCATAATATAAATATTGCATTATGAAAACATCCTATATAAAATGCATATGAAGAGAATGGTTTTAGGACAGAGAAAGATTCCAGAAATTTAGACTATTCTTGGTTGGTGCCCAAAGCAGAACAATCAATTTTTTCCCTTCTTTTTACAAAATAGCTTCTTATGACTTTCAAATTTCTATTGTAATGTAATATTTCTGTCATTCTTATTTATAATCTTGAAGTTATATATTACTTATTCCTTCATGTTTTCTTCAAATTCATCACAAAGTTTGTCCACATTCAGTACTGTTTTGCTGTGCATCCATTTTCTATTGTCATCACAAGAACACACACCACATGCATTGTGATCTATTTCAATAAATCCTCAGATCTATGTTCATTGTTTCTTTTCTTTTGGAGAGCATGCCATTTATATCAACTGCCTGATATTATTTCCCCAAGTAAGATTTGATCATACCACCCTCTTTCCCAAGAGCATCAATATCTTTTGCTTACAAATTTACATTAAAAATTCTCTTAATTATCATTATTCAAATTTCAAACAAGACTGTGAAATTCAGCTCTGAGTTCTACCCATACCATGTGTATAGAGCAGGCTGGTTGGATTCTTCCCTCAAAACACCACAAATATTTCAGTTTAGTAACTGGTAAACTGTAATTTTTGAGTATTATTAAATTAGCTAAAATGTAACTATATGAAAGAACATCTCAGAAATAGGTTTTTTTTTATTTTTAAACAATTATTTAACATGTAGAAAATTAACTCAAAATGATTTTGCAAGCTGAAGTATTATTTTTAATCTTTTGTGTCCCTAAACAGGGGTCATATGAATAGTGTAGTTGTTTAAAATCAGCTTACCTTCGGCACAGATTACTGCATACTAATAACTCCAGGGGTGTAGTGAGAACTGTGGAACTGGAGCAGAGTTTATAAGGAAGTGTTAATGACACTCCATGCACTCATTATCAGGTGTATAGAGCTTTGAATCATATGTTGGGGAAAGGGGTACAGACCAAAGAGACATTTGCTGTATCCAGATTTTTTTGACATTCCATTTGTTAATTTAGAAATGATGCAAAGAACCAGAAGAATATGTGTTCTAGTTTTAGTGTTGCAAAGAGATGCATTGGCATAGAGAAACCATATGAAAAATGAGTATGGTTTAGTCAAGATGGGGAAACAGGACACCCCCCCGGACACACACACAAAGGAGTGAGGTTCTGGCACTGAAGACAGTGTTAGCAAATACATAGTGGCTGTTTGGAATTGTGAGAAAGTGAACAAGACCTCTAATGAAAGAGCTCCCTAAACCTCACAATAAAAAATAACAGAAACATAAATATGGAAATCTAATCATTTTTCTTATCAGAGAGTAAACTAGTCAGGAGTCAGGGCCAGAAATTAAAGAAAAAGTATCACCTGAACATGGTGTTTAGTGTGGTACTATTCACAGTAGTCAATGTATGGAATCTGCCTAGGTACCCATCAAAAGGCAACTTGATTAAAAAATGTGGTGGTATATATGTGCTAGGGAGTATAATTCCATCATAAAGAATGAGAGTGTATCATTTTCATGGAAAAAGAAGGAATTATGTTAAGTGTAATAATTCAGATTCAGGAAGACAAATATTACATTTCCTCTCATGTGTAGAATGTAGACATATATATATTTCTATATATCCTGAAAGCAGAAAGGTGGGAACTACTTGGTAAGTATGCCACCAGTGGAGAGAGTGATTATGTTGGTGAATATGATCAACATGCATGAGATTTGTGTATGTGGTGTGTGTGTGTGTGTGTGTGTGTGTGTGTGTATATATATATATATATATATATATATATATATATAATGAATTTTTCTAACATGCAATCCATGTTAATTTTTCTATGTACTCCTTTGGTGAATCCCACAAATTTAGATAAGTTGTCATTTAATTTATTTAATTTAGTGACAATATCTCAAAATCTTTCTTGACATTTCTTTTTTAATCCATGTGTTTTTAGTAGGGTGATGCTTAATCATCAAGTATTTAGAGAATGTCAGTCACACTCCTCTCTTACAATGTTAGAAGCACATGACATATTGCAACTTTTAAATTACAACAGTCTGTTTTAAATTAATCTTAGTATCCTGATTTTAGGATTATAATAATGTAAAATAGTTTCGACAAATTTTATTGCATAATATACTACAATTTATCTGAATTTACCTTTGGATTTTAAATAGCTTCTGGATATTAGCCTTTCAGTGGTCTGAATGCATAAATAAACATTAAGAATCTTTGCCATTCTGAGAGGGGTAAGATGAAATCTCAAAGTGGTTTTAATCTGCATTTCCCTGAGGGCTAAAAATGTTGAGCATTAAAAAAAAATATATTTCTCAGCCATTTGTGTTTCATCTTTAAAGAACTCCCTTGCCCAATTTTTAATCTTGTTAAGTACAATAACAACTGACCTAACAAGATGTACTCTCCAGTGCAATAGTGGCACAAACATTGCAGGAATAACCAACCTTTGATTTATTTATTTTTTTTCAGACATGGTCTCCCTGTAGCCCCAGCTGACCTAGAACTCACTATGTAGACCAGGTGGCCTTAAACTCATAGAGATCTGCCTGGCTCCAGAGTGCTGGGATTAAAGGCTTGGGCCACTGGCACCTGGTACCAACTACTCTTTAATAGGATTTACAGTCTGCTTCCCAGCATGGAGCCCTTAACTGACATTTATATCAGCCTTAGGAACCTGGAGCTAGACAGGTCATAGGACATAGGTGAGAACCTAATACTAGTGTCTACTAAGTAGTTGTTGTATTTAACTAACGCTTAATGACTTATTGTTATATCCATAGAGTAATACAACTCATAATTCTCACCAGGGAGTTTTCCTCATGTGACAGATGGTAACACAGAACCCTGTAACTGGCCAAAGTGCAGAACACAACAGCCAATACCAATAAATATTTTAGTTTTTATTCCTGTACTGGACACTTATTTATCCCAAGACTCAATCGTCATTGCAGATGAGGGGCCAGGAAGATTGTAAGAGCCAGAAGTGGATGACAACAAGTACACGGAGGTTTTCAGACCACTGATCAGTTACTCAGATGAATTTATAGCAATGGTTATAGCACACAAGTCCCAAACCAGAGAAGATCCCAGCATAGACATGAGGAAGTAAGACACTCCAACCCCACCTAAAGAAATTGTGGCAACAGATAGCTCCTTGGAAGTGAAGAGACAGTTTCTTTCAAGCACCGGACTCTTGGTAGGTGGAGCAAGCACCAGTGGATGGACCCACACTGAAGCACGTTTGTCAACACATATTAGACTTTACAGCACTTATTATATATTTAATAGAAAACATTAAATTGGGCAGGGGGGAATATGGCAGCAGTGTAGATGGGGGAGGGGAGCTGAATACCATCAAATTGTATTTTATGAAAACTGCAAAAATTCAATAAGATTTCATATCATGCAATTAAAAAATGGGGTACAGACCTGAACAGAGATAAAAGATTTGACATCCTTAGCAATTAGGAAATGCAAATGAAAAGTCCCTTAAGATTTCATCGTAACCCAGTCAGAATGGATCAAGGAAACAAAGGACGAAAATGCTGGTGCGGATGTGGGGAAAGGAAAGCACTCATTCGCTGAAGGTGGGATTGCAAACTGGTGCAGCCACTGTGGAAGTCAGTGTGGAGAACTCGCAAATAACTAAAAGTAGATCTAATGTGTGATCCAGCTATTTCACTCCTTGGCATGCATCCAAACGACTCCATATCTTAATAGAGCAAAACTTGCTTAGCGATGTTTATTGCCGCTCTTTTCACAGTATCTAGGAAGTAGAGACAACATAAATGTGCCTCAATTGATGAATGGCTAATGAAAATGTGATACATTTAAACTATGAGGTTGTACTTAGTAGTAAAGATAAAGTAAATCATGAAATTTGTAGGTAAATGGATGGAACTAGAAAACTTTGAAGCCCATTTCAGATTTATGATTCGTATACTGT
Source organism: Nannospalax galili (assembly GCF_000622305.1). Classification (NCBI taxonomy): domain Eukaryota; kingdom Metazoa; phylum Chordata; class Mammalia; order Rodentia; family Spalacidae; genus Nannospalax; species Nannospalax galili. Next base: position 1,088,739 of record NW_008343963.1, read on the forward strand.
GAGAAAGGGGTCCTGAACTTTTGTACTAAAAAGTTTTCCAAGTTTCTCTGGTTCAAGCTATAGTCTGAGAACCTTTGATTCTATATACCATGTAACAAGTAGCTGAAGCCTAATGTCTAATTTTGAATTTGTTTACATTACTGACCATGTAACTTCATTCATAAAATTCTTTTTCTTCATAACACCCACCTTGTTATAAAGAAAACCCACCTTGCTCTATCTAATTCTATAACTTAGACAACTGTAAAATGATAAATACTTAGTTAAAAAAAACAATATAAATTTGTGTGGGATGGAAAGTAAGATGAGTATTGAATTCTGGAGCATGAATTAGTTAAAGGAAATAGTGTGAGTTCAAACAGTACTGTGTGAGTTCAAATTTCAGTTGTGAAAAATCTGCCTTATGTGAGGTCACATACCAGGGAAAAGGCATAACCGTGGTGAATAAAATTTTCTCATTTTGTAATCATATGAAAATGAATTAAAATGCAAAAATCAAAGAAAATGTCAAGATTTCAGGTGACTGTTTCACAAATCTGATCCTAGGTTGAGGCAAACTAGAATTACTTCATTGGTCTATTTTCTTTACTGACTTGCTTGATAATTTATTAGCAAAGGCCCAATCATCCATTGACACAAGGACAGCAAGAAATATGCTTGTTCTCTTGTTGTTAAAAATGAATGTTAATTAAAGAATGCCCTCTGTAACATGATTGGCCAGTAAGTCATCATTATTTGTGAGCACATGTTGAAAAAGCAGAAAACAATGAATGCATCAAACTCACTTGCTCTTCCTCAAGTCCAATTCTTCTGCTGGCTTTAGTGAAGCTTTTGCTCCACTGGCTTTTTAATTTTGTATTCAGAATTAATTGAGTGATATTAATGTATGTGCTGTACATCTGACCACCAGACTCATTTGTTTTTACTTATATTTTCTGCACAGAAATGTATTTCCACTAAAATGCATCTGTGGAGTATAGGATGAGAATCTGCCCCGACAGCCAAGGCAGCTCTGTGTTTCTACATCAACTCTCTGCAGATACAACCATACACACAAACACGCAAACCTACCAACATCAGCTCTGCTGGAGTCACTAAGCGCTATCAGAATGCTCTCTTCCAGATTAGTTAGATGTTAGTTTGCCAAAATTATCAGAATCACACAGTAGGAACAACTGCGGTCATGGCTTAAAATTCCAATATCTGAAATGTACATTAAAAAAAAAAAGTGTTGGAAGAATAGAATAAGACGTCCTAAGTATTTATTCAGTTCCTTTACAAATGATTATTTTAGTCATAGGCATGTTGGAGAAATACTCATCTTTCTCAATTCATTTATTATGGCAGACAAGAGAGAATGACTTCCTCACAGACAGGTTGATGGGGACAAGTATTAATCTAACAAGAGTGAATTGGCTCCACCTACTCAGAGAATGGCTCCTAAAATCTAAGAAGACCCCTTATATGGCTGAGCGGTGCAATGCCTACTGACAGTCTGAAAAGCATGGGACAATAATAGGAAAGAATCTATGACCATACCACTGAAAACCCTTAGGTAAATAGAGTAAAGCCAAACGGACTCCCAAAGTGTTCCATTGCCTTCATGCCTGTGCCTGATCTATTGCCAGTCCAGCCAAACAAACTGGCATTTGCGGGAGCAAATTCTTCCATTGCCATTTGCCTATCAGTGGGACAAATCCTGGTCACATTTACAAACAGGACAATCAATAATTAATTTATCCAAAGCACTAACTCAATTTGATGTTGTCATATTTTTATTCAAACAAAAGATTTATTTTCAAAACAGAATATCAAGGTTGTAATACAAAAAACACACAGAAGATTGATTTTCATGTTTCCCAAAGTGGTCTGAAGCAGGATATGTCATGTAATATCTAGTAATAATCTATACCCTGTACTAACACATATTACATGGGGGTTCAATCAATTTTTACTTTGTAAATCTTAAATTTTTTAATGTGATAGTAAGTAAATTACTGAGACTGGAGTAAGGAATAAATGATGTTGAAAATTCTGCAATATGAGTTAATATTAACTTATTGTAATGGTAATATAATGGTAATGTAAGTGATAATACAAATTACCTTTTCAAAATTTTGTGTGTATTAGTGTTTTGCCTGCATGTATATGAGTATACATACATGCTGAGGCCAGTACAGCATATCAGACTCAATGGAACTCGAGTTACAGGTGATTGTTAGCAGCCATGTGGGTCCTGAAACCAAACCTAGGTCCTCTGAAAGTACATCCAGTGTTCCTAACCACTAAGCCATCCCTCTAGCTCCAGAATTTAAGAAAAAGGTAATAGGAGTGTCAGGAAATAGACATGAGAGGAGCTAACAGACATAAACCACGGATCACCTGTCATATCTTCCCCAAGTTTGTTTTCTCTAAAGGATAGTGTGAAACATTCTCCCTTGTGCTGGAGAAAATGACCCCACCTCCTCAATTATGCCAAAACACTGACATCACGTGACCACATGTCAGTGAGGATGAGAGCAATGAGCCGTTTAAGCACTCCCATGAGATTATTTACGACGCGCTCCTTCTAATTCAGGTTTCAATACATATAATCCACTTTGAGAGTGTCTTATGTTCCTACATAGTATGTTTTACAGTTATGTTAATATTTGGATTATTTATTTGTCTAATAGCATGTCCTTGAGATTTTAAGATATCGGTGAGCCGAGATTTTGTCTGGCATTCCTAGCTTTGTCCACTATGACTGGCGATTGATAGGAGCTCAATAATGTCTTAAAAACATAAAATTTTGTCCAACACATTTTCAAAAGACAATGTCACTCAAATCATAATAATGTTTTAAGTTTTTTGTTTTATTCCCTATTTAACTAGAGATGATCGGTAGAGTGCTATTTTTGCTGGTTTGGGGGTTATTTGCTTGTTTTTGACTACTATTTCAGGAGCCCACCCACCTTTTAGAGGTATATGTTTCCCAAGTGCCTCTTTTAATTCCACTCGTGAAAGTGCTATCGCAAATGTTCTTATAAAAGTGTGGTCCTGTGGCTGAGTGCTGTCTTTGTGCACAGTTCAAAGAGTGTGTTCTTCAAGATTCATTGCTGTTTGTAAAGCCTTCCTCAACTATGTGAAGAATGCTATGACTGTTTTCTCTGCTCCATGGTAAAATTGCCTCTCGCTTGCTTTTCTTCTGTTCCCCTCTGCTCTTGACCAATGTTGGCAACTGTTTGTTTCATCACTGGTTGATTGCTATTTTATCATTTTTATATATGTGGTTATTTTCCAAAAATAAAAGTTCACACCAAAACAGCTTAGTGATTATACGTGGACAGCTTAGGTTTTCTTTCTGACCTGCTGTCTCACGTCCATTGAACTATTACCTATGATTTCCAGCTTATAAAATTGGACAACACTTTAATTCTTTTGGCTAGCCCAGAGCTTTTAGGATTAAAATGTAGCAAAGTGATTTTAATAAACTTCCATTTTGCCAAATTTTTGTCCCCATGAGTATAAAGAACCTTTCATTTTCCATATAGTCATGTATATTTCTAACAGGAAATGCAGTTTCTGAAGAAGCAAATCAAAAAATCTTAAGGGCCATGCAAAGTTGCCTGGTCAGAAAATTTGGTTCTTGCAAAATTTCTTATGGCTCTCTTATATCAAATACATTTAGGATGAGAAACATTATTCCTAATGTTTATGCATTACTGAATTGAAATTCTAAATTGATTTATTACCATTCATGTTCTTTCAAGTCCTTTCAGAAATAGAAGAAAAAGCATATGCGCTACTGGCTAGGGAGGGGTGCACTTCTCACCCTAAGCCTATTTCAACAGTTGTTATGGTGACCCTCATTCTATCAGCATACAGGGAGAAGGGGAATTCCTAGTGCAAATGATCAGAGGAAAGAATGTCACTTACGCTGCAATACCTGATCTGCTTTTTTTTTTTTTTCTTTTAACTTTTACAAAAATTTTATTGAGAATTTTATGCATGCATATAAGGTGTTTTGATCAAATCCATGCCCACTCCCTCCTTTCCGACACCTCCTATATCATCCCATCACTTTTTTCTTTTTCTTTTTCTTTTTTCTATTTACTTATTTTTATGGGGCTTTTGGGTACTCTAACATTCACCCCTATGAAGAGGTAACCCTAAAATCTTTTAAGGATTAAATACAAGCTTGAGACAGGGTCTCCCTGTAGCACCCTAGCTGTCCTGGAACTCACTATGTAGACCAGGCTGGCCTTGAACTCACAGAGATCTGCCTATGTCTGCCTCCCAAG
>NW_008343963.1:1093128-1101219 GCF_000622305.1 Nannospalax galili
GAGGCCCAAGGACATTTTGACTTTTAGCCAAGAAACTGGCTACTTTTCTTTGGGATCTTTTTACCCTAACTGCCTAGCCAATTACTACCTCCTATTCTTATCACATCATCCTCTGAAGAGGTTACCCAAATTGCCAATAGGCAGTTGGGATGCAGACCGCTCTGGCTTCTTCCATGTGAAACATGGATGCAGGGTGAGGCAACTGGAGTACCCCTTCAGTGGGTCTATCTAAAAGACACCCAAATGGCATAACTCTTTCCTCCAGGGGGAAAAGAAAGCCCTTGAATTGTGAAAAGGAAATGTGAAGGAGAAGTAAAGGCAAGAGTAATTAGCATTACAAGTTCTAGACAGGGAACTAGAAAAAAGGCAGAACAGGGCAATTTTCAAATGTTCATATGAGAATCCATTGGAATTTCTTCACAAGGGCTTCCAAAAGCATCCCTCTATTGGGTTCTTCCTCATTTTTCTCTTGTCTTCCAAGGCTGGACTCTAGATTGATGGATTCAGGATCTGTTTTCAGGTATTTCAATAGCTGTTGGAGTAGTTAGAATCAGGGTCAGTTCCCTCTCAAAGGCTTTGAGATAACTGGGGGGTTCCTGAGGTGTATTGTGTGATCTGAGGGTATGCACACTGGATAGCTTTTAGCCAGCATGGGTCATGCCTTTTCTTCCTAGCCTTTCACAGATTGTATGCTTTAGCCCTCCCCAAATCCAGAAGGCCATCTGTAATTTGTCTTAAATTAAATTGAGTTGGCTGGGAAGAATGGATGGATCCTCCACTAGGGGTCCAGTGACACTGCTTGGCCCTCCTTTAATGAGTGAGCACAACTGTCAACAAGCCCAATGGTGATGATTTTAGAGATTAGGCTCTGCTGAAGTCGTGATGATGGTAGTTATTTCATGTGGAAGGGACTGCTGTATAGCATCTATCTTATTAAAAGGACCTGGAATTTAAAAGGATTTGGTGCTAGGACCCACATATGAGAGAGAAGATATGTCGTTTGTTTTTCTGAGTCTGTGTTACTTCACTTAGTATAACAGTTTCTGGATCTGCTTTTTAACAGTAAATACATTATCATTTTACTTTTAAAGATGTAACATTGTATCTAAGACAGGCTCTGGCGATGATTTGATGCTGTTTTAGTTTTTTGACACCCACACTGTTTAGTTGTCACATTGTCCTGTTTTCTTAGTACAAACATCCAGTTAATGGGGTTTATGGTCAAGTGGCTTGGGGAGGCAATAAGAGAAACGTGTTTCTTTCTCGTTTGCTGTGCCAGTTTAGCTACCTTTATTTTTTATTGAATTTTTGTGTATTTCATACAGAACATCTCAGTCTTAATCATCTTTATATCCCCTTCCCCACTGACACACTCTCAAAGGCCCCCTACACACACATTGGAATTCATACATTCTGTCACTTGTTTTAAGATCTATTGTGTCAAGTTAGTATCCCCAGATGTTCCTCAGTGCAAGTAGTTAATCTACTGTGGTCTAGTCAGCCTATCTAGCGTCTCTCACTTTAGGAAGTACAGCTCTTCCTCACCCAGCAGTAATCAGTTGCCAATATTTCTTCTGCTAAGATTGGGGTCAGCTGTCCATTTCAAATCGCAGCAGAAAATCATGCTTATTTATTACACCTTGTACATGTGGCGTGTATGAGAGAGAGCAAAAGCACCAGCACTACAAATTAGGGGCTGGTGTGTTAGGTAGACCAGCTCAGCCATGCTGGTGCCTTAAGGTCCCTGTCTTTACTTAACATTTACTCGCAGCATAAAGGATTTTGATAATCTTAACTAGATTTATGGGTACAGCAAGGGGCTTCTATACTATAACTGATTTATAAAATTTCCCTATATCACTCTTCCTCTCTCTGCCCTTCCCTCGTCCTTCCTTCCTTCCTTCCTTTCCTTCCTTCCTTCCTTCCTTCCTTCCTTCTTCCTTCCTTCCCTTCTTCCTTCTTATTTTTCATGAAAACAAGCTATTACTAGCATATCTATATTAATATACAATCAGTTTTAGAAAAGAGATCTAGGACTCTTTCACACTCCACTTATATGAAGAGAATAATTTTCCCATGTTTTGTATTACAGAGAAGATAAGGACAGGATTTTAATAAGGGCAGTGTTTATTCCTAAAATACATAAAATTTTCAAGACAGTCTGTATCACAGGACCCCATTCTATGGTGGAAAAATTGTGACAAAGCCAAACCAGTACAGCAAGAAAGAGAAGAGGTCAGATTTACCAAGTGAAAGTCCAACTTACCTTAACCAAATATTAGAAGAGACAGTCCAGCAAAGGACACTTTTTTTGACATAGGGAAGAATATTCAGGATTACATAAAGAACATTGGAGGCCATTAAGTTCCAAGAGTTGATTATTTTCAGATTACAAACTAATCTTTAGAGTATAATTTCTATCACCAATTTGCTTAATGGATTTAATGAACAGGTATTGTATACAAAAGGCATTTGCTTCCTTTGCACTGCCGTGTTATACTAGCTGAATGACAACAGGATGAAATAGTGTGATAGAATTAAGAACATGAAAAAAAGCCCAAAATTCAGAGACACTATTATGTCTCTGGGTTATTCAGATAGGCTTTAATATTACAGTTATGGAAAACCAAGATAATAGTTACAAATCCAATTCAAATAGAAGATTGGAAGCCTAGCTTAGATGATGAATTGTGTTAGGAAGACTAAATTTAAAAAGTGTTTATTAGTTACTGTTCTGCTGCTTTGATAAAATAACATGACAAATGCAACTTCTAGAAGGAAAAGTTTATTGAGTTTGTGCTTCCAGATAAGAGTCCATTATGGTGGGGAGGGCATGGCAGGAGGCAGCCAGAGCAGAGACCTGAGAGTGCACACATTTAGCATACACAAGAGGGACAGAGACAAAGAGGACAGGGGGAAGCCTTAAGAACTCTCAAAGCTTGTTTCCAGTTATCTGCTTCCTCCCTCCATCAAGGCCATAGCACCTAAATGTCCACAAAAGATGCCACCATCTGAGGCCAAGTTTTCAAATACTCGGCGCATATGTGGTAGGTCATTCTCATTTGAACTATCACATTTTCGTGGGAAATACTTATAAATATTGCTTTAGTATAGGTCATTGAATTGGAGATTATCACTTGAACTTTGGCCTACCTAACAAGCTCACATCACCCTCACACCGTCCTGTGCTCTCTTTTTGAGACAGGGTCTCACTGTATTTCCCTTGCTGGCCCAGAACTTTGGATCCCCTTGCCTCATTTTCTCAAGCACCAAGATCACAGGCCTATAAAAACATGCCTTACCTCATTCTATTTTCTCTGGGGAGATTTATCACCCACATGATCTAATGCATTATTTTTAAAGATAGCTCTATTAGCACTTTTGAGTAGATAGCTGGCCATGTGATTTTTCTCTGGGTCATAGCTGGATAGGTACCTGGCCCTGTTTAGATGAAGTCAAATCTCTTCAAGGAATCTGAGTCTGGATGTTGTAGATGTTTCTTAGTCTCCTTTTCCTTGAACTTGGATCAGGAAGGCCATATACATGCTAAATGGATAAATATTACTAATATTAAACTACAAATGTACAAACAGAGCTAAGTGCATGTATAGAATCACAAAAAGAATATTTATAAAAATATATACACAGGCAACCTCTCTACTAAAAATCAAATACAAAATAATTAGAAATACACTATTTGTACAACTATATTATGAAGCATTCCATTGTTTGACTTTAACCAACAGCTTTATGAATGATACTCTGTCTCACAGTGACTATGCCTTCTTGAACCTGTCACCTACCTAGACTGGGGTTCAGAAGGTCAGCATATTTCTCTGCAATCTCAATAGACTCAGGGTCACAGACACTAACCAAGATAGGCATTTCCACTTCTCTTGAGGGTATTTGTAGCTCTTTGAACTGAGTGACTCTCAGAAGATATGAGATTATGACCATGTCCTAAATTCTCTACTGGAAGTATTTTAAACTTGTCAACCCCCATCATCTTAGACTGGAACTTGACCATTCTGATTGATTCATGCTTGGGAGTTTAACCTTATAATTTAATCTGGCATCTTTCTATTATAGTTCATGATTATTCAATAATGAATGACTTTTTGTCACATACAGTTAAAAGAAACTTATCCAATGGTGAGAATAATAGGAAGACATTGGCCCATGGGTAGGTGGCATCAAGCACTTAGGATGTATCAATATCCATGCAAAATCTACAACAAGGAGCATGGCATTGATTTCAGCACTGACGAAACTTCAAGTTTCTGAGGCCCTGTCCTGTATGTACAAGAGATTTCTTTCTCTTAGCACTGACTATTTAAAGCATGTATTCTTAGTGATGTTCCGAGTTTAAGGATAATGAATAAGACTGTGAGGGACGATATATGACTGGCCCAGGATCTTATGACTAATCACTTGCAGATGAACTTTATCTGTGGATTTTCTAATCTTAACTCTCATTTAACTATCTACACTGTACAGCGGTAGCATGAAATTCAAGCGGTTATGAAGCATTAGCCACATAGCTCCGCTGTAATCGAGTATAAAATTAGATAATTACAAAATGAGTGCTCTCTCCCTGTGAACTTTTAGTAAAGAAATGATTTGAAATGTGTGGAGCTTTAATATTTGTGTTCAAACTACTGAGTTTTTTTCTTCTTGTTCTCACATTTTCCTTTTATTCTTTTTGTTTTGTTTCTCTCTCTCTCTCTCTCTCTCTCTCTCTCTCATGTCCTGGTCTTTGCATACATATGTGTGAGTGAATGCTCCTGCATGCATGTGTGTGGGTATTCCCCCGTATGGACCCCTATCTTATACCCTCTAGGTAAGGTTTCAGGATGAACTTGGGGGTCACTCTAACCAGCAGCCCTAGTCTCCATCTCTGCTGACAAACCTGCCCTCTGTTTCCAGATCTGTGGTCCTCATGACTGCACAGCAAGCACTCTTCGCCACTGAACTATTTCTCGCCAGCCCCTCTCATTCTTTCTTGAAGACCTTATCTTTTCTAGTTCAAATCTTTCATGGAAAGTAAATTTTGGGCTGATAGGATTAGAGATCAGTCTCATTTACACTAGGTGTTTCAATTTTTATAAAATTTTTAATTTTAAGTGTAGACTTGAGTTTTATGTCTAGGCGTGGGGCACATAAGGACAAGATGTCATTAGAGCTGTGACAACAGTATTGGAATGGCAGTCCCCAGTGTACAAATGGCTGAATCAGCTTAGACCTTTGCTTGGAAAAAGTAACATAAGTCAGCAAAGAAAAGCAGAAACCACAGACTATTCAATCCCAGCAGAAAACAGAAAGAAAGAGAATCTGCAGTGTGGCTCTCAGATCTCCTGTCCCTTCCTGACCAGGCTGCTTCACTTCTTGTTCATATATTCTATGTGAAGCTTCTATCTCATTCCTACAAATATGCCTCTAGTTGGAATGGATTTCTAGAAGAACATGTTTCTTAAGAAACATTCATTGAGTATTCTTAATTTAATAGAATGTGCAAGCAAATTTTCATTTAGATGGTATAAGAAAATGGCAGTGATATACTGAATACAGTCAGCTCTTAAGAAAGAAGAAAATGCATGTTTCTGTCTCTTCTGGTCTTATTTTTAATATTTTGTTAATTATTTCCAGTCAACCATATAAATAACAGGTTTATTTTAAATTATTTTATATTCATGAATGAATTTTCTTATTTCTGAGGAATTGCCACTGGCATCATGCTAACAGCTTTGTTAAACCTTAAATATGGGGTGTCTGTGGCAGCGGATTGGCAATTCTCCAAAATTGTCAGGCCATTTTTTTCTCTAGCTTCTTGAGCAGCAGGAAAATTTGCATACTGTATGACTAAAACAACAGTAATTTATTTCCCACAGTTCTACAGACAAGCAGTCCAAAGTCTCTCATTAAAGGTGCTGGGAAGGAATGCTACATGCCTTTGTCTCAACATCTGGTCTTGCTGGCAGTCTTTGGCCTTCCTTGTCTTGAAGTCACAAAGCTTCCTCTCTGCCTTGGTGTTCACATTGTGGTGTTTCTGAATGCCACAGTCTGTATGTCTTCTCATCTAATAAGGACATCAGTCAGATTGGATTTGTGCCCACCTGAGGACACCCTGCTGTGATTGGAGCCAAGAACCTGAAACTTGGACTAGGAATCTCCAGACTTGTGCTGTTCAGAAGCATTTTACTGCATTCTTTAGAAACTTTCATTTAGGAAGCTTAGTGTTGATGTTCACATAGAGTTTACATAGGATAAGTGCTCAGACAGCGCAAAACACATAGTAATTTTCCCATCATTAAAAACAGGACATTGCTCCTAAGGCCGTGACGACTGGCTCAGTAACAGACATTCTTTGATGCATGTACAAACAGGGTAAGAGACAGGATAACCTTTTCCCATCATCCACCAAACAGGTGTCTTATCAGTCCCAGCATCCTGGGAACAAACATCTCTTCCCTCAAGTCTGCATCAACAAACCCTGAAGAATCCTGTTAACTCTTAGTGAGCAGAGCGTTATCTTCCTTAAAGGACAAGGGAAAAGACTACACCGAGCTTAATTCAATATGACTTCTTAACTGCGTTACATGCGCAAAGACTTACTTTCCAATAAGATTACAGGAATAAATACAGGGTATTAGGAGTATAATATGTCAGAAACAGCATATATGTAGGAAATAATCAAAGAATAAATAAAAACATAATTTTTAAAAGATTTATTCCATTTTTACTTATGTGTATATGTGTGAATTGCTCTCTCTCTCTCTCTCTCTCTCTCTCTCTCTGTTTGTGTGTGAACAGGTGTATGAGCACCTGTGGAGGTCAGAAGAAGACAGAAGACTTCGAATCCCCTGAAGCTGCAGTCATAGGAGGTTGTGAGTCACTCAGCATGCCTGCTAAGAACCTAACTCACATCCTCTGCACTTGTAACCACAGAGCTCTAGATCCTAAAACAATAATTTTGACAAAAGAATGGACAAAGCTGAAAACAGAAGCATATAGTGTCGACATGGGAGAATCAGTGAGAACAAATGGCAGAAAATAATAGACATGGAAGAAAAGGGACAGTGTGAGAGACACAATAGAAGATCCTGCATGGAAGACTGGAAAGTGTATTAGGAGCCTTAGAAAAAATATTTTTATTAATTCCTTGAGATTTTCACACAAAATATTTGGACCATATTCTCCTGCCTCTCATTTCCTCCCATCTCCACTCTACCTGTCTACCTATTCATCTTCTTTTATTGTTTTCTCCTGGTGTCCAATTTGTATTCCTTAAATACTCTTGGGAATAGATTCTTCCCTGGAGCTTGTTTGACCTATCAGGAACGTGGTGGTTTGAATGAAGAATGTCCTCCCTATGCACTAAGTATTTGAGCACGTTTCCCCGAGTTGGTGGTGATGTTTGGGGAGGTTTAGTAGACCCATCACTTGGGAAGCAGAGGCAGGTGGATCTCTGTGAGTCTGAGGCCAGCCTGGTCTACACAGTGAGTTCCAGGTCAACTGGGGCTACAGGGAGACCCTGTCTCAAAAAGACCAAACAAACAAACAAACAAACAAACAAAGAGGTGTGGGCTTGCAGGAGAAAACACATCCCTTGGGTTCATATGAGGTTCAGATAACTGGAAATCCAGAGCCTCCTTTCTGCTTGTTATTCCTGTCTCTGCTTCCTGTGGTGCTCCAGGATGTGAGTGCTGAGCTTTCTGCTCCAGCTGCCTCCTGCCATGCCTCCCCTGCTGTGATGCAAGGTCAATCCTTCCTTCTGTAAATTGCTGAGGTTATGGTGGTTTATCACAGTGACAGGAAATTAACTAACACAAACAGCCGAAACCTTAAAGAAAACTGGTTATCCTCTTAAAACAGCTAATAAATGCCAATAGATCTTCAGTTAGAGGTGGGGCTTCGTGCCCACTTTTCCTACTCCATGACGGACTTTGTTTGGTTTGAACTTGGGTAGGTCTTGTGCATGGTGCCACAGTTGCTGTGAGTTCATATGTGCAGCTGCCCTGCTGTCTGGAAAAGAGTTTCCGTGTGCTCATCTCCTCCCAACTCTGGCTCTTGTACTCTTCCAGCCCACTCTTC
>NW_008343963.1:1101498-1101906 GCF_000622305.1 Nannospalax galili
ACAATCATGTAAATTTGGGAAAAATTAATTCTTGATTTGTCCTTAAAACAGATAAAAATATTTTTAAAAATTGGTGATATAAAAAAAATCTATAAGAGATAACTAGAGAAACTAATCAGCCTCGAGTACACAGCTCTAGCATAGCAGCCAAGGCAATGGCCTGTGTCAGTGTCCTAATAATTAAACTTTACTATCACAATAAACGATATTGGCAAACTCCTATAATTTATCCCAGATCTCTTCAGACTAATGCTTATGAACAATAGTGTTAGGCAATATGTCTTATGCTTTGACTAGGGGTCATTGTTTTGAGGGAAATATAGCAAAATACCTCAGGCTAAATCTACATAAGCTGGGTGAAACTTTGATGACAAAATTCCCATCCTAATCCCGGTGATTTTTTTTTTT
>NW_008343963.1:1102004-1113582 GCF_000622305.1 Nannospalax galili
CATAAGTTTTCCTGTTACAATCAAAGGTGAGTTTAATTATCTCTTAAAGAATAAATATTCTGTGAAATTCCTATGTAATCTCTCTTGCTTTTAACTACTGAATTTCCCATAATTTTGTGTGTTTTGGAGTTTGTGGTTATATTTTGATATTTATTTTATCTCTTTAAATGTTGGAAACATTTTATTTTATTGTGTTATCTACTTCTTTACTTTGTGATTAAACAGAAGTGATGATTTTTATGTAGTTACATGTTTATTTCCCCTAGATTTTTGCTTTCGGAGAAAATTAAAATAAAACTGCACTTTCAAATAGATAGGCTTCTTTTACCATTTTTTTACACGAAGTTTTAGACTTTATAACTGACATGGAATTCATCTTGCATACAATTATACTTAAGTATGATTTATTTCCTACATAGGAAGCTTGTTCTTTCAGTAACTTTTTACTAAGTAATCTGTAGTTTCCACCATATTTTGTTTTCAATGCTATCATAATTTAAAATGCATAACCTACATGTCTAGATTTCTTACCCAGTCCCATTTGTTTCCTCCTCATGATTCTGTACTCTCACCATTACCCAGATTTTCTTTATGACTTCTTGATTGGTTTTGAGAATTTTCTGTATTTTTTCTTACATTTTTAAGTTGACATTTCTTTCTTTTTGGTGTATGTGTTTTCTTTCTTATTTTAAATGTTTTGCTGTGTTTATTTTATGTGTATGAGTACGTTTCCTGCATTGTGTAACTGCACCCATGTTATGCAATGCCCGTGGAGGTCAGAAGAGAGCGTCGGATGCCCTGGAACTAGAATTATGGACAGTTGTTAGAGCTGCCGAGTCGGTACTCAGAACTGAACCCCGGTCCTCTGCAAGAGCAACCAGTTCTCTGAACTTCTGAGCCATCTCTCCAGTCCCTGTTCATGAGTTTTCTAATGAATTTTCAAATGTGGTTCAGCTAAGATTTAGCTAAGGACAGTGTTGAATTTGTAGACAAATTTTAAATAATTATTTTATTTCATGCTAAATCTACACATTACTGTGTTGCTACTGAAATATATTTTTTAAACTTTTTTTATTCCAGGCTTCCATCATTAATTAAAGACCAATATCTCTGGTGGAATCTTTCAGAATTTTTTCACAAATTTGGGGATGCTGAAGTGCCCAGCCCCAGGGACAGAGTAACTACCATGTTCTCAGCATCTCAGGTGTGATTCAGCTGTTCTTCCTATTTCCAAATAAGATTATTTAATTAAGTCATATATATATATGAATATATATACACACCCATACACACACACATACACACACACACACACTTATTCTATTGGTTCTGTTAGTTTAGAGAACCATGACTAAGACAACGGTATGTAACATTTAAAACAATTTAATTAAATATTTAGGAATCTGGTATATGCTATAAGAGAATATTTTTCTCTAACCAAGATAACTACAAAGTGAATAATTAAAGAGAAATACTTAAAGTATTTAGAATAAATAACTAGAGGAATAGACTTGTTGACTTGATTAAAAAAAAACACTTTTAGATGATTTATATGAAAGAAAAAATAATTTATAAAGGAAAATACTGAACAGTGCTTACATGCATATATATTTTACATTTATTATGATTCTACAAGGCCTTTTATAAAAGGAACATTTGCAGATAAAAAAAAGTGTGCGTTGAGGTCTGCCATTTAGAAATTGCAACACTACTATAACTCAATTAAGGGAAATAGCAGGATACAGCAAACAATATAGACACTTCACAGTAAAGGAAAACCAAATGATCAATAAATGTATTGCTCTCTAAATTGCCATTAAATTTCATTTGCTTTCAACACCAAGAGTTAAAAACTGAATTGTAGTTCTAGTTCAATTACGTATATCAAAGCCTTTATCCATTCCATATTCCTGCTTACAGCCTAGCATCTACTTTTTCTCTGCTACAAATGTTTCCTTGTACCTAAGTTAGAAAACTTAGTATCTGCTGACTCAAATTCTTTTTTACAATTGTTTAGAGATAGGAGGAGGAATAGAGTAAGGAAGGAAGAAAGGAACGAGGGGAAAAAAGGAAGAGAGGGAAGCAAAGGAGTGGGAGGGAGGGGTGAAGAAAGACAATAGGAACAGAAATCTTTAGAACATTAGGTCTAGTTTTTCCCACAATCTCATATACACATGTGGGCCAAATTTCATATTTTAAGAGAAACTCCCATCAACTATTATAAAACTAAACAGACAAATGACTTTATCTCCTTAAACACACAAAAATTTCTCCCAAGTATCCTGAGCTTTTATATTGTTTCTTTGACCCTGTAAGCTCATTTATTAGGAAATTAGGAATGATGAATCACCAATGATAACAAGTACAGTTACTAATATAAACAAAGACGCTGAACCAAGAATAAAAGGTCTAAGTAAATGTAATAGAATTACTGGTCTGGCTTCCAACACAGCACCAAGTCCAATATTGCTGGATAACATATTAAAAATGGAAGAGTATGTTTTTCATGACTTTATAAAAAAAGGGGTGTAATGTTACGTTAATTCTGACTCAGGTGGTTTGTTTCCTCTGTCCTTCTTGTACCAAGAGATTGCAAACCTCTGTGTGTGCTAGAAAATATCATAATGGTGCCAGGTTCTAGACAGCAAAAGTGGCTCTCTGTCAGGGGGAAGGGAATGGGAATAGTCTTTGGGAAACATGGAAGCTGGAAAATGTGTTCACTTTGTTAATGAAGTTCAAATATCCTGAAAGATAGTTTGGTAAGAGAAAAGATCAGAATAGAGAAAAATTACATGTGTTGAAAAGAGACTTGGGGAAAGAATTAAAGAAATGCTGATAATTGATTCATGAGGTGAACTGCCCAGGAAATGGAGAGAATAAAGTTTGTTACTTGAACTTTTACAGATGAACAATGTCAGAGCGGATCTTATTACTATTTGTCATTGTCTCCTTCCTAATGGCTCTGATTTTATTAGCTTCCCTGAGTGATCGGGACTTTGAGCAGTCTCATTACTGAGGGAAAGAGTGAGAAACACAGATGCAGCAGTGATTCCCTATGTGATAGAAGGTTGAGGAAATTCACTGTGATTTAGCTAACACTTCTTAGACCTTACTATATACAAATAAGGAGACTGGGTGCTAAGATTGGCATTTTTAAAAATAATGATTACAAATCCAAGGATTAAAATTGATCATAAATCAGCATCAATAACATTAGAAAGAGTGCCTTAAAGACCATAAAATAATAATAGCATTAATATAAAGCAACATGGCATTTCTGTATCTTCAAGAAAGTTGAATTACAGACTTGATTATTCCTTGACTTTTCATTGTTTCCTCAGTGTGCTCTAATAGACCGGGTAATTTATAATCAAATTTATTTCTTAAACTCTTGGAGTCTGGGAAACCCAATATCATGGTACCATCAACTGGTTAGAGTCTTCCTTCCTATTATACCAAGATGATGGTCATCACAGAACAAGAGAGTGGAAGGGCAAGATTGTTTGCTGTGGAGAGAGAGTTTGCATGCATAACAAAGCCAATGATAGGTGCTTCTAAAAGTGGTTATTAGTCACCACTGAAGGGAAGAGCCTCACTGGCCTAATCGCTTCTTAAAATTCTCACCTTTTAATAATATTGCAATGCTAATTAAATGAGTCTTGGACAAGACACTCAAAGCATACCAAATAATTGCTTTGCATGTTAAAATGTGGAAATCTAAATATTTGAGCTTCTGTATATTTATGAAAGTATTTTTCTTTGTGTTTGGTGCTAGAATGAATGCAACATGGCATTGTATATACTAATTTTATGAACAAATATTTCTATAACATAATGTAATCTAATATAGGAATATAAAATATAAATCAAATGGAATATTCATATACTGAATATTAAGTACATAGTAAAATTAAATTGGAGGGTATATTCAAGCAAAAATGTTCAATAGCAGAAGGGGAATATACTTAGAAAACTTACTAATTGGTGACACTGATAAGGTTGCAAAGGCTAAAGGATTTGATGTAAGGTAAACAAAGGTGATGGAATAGTGGGAAACTAGCACATCCCCCTGCATAAATATTCATCACTTTTCTCTTCATCTTCCCAAATTTGGAAACAGGTGTGCACTAGACTTTCAAAAAATACAGGAGAGAATACTATGTGGAAGTCAGTGTTGTGTGATGGTTCTAAGAACATCTGTTGTGAATCAATTACTCAAGGTCCATTTCAATAAAATCTTTTTCTAACCTTGTCACTTGTTCAGTGACTCTCTGTCCTTGCTCCAACTTTCGATAGGACTCTCACACAATCCATAGGGTCAGTGGTGATCTTTGATGCAATTTCTGTTAGTGGTTTATAAAATACACAAAGCTAAATATACTCTTTTCAGTTTTATGTCTCTAACCCAAAACTGACTATGCAGAGTGATAAATTTCAATTAAAATCCAAATTTTGGAGTGCCATTTCACTCAGTCTCAGGGAGTGCAAGCAGAGGTGCAAAATTACCTTACCATTAAACATAAGTTGTTTTTCTTAAAGTTACTATTATTTTTTATATTTTTCATTATTTTTATTTTAGGTGCATGAGTGGATCGCTTGCATGTGTATGAGTGCTACCATGTCGTGCAATGCCCACAGAGTCAGAAGAGGGTGTTGAATTCCCCTGAAACTGGAGTTACAGACAGTTGTTAGCCACCATGTGGGTTCTAGGAATGGAACCCTGATCCTCTGCAAAATCAGCCTGTGCTCTTAACCACTGAGCCATCTCTCCAGCCCCCACATAAATTGTTTCTTAACTACAATGGACTGGAATAATATTTTTTTTAATAAAAACAAAAGAATTGTCAGAAATCTTTTAAATTCACTTAAAAGTAGTCTTCCTTTCACTTTCTAGATTTTTTTTCTTTCTCCTGAATCCTAATAGAAAATATGACCCTGAGAAAAGCTTGAAGCAATCTCAGTTAAATCAGGAATGCAGCAGAGCTGCCCACCTTCATCTCCGCTTTTCAATACAGTGCTTGAAACCCTAGCTAGAGTAATAAGGAAAGACAAGGAAATTAAATGGCTGCTAAATAGTAAAACAAAATGTTAAACTAACCCAATGATATGATACTATATGTAAGAGATCAAAAGAAAAAAGAACCCAGAAAACTGCTAGAAGCAATCAACACTTTCAGTAACATGCCAGGAAAAAGAATTAATTCACAAAATTCAGTAACCTTCTTATATAGCAGTAACAAGCATGCTGAGAAATGGATCCTGGAGACATTCCCATTCACAATAGCTAAAATACTATCTCAGAATAACCAAAAGGTGTAAGAACTCTGAAATGAAACTTTAAACACCTGAAGAAAGAGATTGAGAGAGATTAGAAAATGGAAAGACCTCCCATGCTCATGTATTGGTAGAATTAATTACCATCATACAAAATCAATTTACAAATTCAATGCAGTCCCCATCAAATCTGCATGACATTCTTCACAGGAATATATATAAAAAAATCATCCTAAAATTCATATAAAATCACAAAAGTCATCATATAGTCCAAGCAATAACGAGCATACAGAACAAGACTGAACAGCTTACCATATCAGATATTAAGCTATGTTACAAAGCTATATTAATAAAAACAATATGGTGTTGGCAGAAAAACAGGCGTATAGATCAATGGAAAAAACAGACAACCCAAACACGAGTTCACAAAATTATTAACACGATGTTTGATCAAGATTCTAAACAGAGAGAGAGAGAGAGAGAGAGAGAGAGAGAGAGAGTTAACATCTTCAAAAATGGTCCTGAAAAACTGAATGCCCACATATAAAATAAAATTAGACCCTTATCTGTCACCCTGAAGAAAAAAAAAAAAAACTCAAAGTGAATCAAAGACCTCAGTGTGAAACATGAAACTGTTAGAAGAAAACATAGGCAGTTCCTACAAGATATAGATGCAGGAAAGGACTTTCTGAATTGGACACCATTCCCTCAGGAATTAAGGCCAGCAACTGGCAAACGGGGACTCATTAAACTAAAAGGCTTTTGTGCAGCAAAGGAAACAATTATGTGAAGAAGCCCATGGAATGGGAGAGAATCTTTTCCAGTAACACATCTGAAAGAGGACTAGTATCCAAAATATACAAGGAACTAAAAAGAAAAAGAATCAAGAAACCAAATGACCCAATTTTTAAAATAGTCTATGAATATAAGAAGTTCTCAAAAGAAGAAACAAAAATGATCAAGGGATAACTTTTAAAGTGTCCAACGTTTTTAGCAATCAGGGAAATAATTAAAACTACTCTGAGATGACCTACTCCTATCAGAATGGCATACAGATACCCAGTATTGCTCAAAACAAAGAATGAGTAACAGTGAAGTGCCCACCTCCAAGTGACACAGCTGTAGTGCAATCTCCACACCAAAGGCCCAGGGAACACTGCAGAAGAGGAGGCCAAAAAATTGGAAAAGGCAGAGGACCAGGATGCCTGCTGCTAAATTGTGCTTACACATATAACAGGGGAGCTGTACCTATGAAATCTCAACAACACGATCGCCTTACCAGGACCTACATTATGACAGTACCAGTTGAGATGCTGATGTTGATGGGGAAATTTCATAAAGCTACACCACTAAATGAAGTTGGTACCACTAAATGAAGTTTGCACCAAATGGAAAAATGGCTGCTGAGAGAGGAGTCAGTTTTCCCAGGTTCAAACCCCTTGATAGGCTATTCAATCCTAAGTGCTCAGTCCACAAAACATGTACATGCTAGCACAACTAAGATCAAAAGTAGGTTGTTTGCATATACGTATATATGTATGTATGCGCAACAATAATAAAGGTAAGATAAGGAAACTGAAAGGCAGTAGGGAGGATGTGGGAAGAGTTAGTGAGTCAGAGGGTGTTGGAAATAATAAAATTCAGCACTCATGGGGCTGGAGAGATAGCTCAGTGCTTAAGAACACTGATTGTCCTTACAGAAGACCCGGGTTTGAATCCCAGCACCCACATGGCAGCTAACAACTGTCTGTAACTCCAGTCCCAGGGGATCCAACAGCCTCTTTTGTCCTCCGTGGGCATTGCATGACATGGGTGCACTTACCTACACGCAGGCAATATATGCATACAAATAAAATTTTTTAAAAATTAAAAAAATTCAGCACTCATGAAAAAAATGTATTTCAAATGTCAAAAGGTTATTTCTCTAAATATTAATTATACTTGGAAATCATTAAAATATTTTTCATTTGAATCTATTCCACAGATGATCATTTGAGGCATTCTCAGCATACCTGTGCCTACACTATACCTTCCCTTGCTCTTCAGACTCAAGAGGATTCACTCTTCTAGCCCTGACAGAGTCTTCTCTTTCATTAAAAAATAGACAACTTACCATAAACAAAAATATTTTGAAAAAAGAAGCATTTTAAAATATGGGGTTCATTGGGATCTTTGAACTGTTTTCCAGTTAATAGCTGTCATGTGATGCTGTGTGTTAGTTCCAAACATTTCTACACAATGAAAATCTATTGAATTCATAGAAAATTTAGATATTTATATTTCAATAATCATGCCTTCATTCAAGAATTAGATGATGATATTGAAAAAAGTTCCATATTTACCTTCCATCAGTCTACTGACTGAGAGTTCATGAGCTCATGGCTTACGGATAATTCACATTATCATACTCTGACTCACAGAAAGCCTGTCCAATACAAGCACATGTATTACCAATATTCCTCTTTCAAAATTTAAAATTTTTTCATGGTAGCAAACTATGTTATTATTATAACAGTACCTATTAGTTTTTGTCATTGTGACAAAATACTTGAGAGTAAATGAAGTTTCAGTCCATGGAGTTGTCTGATTCCATTGTTGTTACACTGGAGGCAAGATAGGAGGATCATACCAGAGAGTACATAGTAGAAAATTACTTCACAGCAGCCAGGAAGGAGACACAAGAGAGAGACAGGGAAAGAGAGAGTGAGAGAGAGAGAGAGAGAGAGAGAGAGAGAGAGAGAGACCTCAGAAGTACCTAGGTAAGCTCCCAGTGACATATTTCTTCTAGCCAGTCCCTCTTGCCTACAATATCCCATTCAGTACTAATTCATCAATAGCTAAACCATCTATGCCATTAGGGCCCTCATGATTCTCTCACCTCTTAATAGTGTCAGTAGTAATAGAATAAACCTTCAATACAAGCCTTGTCAGGGGACATTTCATACCTAAACCACAACAGTAGCTTTTGGGTTTTTTCATTTTGTTTTGTTTTTACGGATGTATACATTCCTTGATGTATACATATACTTTTTTGATTACTTTTATTTTTATTTCTTTTTTCTAAATATTTAATTTCATGAACTACATCCATTCAAAATGCAGTCATAGTGAATTCCTTTGTTCAATCATCTCAATAGGTGTGTCCCAGGGGCCTTTTTCCTCTAAGGGGCGGGATCTGCTGTGGAGAACTGACTGCAGAGAGTTAGCCATGGAGGGTGAGGTTTCTGGGTGCCATCTTGGACAAGAGCCAAGAACAGAGGCCAGGAGAATGAATGGCCCAGCATTTACTGACCTGGGGTGAGACTACTGGCCCATGAGGCATGGGCTAAAGCTAGCGGTGACTATGGGGGGTGGGGACATGGGAGCCATCTGGAGTGGTGGGCTCAGGATCTGGAATGGCAGGCTCTGAGCCACAGTGCAGAGCTGGGCCCCTGGTGTTGGTCTCTTTGTGACTTACTCCCCCATCCATGGTATAAACTGTAATAAATTCACATAAAAATATATTATATGGTTTATCTGATAGTGCAAGAGCCTGGGAGAGAACTCGGGCGACAATAGGGTTATGAGTAAAAGTTAAATAAATGTAAAAATATGGAAAAACACTTCATTAATACAGTGTTTGATAATGTTAAATTTGGAAAAATGGCTTTGGTTTATCTTGAGAATTCCATAGACCAAGAACCATGAAGTTTGACAAATCATGTCTTAATGAGAGCAAGATATCTTGCCAAATAGAAAGCAGTTTGTTTATTAAAAATCATTCAATTGGTTAGGCTTAGGCTGAAATTCTCTCTAGCTGCCACAGCTTTCATTGTCCAAAAACTACCATTTTTATTTCCTACAAATTTTATCTCACTAAATCTCAGTATAATTAAATCTTTGCTATCCAATTCTGTCCTTCTCTGCTAGATAAGTGAAGATACAAAGTGTACATCAGACAAATTGCATGGAGAGTTACTCTATGCTTGAACAAGAGAAACAGAAACACAAATTGCTAAAGAGAGGAGGAATAAAAGCAAGATAATCCTCAAATGACTTATTTTAGAAGTGTCATTATAAAACAAAATTTAATTTTTCATGATATATGATAAGTGGGTATGGTCTAGGATGTGCATGAGGGGAAAATCTTAAATATGCATCGATTGGGCGCCTCAGTCTCATTCTTTGCTGTGGATAGAGTCTACATTAAAATCATATATGTCTTCTTTTTGAAATAATATTTCCATCAGTTTTTTATAATTTTGTACATTGTATTTTGATCATATTCAAACTCCCAACCCCATCTCCTCTGTTATACAGCCACCTGTCCCAATCACCCCTTACATCATGACCCCTATTCTCTTTGAGTCTAATTTGTATACACCAATCAATAAATATTTAAGATTCTCCCTTCATGCACCTTAGGAAAAGGTGACATCTCTTAAGCCCAGCCATAGAATTATGATGAGTCCAGTTTTATACTGGTTATAACAGGTGCTGTGATTTTATGAGTATACAGGTCATGTCATGTCTAGGAGACTGCTTTCTATAGTACTACTCTTCATATACTGGATTTTAGACTCTGTCTGCTCCCTCTTCCAAGACGTTCCTAAGCCTTCAAAGGGGCAGTTTACATTTCTTGCAAAGGGTTGAGCACTCAGTTCCTTATTTCAACACGTTGACTAGTTATGAGTTTGCAGTAATTGTCTTATGGCTGCATAGAAATTCATGCTTGCCTCTGGAATAACTTTTAATCCTTAATGATTATTTCACACAACCTTAATTACTGAGAATCCATTATATGAGTAGGTCTGATGATAGAAGTTAAGATGAAAATAAATGTACAGGGAAGTTGCATTTCCTGAAGCTGTGAAATGTTTAATCTGGAAAGGGTAATAACATTCTGAGAAGATCTTTATTTTCAACAGGGGATATCTCTGTTTATTTCAAATAGAATTGCATTATTTGTGACAAAGTTTTGAATTCTTTCTGGTCTGTTTACAAGTCACTTATTTCTTTCTTTGTCTCTCTCTCTCTCTCTGTCTCTGTGTCTCTGTCTCTCTCATGAGTGTGTATGTGTTGAATTCCAATTCCACTATTACTAGAACTCTGTTGTTATATTATCATGGAAAATTTTTAAAGTATAAAAATAGGAGTAGTTGTTGAGTGGTTGTGATTCTTACAGATTAGTAAATTGTAGTGCCTTCTCCGTTCTCCTGTCCTAGTGTCATTTTCATCGAGATGTGTAGTGTGGATATTCTTCCAGAAGCACTCACTGTGAGAAATAATGTGGCTAAGAAATAATCACTAAATTTGATTGTTTATTCCCACTCATGTTCATAATTGCCGTAGACTAGATTTTTAACTGAGTAAGCGTTTCTCAAATTCTTGACTTTCTCTCTCATTCCTAACTTGTCCTCAAGGTCAGTACTCAACTGGCAATAGTCTCTAACATTGTGTCCCTCAAAAATATCATCTACAAATCTACAAGTAAAGCAACTAAAATGCAAAAAAAAATATTTAGAAAGTAAGGATGTAGTGATAAGTCACTAGGAGTCATTTTAATGCTAAGACCAATTAGCAGAATATGAGCAGTATGTTATCCACTAGGGTCTATAGCCCATCTAGACCCAAGTTCTTGGCCCCAGTAATAGGGCCACAAATGATTTTCATCTTGTGGAGTGGGTGTTAAGTTCAAGCAGAGGGTGGTTGGTTGCTCCCATTGTGTTCATGCCACTAATACACTACTGGACATACTTTGGGAGGTCTGTCATCACAGGTTACAGGTTTTAGAGCTGGATAAGACTGATGATTACTTTTCTCCTTTGGTAGCTTATATAGACTTTTCATAAATTAATACATCTCTCAATTCTCATCAGAGAAGCTTCTTGAGGTAGAAGGCAGAGACACATTGCTGGTTCAACTGCAGAGAATAAGAAATTAAAGAGATTCAGGGATTTTCACCTAGAGGAGTTGGAAAAATTCAAAGAGCCAGAGGTGCTGAATGACTACAAAGGAACAGTTTTTCCAGACAGAATAGCAATTGCCCATATTAATTCACAGTAATTTTGATAGCATACACAAGACTTACTCAAGCTCGACCCATACAAAATCCCAGCAAGGAATGGGGGAAGTAGGTATGAGGTACCCCCCAAGGTACATAGCTGGTAGCCTTTGATAGTTGCTGGGATATGAAGAGTTGGTTTTCTTTAAGGATGTGTCCCCTGGTATGTTAACCATGTCCCAGTGCAGATTCCACACCCGAGAATCTTTGGAAGCTCAAATTGGATACCAGAAAGAAGGAGGAGGAGGAGGAGGAGGAGGA
>NW_008343963.1:1113788-1123465 GCF_000622305.1 Nannospalax galili
CCTGTAGCCCTGGCTGTCTGCAAACTCACTGTGTAAACCAGGCTTGCCTTGAACTTACAGAGATCCACCTGCCTCTGCCTCCCAAGTGCTGGGATTAAAGGCATGTGCCACCACACCATAAACCATACCATCTCACATGTAGAACCTTTCAGTATGTCTAGAGAGGATTAAGCACAACCAGCTCAGCACAGCCTTGTTTCCTGCATTATAGTCTTGACCCACTTCTGGCTACTATGGACAATGCCCTCCAAGCACTTTAAGGAGTCTATATAGTAAGACAAAGTTGGGGTTATTTGATCTACACTAATGAAAATACACCATGGGAGCAGTACAATGTCCTCAGGAAGAGATAGAAAAGAGAAAGAGAGAGAGATGTTTGGGTTAGGTGATTAGAGGTGACATCAAGAAACCAGATTTGCTTTGAATTTTCTGAGAAAGACATAGGTTAAACACAAGATTGGTATCTTATTTTTTAATTTATTTTCATTTATTTATTTTATTTGGTTGTGTGTGTGTGTTTGTATGTGTGTGTGTGTGTGTGTGTGTGTGTGTGTGTGTGTTGTCTGCAATATTTGGCTAGGCCAGAAAATGGCATCAGATATCCCCAAACTGGAGTTATGGACAGTTGTTAGCCATCATGTTGGTTCTGGAACTCGAACTCATTTCCTCTGCAAAATTAGCAAGTGCACTTGTATGAAACTCTCAAAAATAAAAAGTTAAAAATTTAAAGAAAACAAGCACCATTCATTTGGACTACAAAAGAAAAATGTTCATTTATTTTGTAATCTGAAAAGTGGTCTTGTATGTTATTATTGTTATTATTATTATTATTATTATTATTATTATTATTAAAGGAAATCCTTGACTTACTCAGGCTTCTTTATTTTCAGTTGATGTCATTTCTCTATCAGGCACCCATGCAGAAGGGCACATTGCATTTATTTGCCAAGTATCCTCAATCCCCTTCTGGCAATGACAGTTTCTCAGACTTCTCTTTTTTTGATGGCTTGACAATTCTGGGAAGCACTGGTAAAGGGTTTTGTAGGAATCTCCTCTCCTGAATTTTTTCTGATGTTTGTTTATGTTTAGATGAGGTTTCAAGTTATAAAAGAGGTCAGCCATAAGGTAAGTTGCCACATCCACCATGTCGTGGGTATATACTGTGAACAGCATGGTCACTATTGGTTTTGACTGTCTGAGACAGTGATTACCAGGTTTCTCTGCTAACCTTATATTCTTCCTTACCTTAAGAAAGTGAATTACTTCAAACCATTCATTTACCCAACAAGTCTGGTTTCTTTTATTGGAGAATGATACATGAAACACGGTAAGGTCTCTAAATGTAGTTTTCCCCATGTAGATACTCTGTTCTCTCCACTGACAGTGCAGGAAGCATATGTGTTTCACCTACATACATTTTCATATCTATAACTATATTTGTAAATATATCCTTATATTAAATGAGAAATGGATTGGCACTACCTCAAAAGTTAACTCATTTCTACATGCTTCATGGAAATTATCTTCCTTGCTTATCTATAAATTTGCTTTCCAACAGTGATAACTTTGTCTCCTGTTTTCTCTCATGCTTCTCTGTAATGATGTATTTCTGGTATACAGGGATAACTGCATCATAACTGTTAACTCATATCCTCATTGGGAAACAGTTTTATTAACTACAGTTTAATGTGTTGTCCCTTTATGTTTGGTATTAAGAACTCCAAAGATTCACAGTTAGTAATGTAATCTCCTCCCTCCTACACCCTTCATCAATCTAGTATTCTATGTTCATATACACACTGATTCTCTTGTCACAGTTTGCCATCCTTTCTTCAGTCTCTCAATTTACCAAAGGGTCTTTTAATTTCAAAAATAACAGTATCTACTTTAGTTGTAATGGTTATGAATTTGGAGAAATGTACAGTGTCACTAATTCATCATAGTGTCCTATAGAACAGTTTAACTTCTCTAAATGACCCCTTGTTTAATCTATTCAACACTCCTTGTTTCTCTAAACCCCAGCAACTAAGACATCTTTTTATCAAGTTTATATTTTTTCCAGTATACCATATAATTAAAACATATAAAATACAACTTTTCACAACAGTTTTTTAAAATTTGTGCTATTTATTTATTTATTATTTATTTATTTATTTATTTTGGCTTAAAACTTTTTTCTGTTGCTGGGTAATATGTCATTGTGCGAATGCATTACCTTTCATTTAATCACCCAGGTAGTAAAAGATACTGCTTGTTGGCAGTTTTTTCCCCATTGAGACTACAAGTAAACTGATTCTCTCCTTACATCTGCAAACTAATTGAGGCATATATCTACCATATATTGATTTAGAAAATATGTGTTTCCACAATGCCATCATCACTAAAAGTATCACATCATACACATGGTCCCACATACATACAGAACACACAGACACAGTACCAACAAATAAAATCATATTAAAAGTAAAATAAAATCACATGTTCACTAATGCTGAGAGCCAGGTCCTTCAATTGAAGGAGATGGATTTGACTCAAAATTAACACTCTTCAAGGCCCCAGTTTGGATACTCCACACCATACAGAACTTCTCTGTCCCTTCCCCCAACCAGAGCAGTCTTAATCAGGTCTCAGTTGCTGGAATGGAGCATTGAGGATATTCAGAGGCATATAATGAATATGAAATTTGAGTGCTATTTACAGGAGATCTCCAAAGGTCTGTGCTGTTGTTACCTGATTTCTTAAAGAATGTGCTCTGAAATGGTGGGATATTTTCAAGTACCAGTGTCCAGGAGAGCCTTCTAATACCATATAACTAACAAGCAAATTTTTATTATTGTAGCTTTGCTAGGTAACCCATTCTTCTTAAAATATAAGAGCTCAGATACAAATATTTCAAGTCTACAAAATGACAGATCCCACCAGGAAAGGAATTGTGGCTTTCTTTGAGATAATTTTTTCCCTCTCACTCCCTATTGCAGAACTATGCCACTGCATACATAACCTTGCTTGCTGAAGGAAGAGAAAGTATTTTTCATAAATTCATTGCCTTGGATTGTTTATGGAAAGACTAGGTCTTCTCCAACCCCCCTCCCAGTGTGCAAGGGCAGTGGAGACTTGATTATACAAAATTTTTTTTTATGAATGTTGTGCTGTTGACACTGCAGATACAATGAGTAGCAAACAGTAAACAAGCATCACACTTTATTACATGTGTGCTGCATATTCCATAGAATCAACTGAGAACGTCTTAGGAACTTAACTCATGTCTAACACAAGTGTATCCCACTGGATCCTAACCTGGTTTTGGTGTATTTTTATTCATTGAATTAATCTTCCAGACACTGAATACAATAATTTGTAGTTTACAAAGGTACCTTATTTATTATGACACAATCATACATCTACCCATTCATGTGGGCTAACTATATGACCCTAAAATTTAAAAATTAGGAATAAAATTATTTTTATGATCATTATATTCTTAATTTTAAATATGAGTTTTCCTTTTTAAAACAGTATAATATTTAAAGTAATTGGACAGAATCCATATTAAACTATTCATCTTGATCATTGAAATGCTGAAAACAAATTTATACATGTTTACAGAACTGGAGGTCTACATCTCTTTGTAAATTTTTCCTATGGGTTCTTTAGCCTTAAACTTAGATTTAAAAAAAAATCTGTGCGAATACTAACACTTCATGGACTGGTTAAAATTGAATGTCAATTTTATTGTAGTAAGAAACATCTAGCACATTAAAGATTCGATCTTTGAATGTGTTTGTGAGAATGTTTTCTGAAAAGTTTAAATGAAAATGGAAGACCCAAGATGAGGATGTGGATTGTACTGTCTCGTGGACTAGGGTGCCAGTAAAAAGGCGAATAAGAAAAAGCTAGCTGAGTAGAGTGTTCATATCTCTTTTTCTTGATTCTGACAGGACATGACCAACTGCCTCAAACTCCTGTTGCCAGCCTTCCCCGTGATGGACCATAGACTGTATTTCTTCAGACAGTGAGTCAAAATAAATCCTTCTATTAAGTTGCTTTTTTTCAGAAATTCTGTCATGGTAATGATAAAAGTAACTAATATAACACTGTAGACAGTTAAAATATCATCCAAGATTATTGCCAAAGCAAAGAAAAATGCAATTCTCTTCTCTTTATTTTAGTTCATTTTAAATTATGAGTTTTCTGACAGAAATAATAAACCATCTGATATTTTTAAAGTCCCAAAGATAGTCAAGGTAATATTTTACTTATTTATGAAAAGAAGCACTTAGTATTTTTTTTTAATTTAAATTATCCAGCTGCACACTGACATCTGTACTTGATATAATATTTATATATTGTTATGGTTTGGATCTGATGTGCTCAGTTCCCCACAGGTACATGTTTTGAGTGTTTGGTCCCTGGATTGTGAAGTATTATTTTTCTACTATTTTGAAAGCTGTGGAACCTATAGAAGATGGAGTCTGGCTGGGAAAGTAGGTCACCAGAGATTGGCAATTGATGCCTCTTGGTCTTCCACAATTCTCTTCTTCACACGCTGGTACAATGAGCAGAGGAAGGCTGACCATCTCTGAACCAAAATGCCAAAAAAAATCACCCTTCCCTTCAGTTGTTTCTGCCAGATAGTGAGCTCAGCAATAATAAATTACCTAATGCATATGTCAGTTTTCCTACCTTGTATAGAACATTTAGAATTCCTTTTTACTTCATAACTCATAACATAAAGATGTAGTCATTTAAAAATTATTAGAATATATTAATCATACATAATAACGAGTTTCATTATTGCATTTTATAAGGTATTTATTGTAGTTTTCTCATATTCATCCCCCATTACCCTCTTCTGTCTACCCACCACTGACAACAATCCCGCTTATCTCTTCCTCTACTTTTATGCATGTCTTTGTCTGTTTATCATTACTTTGATGATTTGATGGATTTCATTAGGGTTGCTTAAAGGGTTCTGCTTGATGGATTATTTACAGAACTATGAGTTACTTAGCCATGCTGTGTCACATGGTCATTTGGATGTGTTCTGATTATTTGACTATGACCCCCGTTGGTGGTGCTGTTTGTGGAGGTTTAGGAGATTTGGCCTTGCTGAAAGCAGCATGTTACTTGGGGCAGGCTTTGAGAGTTCATAGCCTTGCCCCATTTTGACTTTGCCTCTCTCTGCTTCCCCTCCTGCTTAAAGATGTGAGCACTCAGGTTTCTGCTCTGGCTACCTCCTGCCATACCGCCATCAAATTGGTGGAACCTTATTCCTCTGCAACCATAAAGGCCAACCTATTCTTCCCTCTGTAAGTTGCCTTGGCCATGGCATTTGAATACAGCAGCAGAAAAGCAGATAATCCATGTAGCATATGGGGCTTACAGCTGCGTTTGGCTTTTGATGACAATTCTGCCCCAGTAGCCTACAGAATACTCTCTGGAACTGTTCATCCTTGATATTTATGACAGTTATATTATAAGGTGACTTTTGACAATGAATCACAGAACAATAAGAAGTCAGCACATACATTATATTGTCAACAATTAGTTGTTAGAGCCAGAATGATATTAATGGGGGAAAATGTTGAAAAAAAAATCACCACTAAAGAATATTTCATTTGGAGACACATTTCTAATGGTGAAAAATTAACAATAAAAGTCCAAGTTTGTAGATCACATTTGTAGATTCTATTTATTAGAGTCCATCTGCTACAACAGTTCAGAAGTGTTGATCAATGAAGCTAGAGAAATCTGAGTTTGTACACATTCACTTGAGCTCAATTTGAAGGAGTACAGTGGTCTAAATTAAAGGAAATCATGGAAAGAAGGGATTTCAATTTCAGTAACAATAAAATAAATATAATAAACATTTTTTAAAATGACTATGATAGGGAAAGTGAATTGTTTGCAACTAGAACATTTGGTCATGAAACCAAACCAATTCTTTAAAGGGGCAGGATTGTGTGTGCGGGTACAAAGCCAGAGTATTGTGAGTCTTAAAGTATTCAGCTGCCCAGGCTTTAGCAAAAGAGAAGAAGAGGCTACAATCCCACTATCATTTTTGAGTATATGTCCTGAATGACCTGCAATCGTCAGTAGGACCCACCTCTTAATAGTTCCAATATCACTTCTTAGTGCCACGCTAGGGAACAAATAGTTACCATATGGGTCTTAAAGAGACCGTTGAGGTCCAAACTATACAAGTGGGGGAATATCATTTTTTCATTTGTAAATTGGAGGACTAAAAAGGGGAAGCATTTTAGAAGATGTTGGTTAGATATAAAAATTAGGTTTAATTACTAAATCATTATTAAAGAGGGAAATTGAACTTTATGTAAGCTAATCGAAGGATTGTTTGAACAAAACTGCATTTAGTCTGCAGCTAATTGTCTCCTAACTTTATGAAATTATTTAATGAGAATGGTCTATGAATTTCCAAGTTGTCCAGGCTTGCTAACAGCTACAGACACCATTTCCCAAAGAATCATTTAAAGGCATGGCAAGAATAGTATGTGAAGGGCATTGAAAATTCACTATAGGCTGGGGACGTCATGAAATTTGTCAAACATGTCATAAAAAGAACTTGAAAAGAGTCAAAACTGTGTTCAGGTATCTTAAATACATCTTATAATAAATCTTAAAAATGTTTAAGCATAAAAACATGCAGCACCTTAAAATTAAAATTATAAAATTCTCAATTTCTTTTATTTTCTTTTTCCTTTGGCCTTTTTGAGACAGGGTCTTCCTGTAGCCACAGCTGGCCTTTAACTCACTATGCAGACAGAGATCTACCTGCTTCTGCCTCCCAAGTTCTGGGATTAAAGGTGTGCACCACCACATCTGAATCAATTTCTTAAGTTAATCAAAGACTACCAAACATACAAAGAAACAGATAAAATGTCATGTACTGATAATAAAATTCATTTAGAGACTACCCAAACTGACATGGATCTTACAATTAACAGAAAAGGAAAGGAAAACAGTTTTAACAGAACTAAAATGTACATAAAGGGAGGAGCGTGAAATGACCTTAAAGATGATTTTTGAATAACTGAGGTAATTGGTTTATTGAAGGAGAGGCCTAATGTTAAGATACAATGTGATTAGGCAGATTTGTAAATCAATATTCAATGTAAAACTCTTATAAATTCACATGACATTGCATAGCAAAAATATACTTGTAGAAGAAACATTAGAGCAGGTCAGTCTTTATTCTCTCATTTATTAGTAGGGTGAACTTGAGCAAAATATTGTCCCTATGATCCTTAGTCTTCTTATCCATGGTCTAGGGAAAATATTAACTCGCATGACATAAGGATTTTGAATTTGAAGCACATACTACAATTATGTTACATACATGAGCATATAAATGCATACTTTTGCCCTTACACACTCATACATGTACCCAAGCCAAACACATGCAGATGTATCTCCATGGTAATGAAGAACAAAGCATTCATTTCTCCGTTGCATTGAAAGCTTATTATTTTAGATAGTCTTTGCAAAATTTCTGAGTAAAACAATCAAAATGATGTCATAATTCTTCTCAACAACTGTTCTGAGCATGTGATGAAAACGAAGATTTAAAAAAAAGGGGATGCTAGAAAGAAATGATCAAACCACTGTGTATAAGCAGAAATGGGTTCAGGGAACCCAACACAGGCGTTTGTGCAGATGGTAAAGGAATGTTTTCTAAACCTGCAGGTTTTCAGGGTTGCAATAATGAAAAATTTCATAAAATCGTTAATAATGGAGGAAAGAATTGGATATAATTGACAGGTTTTAGCAGTATGGCCTTGGTGGGTCAACCATACTCAGAGGAGACATGATTAAGAAGAATAAAAGAACGCAGGTATTTGCAAGCTGGTGCTATGAGGTTCTTCCATCTTTCCAGTTTTAGGTTCCAAAGCAACTTAGAAAAGAGCTTGGCTCCCATGGGCATTTGGGTGGAGTAAAGCTACAGATTGTGTGATATCCACATTAATCTATCTGTAATTCTGTAAAAGGGACATTGCTTTTTTCAGGGTGAAATTATACTTGCTCAATTATCATGTTACTTAACTAATAATATGATTGATTAATTTTGGTAGATTATACTGTTATGCTTTAAGACTAGGATGAATTATTTTTCAGATCAATGATTTTTACTTGATAAAATAAACATTAATTTAAGGAGAAATTTGAAACAAAAATTAACTAAAGGACAGAAAGGTTGAAGGCATCTTGTATTTTAAAATAAAATTGGAATTGTTTTGATTTATTTATTTTTATTTCATGTGTATGAGTGTCTTGCCTGCATGTATGGAAATGTACTGGGCTTGTGCATTGACCATAGAGACCAGAAGAGGGCGTAGATCTCCTGAATCTGGAGTTAAAGACATTGTTAGCTGTGACGTGGGTGCTGGGAACCAACCCAAGGTCTTCTGCAAGAACAGCTCTTAATTGTTGAGTCACTCCTTCATTCCCCCAAATTTGGATTGTTTATCCTACAAACTGACAAATTTAAAACATATATCAAGTCTAGAAACAAAACAAAATAAAACAAAACAAAAACAAAAAAGGATTTACATGTTTTTTTTATCTGATAGAATGTAGTCCATTTTGAAGAACATTTTAGTGTGTGTGTGTGTGTGTGTGTGTGTACGTACTTGTGTATGTATCTCACTCAGTTATAGACGTATTCCAAGAAGAAAGCCAAGATTAAGTAAAAATATCTGGGTAGGGAAGGAAGCTGGGAGCTGGAATCTTATAGATAAATTTTTCTTGCTGATTATAATTTGTAAATTTTCAGTGAAATGATACATCAAAGTTTAGTATTATAGAACAATAAACTGAAAATTTGGCTTATCATCTTATTATCTGTCTTCATCTATGTATGGATCTGTTTTGAGTTGTCTCAGATTTATTGATAAAGTTTCATTTATTTTTAAAATTACTTTTTATTTCATTTTTTCTTTTTTATTGAATTTTTTCAAATTTTATATATTTCTATTGTATTTCGATGCCCTCCCTTATCTGAATGTCACCCCATGCACTTTATGTGTATACATGTTTGCCTGTGTGTGGGGGTATGTATATGTGAATGCAATTGCACATGAAGTCTAGAAGAGGCATTGGATCCCCTGGCACTAGAGTTATAGGCCATTGTGAACCTGTTGATATGGGTGCTTTGCAAACGCCTTAGCTCCTGAGCCAACTCTTCCATCCCTTTTTAAAATTCTTCCTAGAAATGTACATGAGGCATCACACATCTGCAGATGACTTCCTTGTAAAGAGGCCCCACCCGACCCTGTGATTTTAGAACTGGATCCCTTATAGCCTTCCTTTTTGTATATGGGGAAAAGAGAGGTTAAAGTAGTATTTGGGATTTTATGTGTTTCTTCTCAGCAAAGACCTTCAAATATCTTAGGAACCACTAAATTATTTTTTAATTTAGTGAGTTTTCAATTGTTCTATCACATAAAGACCTGTATGGATATCACACATGTGAACACACACACGCACACACACACACACACACACACACACACACACATGCTCACATGCACATATAATCACAAACACATTCTTGGTCAGGAGCTATATTTAGTTACCTTATAAAAGTGGGTATCAAAACACTATTTACCCCTTGTATTAGTCAGGGTTCTCTAAAGAAACAGAACCAGTAGAATGAATAT
>NW_008343963.1:1123578-1139719 GCF_000622305.1 Nannospalax galili
ATCAGCTAGTCTTCAGTCTACAGCAGCAAGATGAACTCACCAGCAAGAGAGAAGGCAAGCAGCAAGAAGCCAGGTGTTCTCTGCCTTGGTCTTTTATACCTGCTGCCATCAGAAGGTAACACCCACATTTAGGGTGTGTCTTCTGGCTTTAGATGATACAATCAAGAAGATCTCTTTCATTTCAGTTAATCTCAGATCCAATCAAGTTGACACCCAGGATTAGCCATCACACTCCTTTAATGCTAGCATGCAAAACCTGGAGGCAGAAGGAACAGAAGTTCAAGGCCAGCCTCAGCCAAAAAAGTTTTCTGCCACCGTGGCATTGTGAGACTCTGTCTGAAACAAACAACCAAATGATACAAATCCCTAATTTTGACTCTGGGCCTCTGTTAAACCTACCTCTGTGTCTTCTAACTTCTGCGTATTTCCTTAGATGAAGAAAAAGGAAACCTGTTCAATGATAATGCAATGGAGTATTGGAAGCCTCTCACAGAAATATTTTCAGAATGTTAAGGTTCATAGTATCTATTAAAGTTTTAATGAAATGATGGAATTGGAGAAATGGCCCAGTCATTAAGAACATTGGCTGGTCTTGTAGAGGAGCTGGGTTTCATTCCCAGTATCCACATGGCAGCTAACAACCATCTGTAACTCCAGTTCCAGGCGATCTGACAGCCTCTTCTGACCCTCAATTGGTATTTCATGACACAGGTGAACTTACATACATGTGGGCAACACACTCATACACACAAAAGAATTAAAGAAATTAAATTGTTTTATTAAAATGAGCAATGAGAGAAATAAGACAGTAATGGTATTATTGGATGGATTAAAAAAAAATGACAGTCACTGCACTAAATAATGAGTAAAGCAGTTTTGAAATGAGTTCAAACCTATATTTATTTTGCCTGGTCTGTGAATGATGAGCAGAAGTTCCCCACAGTCTGTTCACACTGTAAAATCCTTTTGTAATTTCTGGTGGTTTTAGTTTTTGAAAATTCAATGAAATGATTAAACATGTCAGTTTAGAATAATGTGCCTCAAGATGGTCAATCCAAATACCCAAAGTAGAGGAACACATCATGACTGCGATGTCTTCAAATATATGCAGTTCCATAAGAGGGCAACATTAAATGGAGAAAGCATGATTTTGCACAAATCCTTGATACTGTTTGCTTTGTGCTCCCTCCATCCCCAGTCTCCCAGATGTATGTCACTCTCCTCTGTGCAAATGAGGGCCGAGAAAACACTTTTAGTAAGAGGTTGATAATGCGGCTCTAATTTCACACCAATTGACATGTAAAAACATTGTGCTTATGTATTTTCTTGATATAATTTTAGCACCCACATCAGCAGGTAGAATGGGACACACAAGCTGGGCATGCCACTATTTATAAGCTACCCCACTAATCTTGACCATTGTGAATGAGAGAAATAACAAATTTTGCCTTTCTAGGAGGCAAAATTTTAGCATGAAAGGTGAACCTTAAACTTTTAAAAACAATTCAAATTGATACCAACTATTTTCAGTATTTTTTGTGACAAAGTTAATCTCACCTTTAGTCCCAGCACTTGGGAGGCAGAGGCAGGTGGATCTCTGTGAGTTCGAGGCCAGCCTGGTCTACAAAACAAGTTCCAGGCAGCTGGAGCTACAGGGAGACCTTGTCTCAAAAAGACAAAAAAAAAAAAAAAAAAAGCATCATGGGGGCTGGAGGGATGGCTTAGGGGTTAAAAATACTGGTTGTTTTTGCAGAAAAAAGACAAAAAAAAAAAAAAAAAAGTTAATCTCAGACATTTTGTCTTCCCTGCGGTATGCATGGAACACATTTCTAAATAGGTTTTATTGACTTTGTGATTTTTCTCATCCCAGTATTATTTGTGGTGGGAATCCTGTTGTCATAGCAACCAAAGTGGCCCCACCATAGTATCTGAAATCTAAGTGATATCTGTGACCTCGCATCATTTAGCTCTTACTGCATCTTGTTGTAATGTACAATCTTTCCAGTGCCTACATCATTGTTTTGTTGACCATTTAAAATAAGGCCTTAATAATCTCTGATGTATTCTTGACTTCATTATTTATGATAATATTAATTCCTTATTTCCATACCGAGTACATACAATTCCTATTCTATCCATGAATTGCATCTTCAATCATATTAAGTTTATTAATTTGGAGATCACAAGTTATTGTGAAAAAGTCTTAATTACTGTGATTGAATGGATGCAGCTGACACCAAGAAATAATAGAAAACAAAGCTGCATAGAGATCGTGTTATGTTCAGGCTGACAAAACTGGCTTTTACAGTGTATGATAAATGAATAATATCATCAGATGGATCAGGCTGCTAGAGTGATTTAACACAGTTCACCATGGTTTCCAGGATTGTAAAGCCACACGATAGAGATCGAATTATGTATCTATTTGAAGGCTAGCAGAATAGTGTTTCTGCGTCAATGTTAGGGTTTATAGACTTATTTCCATTTGGTTATTTTTTATTTCTTGATTTTCTTCTTTATCAGCCTTCCCCTCAAATTTATCAAAATTCAAAGATGAACATGAGTAAAAGCCCTAAGCTTTAAAAGCTATTTTAGTTGGCAATTAGAACTTTACTTCTGTGATTTTTAAAGTACATTATTTTCTTAGCTCATTTTCCTGATTAAAAATAAATATTTGAGCTGGCTGTGGTAGTACACACCGTTAATCTCAGCTCCCATGCAGAGGCATGGGTATCTCTTTGAGATCTAGGCCAACCTGGTCTACATAGCTAACACTAGGCCAGCTCAGGAAGACCTTTTTAAAAAATCTTAAAACTCTTCTTTCAGGGTCAAAGAAATGCTTTTCTACATTCAATTCTCTAGTAAACAAATCACTTTTATGTATAGTATCTCTTTAGATTTGTATGGAGAGCTAAGCTTTTTAGGCACAAGCAATATGAAAATCAAAAGACTCACATCCCATGTTCTTTTCTGTTTGTGTTTTCTTCACTGTGAATTCACTTCACAAGTGTGAATTGATTTTGATAGTTCATTAAACCTCATATTTGTATGTTATTGGGCTTCCGTCATAAGTTTATGCCTTTCCTCTTTGAGTTCTTTGTGCTTTCTTCAAGCTCTTTGATCATGTTCATAATTGTTCTTTTACATTCTCTGTTTTGGGGTTCCTTAGGGTGGAACCCTAAGGTTCTGTATAACTAGTGGGTTTTATTTGGGACATGTTCTCTTGTGTTTGCATAGTTCTTGTGTTTCTGCATTGCTGTTTGGGCATATGGATATTCTTTGTTGGTTGTGTGTCCAACAGGAACTTCTACTCTGCTTTTGTTTAATTTAATTTTGGTTCTGTTTATATTCTTTAGGTAGGTTTGTTGCTCTTTGTTCAGGTATAGAAAAAATATTGGCACATGTTTCAGGCTCTTGCAGGGTAGTAGACTCGTCTGGGTGGATGGTGGGACAGTACTAGGTAGCTGGTCAGGGTACTAGGAGGGCTGGTCTATGTCAGACAGATCAGGGGCCAGTGAGGTCTGTGGTAGGAACTTTAGCTAGTCTGGGTTAGGAAGTTAGTCCATGGATCTGAGGTGAAGGAATTGGATCCCATCTGGGTCCAAGGCTGGTAGGGCACAGGATGAGGCTAGGTGAGAGGGTCGGCATAGATTTACAGTGGGCAGGATCTAGGTTATCAGAGTCTTGGTTGGGCAAGTCAGTCTTGCTGATCCAGCACCAGGGAAGATGGAAGTGGGGGGATTTCCAGAATAGGGACTTATCAGTCTATGACAGTGTGTTTAGCTAGTCTCAGTTAAGAAGCTAGTCCAGGGATCCAAGGTGAAGAAATTGGAATCCTCCTGGATCCAAAGCTGGCAGGGGACAGGGTAGGGGTGGGTGAGAGGGCTAGAACAGAGATGCAGAAGAAGGGATCTGATTTACCAGAAACCTTTTGTTTCTTAATATGTCTATTTTATTCAGTTAAATATTTTAAAGAAAATGGCTTGTTACTAAATAAAAACACAAATAATATTATGGTATTCCATAGTTTTATTAAATGGTGTATGTCTCATTTGAGACCAATATATATGAAGTTTATATTTTTTGCAATGCATATCCCCTGGAAGTAGAAAAAATGGGAATCATTTTATTATTTGTTCTTAAATCTCTCTTCCCCCAGTGGCTATAGAAAAACCACTTAGTCTTTACTCACATTGTTAGCACCTATTTTGTGAAGAATGTATATTGTTCTTCTCTGCATATTTCACTGTTTGAAAGAAAATTTCTAACTGAAAAACATAATTTAAAAAGATCTAAGGCAAAGGCAAACATAATGCAAGGGATGTAGATATGTCTTGGTGGTTAAGAGCACTGGCTGCTCTTGCAGAGGACCCAGGTTAGATCCCCAGCATACTAGGTGACTAGCAACTGTCCGTAACTCCAGTTCCAGGTCTTCTGACCTACATGGGCACTTTACAATACAGGCGCACTTTTATACATGAAGGTAATATACTAATACTCATAAAATAAAAATTATACTTTTCAAAAAAGATAAAATGCAGAAGTCTCTGAAAGTGATGCAAAGTCTGTAGCTACCTTGATTAAATAGATTATTAATGACATTCTTATGTTTTATGTCCTTTTTTCTTCCTTTTTTGGTGCTGGGTTTCAAGTCCAGACCTCATATACGCTGAGTGAGTACTCAACCATGAGGGGACATTTCCCAGCCTCTTTTGTGATTATCAAGGCCAAAAAGAAATAATGGGCTTTTTTTCTTGCAGAAGTGATTTTGTTTGTCTTAGGATCTGAAAAATGAATGCAAATACTTATCTTTTGTTTCTTTCCACTCAGTCATGTTTGGCTAAGATACCAGTTTTGAGTTGGTAGACTTTTCATATATCTAACTGTTTAGAGTCCAGATACAACTTTATTGTCCAATTGCTCTATGTAAAAGTACATTGCAGTTTAGAAGTCATATTTATGCCCGACTTCTTAACACATAAAACATAACTAAGAATGTATTGTGGGAAGTTAAGGATGACTAGTTTTGGGAGCACCCCGATGTATCCAATCATTCCATCACTGAAGGTGACCACTTTTCCTTTATATGCAAACTTAATAATAATCTGTTTTCCCAGAAGAGCCAGGAAGAATAATAAAAATGAGTTTAAAAATGAATTGAGAAAGGTATAAGAAACTTGAAGTAAAAATACACCCCCAGAAACTAGATAATACTCTATTTAGAGTGCTTTGGTGCCAGTGACGTAAGAAGAGAACTTAGATGCCCTGGAAAGATGAATACAGAGTCTGATATGGAACCTTAAGAAGCAGAGAAAATGGTATAATTATTTTAAAAAGTAAATGGGCATCTTAAACACACTATAGGACTATATTCACATATTGATAAAGTGTTCTCATTGTTGATGTTAATACATTAGCAAACTGTTTTCAAAATGTTCCTCGTGCCAAAACTAAACTACTCCTTATCTCAAGAGTCATGACTGCATCAAAGCCATGACACTCTCCAGAGCCACAGATTTTATCTTAAGTTTCTTATCAATATTTTATTCTTCACATAATAAATGATGTAATAAGATTAGAATAACATGAAACTCTAAGTCAGAAGCCAAAATTTTCTTCATTTATGAAATACTGAAATTATAAATGAAAAGGACCTGCTAGGTGCTCTAACTTATCCTGTTTCTGACAGGAAAATGATGCCCTTGGTTATCCTTATTTCAAATTGAACTATTGCAAACTATATTATTATTTGAAAAAAAATCCCTATGCCTATTAAGATTTTCTTAAAATGGGATTTGGTCTTTAGCAGAAAATTCTATTATATTCCATCCTTCCTAAGCACTTTACTTCTATGCTTGATATGGATTTGAAGTCCCCCTTTGAGGGAAGCCACATTTTAGAGAGTTGGAAACAGCCTTGGCAACCTAGCCAGTGACTAATACTACTCTTTGTAAAGGCTAAAACAAAAGTTTTGACATAAGAATACTTATATTTTGGTTGGTTCCCAATAAATTATAGATCAAAGTGATTTAGTTATTATTCAAACTGTTTGTTTTCAGCCTCTTGCCCTCCTCTCCCTCACAATATCCATATACTTTGTATTCTTCCCCCAGCCCCTCAGTGACACCTCAAATTCTCATTCATCTTAAGTAGTCTATGTCTTCTTTGGCTATTGGGTTTTGAAGAGTTTGATGTGTACATGACATTTTGATGGCATTCTTTTGACCTAGGCAACATCTTTGACAGAAACATTTTGATGCCACTAGGTTTTTGGCATGTCACTTTGATGTGCAGCTTAAATGCAAGGTTATTTTTGACATGGCTTATAAAAGAAACTGTGATGCATTCAGATTTTATTATTATCAGGCTCATCCTACTTCTGAGCTGACCTCAGCCCTACAGTGAGGATGAGGAAAGGAGGAGAATGTGTTCAGAAGGGAGGTGTTAAAGGCAGAATATGCCACAGACACCTGGAAACTGGAAAGATGGCTCAGTGAATAAAATAGCTTGCTGCTGAGTCTAATGACCTGAGTTTGATCCCACGGACCCAAGGCATGGAAGGACACAGCTTCAGATTGTCCTTGACCTCCATATGTTTTCTGTGGCAGGTACATTACCACACATATACACAAACACACGAATAAATAGAAAAACAAATGTAATATATATAAAACAAAAGTCTATTCTATCCCACCCCCTTTTCACAATGACAATACAGTATCCATCATATGAACTTGCCTATTATCTCAGGATTTACCTGCATTTATCCTGCTTGATCTTACACTCTCTGGTTTATTTCCATAACTACAAAACCTGGGGGGAAAGCAGCATTCAAGTGATGACAGAACCATTCATTGTGACCTGTGAAACACCTTTTTACTTGCATTTCCAACAATAAGCTCTTAGTGACCTGATTACATAAATTAAGGAATGTTTTAACAGTGAAAAATTGAGATAAATTTGATTTCCCCTTAGAGAGTAACATATATAGTAATCCTGTCATATATTTTTATTTTGTTTCATTAGAGAGATAACATCCACTCATAGAAAACCATAAATATCACACAATTTAGGAGCTATCGGTTGCTTGGCTTTTGGCTAGGAAACCTTAAATATATATTTTTAAGGAGTAAAGTCAAGGTTTAAATATGATACTTTAAGAAGATTATTTCTTTCCTGTTAAATTAAAATGATAATCAACATGGCTAGGTCAAATGTACTGTTTCAAAACCATAAAGAAGAACAAATGAGTTGAGCAATGGAAATAATTACTGTTGAATATATTTCCTTTCTCTTCCTGCCTCCTTCCTTCTGCCTTTTCCCTCTCTGTTTGAACTTTATTAAATCTTGTGTGTCTGGTGTCTTTGAGTTAAGAGGGCTGGTTCGATTGTCTTTGTAACAAGATGCTGTTAGTGGCACTACATTTCAGAATATAAATCTGTAATACTAAATGATCAGTGTATCAAATTTCTGCATGTTTAAAGAAGAGAAGATTGAGGACTTGCTAGGCAAGAGCAAGCCATCATTCCAGATCCTATCACCTACAACTGTGTGGGGGAAGAGAGGTGGAGTAGGGAGAGCTTGAAAAGATTGTTGTGGAGATAAATCTAGGCTACATAAAATGCAATGAATCTTTTCCCCTGAGTTGAACTTGAATCACTGCTGCTCCAGGATACTGGTATTCCCCCACAATGTCAGGAAAGTCTAGTCAGGATCTGAAACAAGAATAATTTCTTCTTCCCTGGCCTCTTCATACATGGGAGGCTAGAAAAACTAAAAGAACTGTGTGTGTGTGTGTGTGTGTGTGTGTGTGTGTGTGTGTGTATTTTAGAAAGGATGATGGTGGAAAGCCATGGAAGACAAGATTATTGTTTTCGACAGGTTTGCTGAGCATAGTCATGACTGTACATGTCATTTGATGTACCTTCACTGCTAGCACAAAAGAAATAATTTCTTCTTGGAACAAATTTATCCTCTTCAAGACTTTCTTTTGCCTTATCACTTTTTTAAAACTTTTCTCTTATTAGTTATAGGTCAAAATTGTCCATATAAGCAACAACAAAATATTTAAAGAACTTTTTATACAGATATATTTTCCTCTGGACAAGTTCACCATTGACACAAACATAAAGACACACATAATTTATAATCATTCAGTCCCAGTTTATTTAGTTTAGAATATGTTGAAACAAAAATTATAAGGAAAGATGATTAATTTACTGAAATTTATTTTGTTGTGAAATACTTGCCCACAAGTGGTTGGTGGTTTTGAAATGAAGTGTCTTCTCCAAAAGACTCACATGAAGAGGGCTTAGTTCTTTGCTAGTGTTATCATTGAAAGGTTATTGAATCACGAGGGTTATAGGAGCAACCAATAGGTTTATCAATTTCTATGTTCATATTGAATTGGCTATTGGAGATTGGACTCGGTTCGATGACCAGGTGACTGGGGAATGTGTCTTTGAAGGGCTTACCACATCCCTGACTTCATCCTCTGTTTCTGTTTCCTCTTGTCCAAGAGGTGAGCAGCTTTCCTATACCATGCCCTTACACAGTGATCCTGCCTTGCAGAGAGCCTAAAAGCAAACTGATCAACTTAGTAGATGAGCATATACTAACATTTCTGAAACTCTGCGCAAAACAAAGTCTTTTTTCCTTTAACTTTTAAATATCTTTCACAAATACAGAAAGTTTAACATGAGTGGAAGATAATCTATTATTGTGAAAATCAGTGAAGAAAAGATTCTAAAGCTGAGAGACAAGAGTCTATAATGCAAAAGATAATTTTATACACCCTGAAACACTAAATTACCCATTAGAATGTGGCAAGTTTCAATTTAAATATAACATAGATAAAATGAGAGAAAGCTAATTTAAACTGGTGAATGATTTGGTAAAATTCTACATGTAAAAATTAGTATGATTATATCATTGAATCATTCTGTAAGCGTGTTTCTAGTCTAGAAACCTAGTTCTCTGAAACCTAAAAGTTTACCTGGATCATTCCTTCACAGGTATCATTCTGCTATTGCTAATGCCCATAAGCAAGTCAACTTATAGAGAGAGTGTGTGTGGGAAATGTAGGCAGGGGTCCTGCTGAATTGAGCCATGATGTGACACGTGCTCAAAGAAGGGTCACAAGACAATCTCCTGAAGGAATGAGGAATTTGGTAGTGCTTAGAAATTGTGCTATGTCTGGGGTGAGGTGACACTGCCTTCCATCAGTTGAAGAAGTTTCAGCATGGTTAGCAATATTGCAAAATAATACACCAAAATGCAAACCAAAACTAAGACAGAAAACAAAAAACAAATAAACAAAAAATCTAAATCAAAGCTACCCCAAAGAGGAAACATAGACTTTCCTTTATGGATTTAGCTGGTGCTAGCTCTAATGTTAAACTCTGTTCCCAGGTAATTAATTCTCTTCTGCATTCCAAATAATCAAAGATGCATGATTCTAGATTTAGTTCAATGGATTATATCATTTTTCAATTATTTAAATTCTTGGGGCTCCTATTTCTATAAGCTTTTAAAAAAATGACAGTAACTGTTGCCTAGCTTGCAGATGAATTCATACTATCTCAGGTTATCTAAAAGGAGGTGGTTGTCAACCTCACTGTTACCATACTTTTCTTGCAGAGTATTTCTTTTATTTATAAGCCTTTTAATAATTACCCAAACCTCCCTTATATGCTTTTTAATTTTCATAAATATATCATGAAGGTGGCAAACTCTAACACCTCTGGAAACAAATTGACCAGGCAGTGGCCTTCACAAACTCTGCTTAAATAGACATAATGAAATACACATGTTTTCCCTCCTCAGCACAAAGTAGAAACCCATATATCATGTTGGGGTTCCTGCCTGATTTCTTTTTACTTATGGCTTAAGGCTGGCCTCCATCTTACAGAGAGCTGTCTGTCTCTGCCTCCCAAGTACTAGAATTAAAGGCTTGTGCCACTGAGCCTGGTTGAGAGATATCTTTAAATGTTTGGAAATTTAATGAGTCACATTTCAGAGTATATATGGAAAAGAAATTTTAGGGTGAGTGATCCTAGACTCCAAGTTCAACAAAGTATTATTGTGCTTTATTTTGTTTCTTTTTTCTCACTTCACTTTCTGTCCATACTGTACCCAGCTTAACTGCCCAACAAAAAGGTCGCCATTCTGTTCTTTATGAGCATGACAAGAGAATTGCACTGCCCATGAATGTGTAGCTCTATATTTTATGTGCTATGATTTGAACACTCATTATAAAACCTACTCACAATGACTTTAGATACCACAGGTGACTCATCTCTGCAATGGAATCTGAAGAGATTTATAGTTAAGGGTCTAAAACATTGGACTTATGTTAATATAGTTTATGATGCATGCCTATACTACGTGCCTCAAATTGTATTGATGGTCACTATAATTTTCGAATGATATTCCTTCATACTTAGAATTGTTTGTTGTCATATTATATCTTAGAATATTAATTAAATCTATTATTTTTCTGTAAATTTATTTTGTACTCTATAATTTTACTTTAATTAATTAGTCAATTTTACTTTAATTTTCAAATATAATCTTATTTGTGAAACTATTTTACATTTCATACGATACTAGCTTGTGTACTTTTTGATTTGTGTGACTTAATATATTAATATCTGATTAGGCCACAATAAAATATTGGCCATTAATATAATACATTCCTATTAACATAAATATCTATCTTGAAACATGAAAATCATAAATTTGTTGCCTAAAAGAATTGATATATTTTCTATATGCTAAACCTTGAATTTTACATCATTTAATACTGATGGTGGTCTTTTTACATCATTGTGGAAGGGA
Source organism: Nannospalax galili (assembly GCF_000622305.1). NCBI lineage: Eukaryota > Metazoa > Chordata > Mammalia > Rodentia > Spalacidae > Nannospalax > Nannospalax galili. Next base: position 1,134,418 of record NW_008343963.1, read on the forward strand.
AAGACATTTTCATCATATAATATACATGAATCAAGTAGAACATGTTCCATAATTTAAAGAATTCAGATGAGAATGTAGACGCAAGAGTCAGTCCACTTATTTTTCAGATATTGTCTTATCCATTTTTCTACAAACAAAAATTGTATGGACAGTCATAGTAGCTATGTGCTTTCAAGAATTACTATGAACAGAGCTTGGTGTGGTGGCTTAAGCCTTTATCCCAAGGAGATCTTGTCTCTAAAAGACCAAAAATTAAAAATTAAAAAGAATTACCATGAACACCCTCATTTCAGACAGGGAACTTAAGGTTATAAGAAATTATAATGGATCACTGAGCTATTTTTAAAAAAAATTTATTTTATACATAGAAACATCCTTTTTAGGACTAATAAAAGTGAAAATAAAACTTTATGTGTCAAGTTATTTTCCCTTTTAGATCTTCCTCTGTACCTTGCTTTAAACAAACTAATCAGTAATACTTATTTTAATGTAGCTCAATATGATTCAATGAAAAAGAAAAAAATTTTATACCTTTCAGCTATCAGAAGCCTCTGTGATATCACCTTAAAATATGCTCTTCAAAATATATGAATAGTAATATTTTGTCTGACAATGAAACAATCTAAAAGAAGTGTTCAATAAATTTCAAATAACATGAGTCGGCTGTGTATTTTTTTACTTGCAAGCTAAAAATTATGAAAACTCTACACTTATTTATAGTGTCACAAATTTTAATGACAAGATTAAATGTCTTCCCAGAGGATTCAGAACAGAATTGCTAATATCAACCAAATTAAAACTTAAGCAAATATATTTTCTCCTTTAACTTCTAGGCATTGAGAGAATTACATGCAAGCATAGCATAGTCAGTCTGCAATCTTCTCAGTTTTTATCACTTAAGTGCATTATGTATATGGTAAATGTTTTCAAAATGAACGTCAAGATCATCCTTAAAGACAGGGAGAAAATGAAGGACATCAAGGAGGTTTCTCTACAATAAGGCCCTTACTTAAAGAAATAGGAAGTGAGATAGAGTTTTAATTCACATAACTCAAAAGATACATTTTCAATTATACAAAGTTAAGTCTAAAATGTCAATATGTGATCTAAAGAGTTGAAGGCAACTGACATAAACACCCTGTCCTGAAGCCATGAGAACTTTTTGGAAACATGAGCCAAGACCCTATATTTCTGTACATAGGGTCAGTGTCTGTGACCCACTAATTCTGTAAGCACAGTATAGAAATATTCAGAAACATTTTTTCTTGAGATTCCAAAATGATGTTCATTACTAAAATATATGCTGGTAAAATTTTATTCTGAATATCCAAAGCAAAACTGTCAAATTTAGCATCTTTAATCACAGGAGCCTAGACCGCAAGCACTCCTGTATCTGTATTATTTGCAGTTTCCACACTCTTTCCTGTTTCTCTTCTGGTCACCTGTACAATAAATAATGATCTCATTATTTTTCATCTTTCCATCAGGTGATGGCATGATATACCTGTGACAGAGCTCCCTGCTGAACAAAATATTGCGTTGAATGACACAGTACTGACTAACAAGCATTTGTTTCACTAATAATTATCTCCCCAAGGTTTGCGGCAGAGATTTGTAACACTGGGACATTGAGAGAGGTGTGTAACCCCAAACGAATTCAAAGGGAGTAACTGGCAGCATACATAATATGAAAAGGCATGTTCAGTAAATAAACTTACTATTTTATTAATGCAAACCACTGGAAAACTCTAAACAAAATACTTTTTCTTGCTTGAGATGTATTAGCCTTACAAGATTTAATTATTTTGGATGAAATTTAAAGGCTTGACTTTAGCTCCTGTGAACATTCCACCCACTCCCATTTTTATAGACACTTCCCCACACCCTTTTCCCCTCATCTTGAAGATCAGAGAACTAAATCCCTAGGATGCAAATGCTTGCAGCACTGACCTCAAGATGCTTTTCCTAACCTCCAAGAGACATCTCCCGGTCTCTCCACAGAGCTTGGCTAAAAGAATCACTTCAGTAATTTTCAGAGTATATTTGGCTCTGTGTTAAACTATTCTTAAAATTATATCCCATTCTAAATTGCTGCAAAAATATCTTGGAATAAATCTAACGAAAGACACCAAAGACCTCTACAATGAAAATTTTAAACTGTTAAAGAGAGTGAGGAAAACAGCAGGAGATGGAAGGACCTCCCATGCTCATGCATTGGAAGAATAAATATTGTGAAAATGACCATCATACCAAAAGCAAAATATAGATTCAGTGCAATGGCAATAAAAATCCCCATGACATACTTCACAGAACTAGAAAAAAACCACCTTTAAATTCATATGAAAGCACAAAAGACCCTGGATAGCCAAAGCAACCCTGAGCACAAAGAGCAATGCTGGGGGGATTACTATACCAGATCTCAAAGTATAATACAGAGCTATACACATGAAAAACATGCTACTGGCACCAAAATAGACACATAGGTCACTGGAACATCACCGAAGACCCAAACCCAAGTACACACAGTTTCATCCACCTGATAGTTGACAAAGGTGCCAAGAACACACAATGGTGGAAAGACAGCATCTTTAACAAATGGTGCTGGCAAAACTGGATGGCCACCTGCAAAAGAATGAAACTAGATCCTTATATTTCATCTTGCACAAAAGTCAACTCCAAATGGATCAAAGACCTCAATGTTAAACTGAAACCTTGAACCTATTAGAAGAAAACATTGGCAGTAACCTACAAGATGTAGGTATAGGAAAGGATTTTGTAAATCAGACAGATGTTGCTCAGGATTTAAGGTCAGCAATCAACAAGTGGGACCTCATTACACTAAAATGTTTCTGTATAGGAAAAGAAACAATTAAAAAAGTGAAAAGAAAACCCACAGAATGGGAAAAAACTTCACCAGTGACACACCTGACAGAGGTTTAACATCCAGAATATATAAAGAACTCAAGAAACAAAGAAACAAGAAACTAAATGACTCAACTAAAAGACGGACTAAAGATCTAAAGAGAGAGTACTCAAGGAAGAAATAAAGATGGCTAAGAAACATCTCAAAAAGTGTTCAACATTGTTAGTAATTAGGGAAATGCAAATTAAAACTACCCTAAGGTATTATCTTACCCCAATCAGACTGGCTAGGATTAAGAGAACAAATGATACCAAATTCTGGCAAGGATGTGGAGAAAGGGGAACACTCATTCAGTGCTGTTGGGATTGCAAACTCATGCAACCTCTATTGAAAACAGTGTGTAGAAATCTTAAAAAACTAAAAATGACCTACCATATGACCAGGTTATAGCACTCCTTGGCATATACCCAAAGGACTCACCCTGTTGTAGGGACACTTGTACAACCATGTGTATTGCTGCTGTTTTCACGATAGCTGAGAAACGGAAGCAACCTAAGTGCCCCTCAACTGACGAGTGGTTAACACAAATCTGGTATATTTACACAATGGAGTTCTATTCAGCAGTAAAGAAAGATGAAATTATGAAATTTGTAGGTAAATGGATGGATCTAGAAACTGTTAATACTAAGTAACAGACTCAGAAAAATAAAAGACATACGTTCTCCATTATTTGTGGATCTTAGCACCAAATCCTTTTAAATTCCATGTTCTTTTAATAAGACGATGCTGTACAGCAGTCTATTCTTCATGAAATAGCTACTATCATCACAACTTCAGTTGTGCCTGATCGCTAAACATCCTCACAATTGGGCTTGTTGACGGTTGTACTCAGTCATTAAAGGAGGGGCAAGCAGGGTCATTGTACCCTCACTGGAGTATCCAGCCACTCTTCTAGCCAACTGTATGTAATTTGGCCCAAATCATGGATGGTCTCCTGGATTTAGGGAGGGCTAAAGTATACAATCTGGGGAACGCAAGGAAGAGAAGGCATGACCCATGGTGGGTTAAGGCTTTCCAGTGTGTATATCCTCAGGTCACATATACACATCCGCAACCCTCAGTTATCTCAATAAATAAGCTCAATAGATTCATTCGTTCCCAAATAAAACTTTAATCAAACATTGGCACGGCACTAGAATCTTGAAAGGGAATAAGCATTGCTTGGCATCCCCAGGAAAAGAAGTCTCACAACACATGGAAAATTTATGTGTTAATGTTATTATGTCTCATAATTATTTAAAAAAAGAAAATGAAAATGTAAAAGATGTTAAAAGGATACGGGAATGAAGATATTTTCCAAAATAGACAGGAAAAAATGAGAAAGCCTAAGCAAGTGACGAAGGTCTGTGTAGGCTTTTTTATGATATATAAAGAATGAGACCAAAATAATGTACACATACTCTTAAAATTTCTAAGGTCAACTAGTTTAAGGAACAAAATATATATCTAGTCAAGGTTTATCTGAGAACGTTTGGTTTTTTACCCAAGCTTATCTACATAGCACATGATAAAATACACCAGACTGGTGGAACTAATTTTATTGAATGTTTAACAGCCATACTTTGAGGCCTATGCCCTCCAAGGTTGACTAAGCTCTAGGGGGACTATGGAACATCTCTCAAAATGTCCTGTAACTGTGGTGAGTCACTTGTCCTCTTGTTCAGGGAGGCCATGGAGACCCCACCGGATGGCTTTGAAGTAGTGTCCAATCTACAAAGCAGGGGATCAACACAGTTCCTCCATGCTTCCAAGTGAAGCCAGCCCTAATTGAGCAGGACATTTGACTTACCTTCACATACATGGAACTGGTTAATGAAAGGAGCCAGGAGCTCCTCCCAAGCCCATGTGACCACTGAGGAACAGATCCTCAAATGATCCTAAGAGTAAAAATAAATCGGTTCATGTGGACCAACTGTATGGACTTAAACAACCAAAAAGAAAGTATAAGCAAAGATTAAAGAGGCCAATAGAATTTCATAAGAGTCCATATGTATAGCCAAAGGCTACATAACAAGCAACAATGCCAGATAGGCGATACCTTCTTTTGAGTTGTTGGCCAGGGTGGCCAAAGGGATTCCCAGATAGTAACCCAGCATAGAGCTTGGAAAATGAACACCAATCTTATCCAAAGGAATATTGACAACTACTTACCACTAGATGAGGAACAGCTGACCTTCCTAAAACAAAGACCTCTAGATAGGCTGACTAGATTCACCAGAAGGGCAAGCAATGGGCAATGCTCAGAGTGCCAACCACACAGCAGACAGTAGCAAGGATATCAAAGTATAAGGGCTCTAGTGGGATGAGGGAGGCTATGGGAGGGTGCTTTCTGGGAAGTGGGTATAAAAATAAATAAATAAATAAATAAATAAATAAATA
>NW_008343963.1:1140140-1141554 GCF_000622305.1 Nannospalax galili
TATATGGACCAACTGTATGATCTTTAAACACTCAAAAAGAAAGTGTAACCAAAGAGCAAAGTGCTCAATGTATTTCTTTAAGAATTCAAGGGATTACACTTCCCAGGCATTAGGTTTAAATCCATAAAAAAATTTATTTAGAAAATTATTTCTCATTGATGATTTTGTTCCTAATCAGAAAGTGCTGCTCAGATGTAAGATTTCAAATCTTGGTCTGCAATACTATAGTGCCCATCTGTAGCTAAGAGACACACCTGCTATTGTTCTAAAATGAGGGCTAAGTTTGTTTTCTCCCCCTATCTAGAAGCCTATGAGAGGGAACTGACACTGATTCTAACCACTCCAACCGTTATCAAAGTGTCTGAAAGCAAACCCTAAATCCATTACTCTCGAGTCCAGGCTTGGAAGACAAAAGAAAAATGATGAGGAACCCAATAGAGGGATGCTTCTGGAAGCTCTTGTCAAGAAATGCCAATGGACTCTCATATGAACTTTTGAAATTTTCCCTGTTTGACTTTTTTCTAGTTCCCTGTCTAGAACTTGTAATGCTGATTACTCTTGCCTTTACTTCTCCTTCACATCCTCTATTCACCAAAGACTTTCTTTTCCCCCTACAGATAAAAGTTATGCAACTTGGGAGTCTTTTAGATAGACCCACTGAAGGGGTACCCCAGTTGCCTCACCCTGCATCCCTGTTCAGCATGCAAGAAGCCAGAGCGGTCAACATCCCAATTCCCTATCCACATGTTGGGTAACCTCTTCAGAGGATAGTGTAATAAGAATAGGAGGTGGTAACTTGCTAGGCAGTTAGGGTAAAAAAACCCCAAAGAAAAGAAGCCAGTTTCTTGGCTAAAAGTCAAAATGTCCTTGGGTCTTTTAGCAACATACCCCATTACAAAGGTCAAAAATGTCTAAAGTATTTGGGAGCTATTATCTAATCCTTAAAAGATTTTAGGGTTACTTCTTCAGTGGGGGGAATGTTAGAGTAGCAAAAAAATCCCATTAAAAAAAAGTGTACATGAAGTTATCAGAAAAAAGTGGTGAGAGATATGGAGGAGTTGGAAGGGAGAGAGTGGGCCTAGATTTGATCAAAACACCTTCTATGGATGCATGAAATTCTCAATAATTTTTTTTTCTTTTTTAAATTATTTAATAAACATAATTAGAAGAAACATTTCATTACAACAGCATTGACACATTCCATAACAATTTCCAAGAAATTAAGTAAAAATAAATTATAGTGTTAGCTAGGATAGTTTTTTAACCACTTTTATGGCCTTAACCTTATACACAAAATAAGACATTAGTATATCTAAAGAAATAATAAAAAATATAAAATAGTCTGATTAGCTAGACTTTCCTTGACACATTCCTTAAATTATGCTTAGTTTGAATATTACTCATATTAAGTACA